>NC_043709.1:46477696-46542214 GCF_006229205.1 Suricata suricatta | reverse complement strand
CCTCCTGGGTGTGGGTGGAAGTTAGAACGGAAACCAGAAAGTTGTCCTTTGAGAAGACCCAGCTTCCCCCAGCCCCGAGCCGGGACGGGGAGCGTTCGGGGGAAACCACTCCCCGGCGCCCTGCAGGCTCCAGCCTGACAGGGAAAAAGTTTGCCTGAAACGGGACCGGTTCGCTCCATTTGTTGCGGGAAGTGGCAGGAGGAAGGCAGCGGAGGGAGCCCCACCTAGTCTGGCAGCAACCACCGCGTAGGGAAAAGCTGTTAAAGGGGCCTTTCCCTTCGTCAGCAAGAGGAAATCTCTTTTCTCTTACAGAGGGAGACAAAATCCAGGAAGTTTGTCGTCTTCTCTTTTTTGCCATCTCGATGTGTCTAATCCTAAAACTGTCAGCACCATGAATTTTATTTAAAATTACCCCCAGTTAACCGGGCCATTTGGATTTTTCTTCTGAAAAGAAGTATGGCTTTTTGGAGAAAAGATCATCCTTGCGAGTTTAAGTACAAGATTTGCTTCCCCTTCGCCGCTCCTCCTCCCTCTCCCCAGCACCTTTATTTAGCAAAGCATTTTTGTCCTGCAACTCTTGCTTGGAAGGAACATAAGCAGTTCTGTATTACAGTAACGGGAAATTACATTTTTAACGGGGTAGAAGTTGATACTAAATGAGCATCATGATTTTAAAATTAATTCAGTCTAATTGGATTTTTGTTTTGCTGGTCGCATCTAAGATATATCGAGTGCTTACAACTTAAAGCTTCTAACTTGTAAAGTTTTGACTTTGTAATTAGAAAACTGTTTAGACTTGCTCAACAAAACCTTATCTTAGCAAGAAGTAACATTAAAAAAGAGGGAGATGTTCATTTAATTTCAAACTCGTATCACTCCTAAAAGCTGATTCTTTAGTAGTATTTGAGTCATAAGGGAGTCATGGGACTTTTAAGGGCCGGAAGGGACTATTTAGGTCATCCAGTCCCACCCTCTCATTTTATGGAGGAGGAAACTGAGGCCTAGAAAAAGATAAGATTAGTTAGCGTCCTTGCGGACTCTTGGGACAGTATATAATAGAGAAACTGAAAGAAGAACTACAGTGTTTTTATACTGAATTAATATTTTTACAGGATAATAATCATGCACAAAACGTTTGGTACCTTAGTGTGGAAGAACCACTAGGGTAGTTTCATTTCCAGGTTTTAGGAGAGGAAATTGACAGTCAAGGAGGTTAAATCACTTTAAGGACACAAAACCCTGAATGATGGTCTTATTTGAGCCCATCTTTGCTTTTAAACTCTGCACTGCATCAACTGTTTTCACTTGGATTTTCTTATTTGGCATTCGCAGTAAATTGTGATGTTACCTTACCTGATGAAGCCCCAAAGTAAATCTTTAAAACACTTGTAGCCAGTTTTGTTTTAATGTTCCGGTATCAGAATACAACTGAAGAGCCCAATAATAAACTGGCTTAATTTTTAAAATGTGGTAGGGGCCATGAAAATAATTGCTGTCTTTTGCATTCTCTCTGTAATACCCCCTTGCTCCATTCCAGGAGAGTGGTCTCTTTCTATGACACCTATCACTTCCAACATTCTGCTACTGTTCTGTTGTCAGTCTTCGTATAATTTTTGTTATCTAAATTGTAAAGTCCAGGGACAGGCTGTCTTCTTTGTATGCCCCAAAGCACTGGCATGGTAACTTGCACTTAGATAATACCAGTCTGTTAAAGGTAAGCATAATGAGGGTAGGGACTGATTCATGTCATTCCCCATTATATTCTTAGTTCCGAGAACCTTGCCTGTGCACATAGTGTTTAGCATTTAGATAGAAGAATTAATTGTAGTAAACATTTAAGAGAATATTTGGAGAGCACTTTGTCTTCCTTAAAAAAAAAAAAAAAACATTTCCACATTGACTTTGGGATCCTTTTACAAATTGATTTTAATTTTATCCTCAAAATAATCCTTAACTATAAAATTCCAATATTTCTCTTACCTATATGAAAGGAAAGTAAGCACCCATGGTAAGGAGCATCTGTTGAGTTGTAATAAAGAATTAATCCTAGGGGCACCTGAGTGGCTCAGTCGGTTAAGTGTCCGGCTTCGGCTTCAGCTCAGGTCATGATCTCAAGGTTCATGGGTTCAAGCCCCCTGTCAGGCTCTGGGCTGACAGAGCTAGCTGTCAGCCCAGAGCCTGGAGCCTGCTTCAGATTCTGTATCTCCCTCTCTCTCTCTCTCTGACCCTCCACTGTTCTCACTGTCTCTTTCTGTCTCTCAAAAATAAAAAACATTAAAAATTTAAAAAAATTGATCCTAAAACTTTGAACATGTACATAAATATCATATTAAGTGTATATATCTTCCAGTGTAGTTCAAGACTTGTAGAAGACCTGTGCAGAGATTGCACAGGTAACTAATTATACATGTTGTTTTAAATAGAAAGTCTGAGATTGGGACGAGAAATTGCTCGTTCAGTTTTGAGTTTTCTTGTAGGTAATTGATAAATATCTGTTAAGGGAGTAAAATTAAGCCATAAAACTGGATCTGTATACAAAGAAAATTTCACAGTTTTACAGTTTTTCCCAACTGTGTGATTTTTAAATAGATAATTTTATTACTGAATAATACCAAGATATTATTGATACATGTGTCATTTTCCTAGACTTAAAATAACATGTCCCTGTGTATATATAAAGACAGTGGGTATTGATCTGTACTATCTAAATTTGACGCACCAGGAATAGTTTAGTATTTGTGAACTAAAGATTCAAAAGTGCTCTTTTTTTTGTTATAACAATGATGTCACATGTTCAGTCTAGAGAAAACTTGATAAAAGATTGATCTTTCTTAAACTTCTTAAGACCACATAAAGTTATGACTAAATATATGCCTTGATTATTTTTCCCCTCTTACCATTTTTGAGGATTCCTTGGTCTCAGAGAGTAGGCTGAACTTTTTACTATTAGTCTTTTTAAGTTGGATTTCTTTTAGAAAAAGTTGAACAGACATTTTGGCTGATGCAATGATTCATTGTAACAGTGGACAAATTATTCAATAAACAGGAGTACTGTACCATGTGCTGAAACACTTGTGCTGAAAACCAAATATTTTTCAGTGTTCTTAGATACTCTGCAGTAGTATCAAAAGGCATTAATTACCATTTGAGGACTTAAGTCTTTAGTTTACTTATTCTTTGGAAATCTCATAAATACATTGGAAGCAGTAGCTACAAAAAATAGAATGAATTTATCCATTTGCGGTAAAAATTGGCTTGCTCTACTTGAGCCTAGTTGAGCACTGGATTTTAAGACCAATCCCTTTTTCATACTAGAATTTCTCTTTTGGGGGGAGGTGGGAGGGGAGAGTGTACACCTGGACAAGCAGGGGAGGGTGGAGAGAGACAGAGAATCCCCAACAGGCTTCAAGTTCAGTGTGGAGCCAATGTGGGGCTTGATCTTACAAACCATAAAATGACCTGAGCTGAAATTGAGAGTTGGACGTCTAACCGAGCCACCAGGCATCCCATAGAATTTCTGTTTTAAAGACATTTAAAGAAGAAATGTTATTAGGAACTTTGTGCTGCCTTTAAAGAATTAAAATCACTTTTTTTAAATGTGCCACAAACAGAAATATAGGTATTCCATACTTGCTAGCTTTGGTGTGTTTATTCCTGATGTTAGTCAAATTAAGGGTATACAGCAACTGATTATTATTTCAGTAGCAATTTAAAAAGAGTTTTTGTTCTGCATTAATACAGGATCAAGAATTTTTAAACTGTTTCTAAAGAACCTGAAACTTATAAAGAAATGAACATTTAGGGAAATGTACCAGGTTTTAAATAATATTTAAGTTACTTATCAAAAGAAAAAATAGTTGCAACATGAACTGAAGAATTTCCATATGGTTTTTATTATACAGGACAATATCTGGACTATAACTATGATTAAAATTGTATTTGAGGTACTTGAGTACTGAAATAGGTTTACTTTTAAATTAAGGATCTTAGTCTCTCTAACCATAGAGAGTAATTATCTAATGTTCTGATTTTGGATTTTACATTGAGCTGGTTTTCTAAAGCTTACTCTTGTAGTTGTGCTATTTTATAATTTTGGAGATAAGCTTCTCTGTATACTTTATTTATTTTATATATATAACCAGTGAGACCTTTTAAATTTAAGCTGGATTCTGATCTCATGAGATAATTTGCTAGGTAAGCATTTCCAGTGGTGAGAAATTGTTTTAACTGTTGTACAGATAGACTCAATAAACATATTAAAGGAAGAGAGCATCTATTTAAAACAGTTATAAATATTTTTGTTACTTTAAATTATTGACTTCTTAAAATCACCACCTTCACTACATTATAGATCTTGCTGAATTTTTCAGTAGTTGCTTTGAAAATTTATTTCAGTAAATATGTACTTTTAATAACATAGATTCTTATATTCAAAACTTAGCATTTCATTAAATAACTTTCTTGAAAATATACATGTAACTTACTGCCTCATTAGCAGATTACCTCTAACTGTTGCTTTCCTCTTTGCTTTGTGGGAAGAGAAAAAAAGATGAAAGAAAATCTGTTTTGTCCATTTAATAGCAGTTTTTGGCAAAAGCTTCTGGAAAGAAAATGGAAAATGTTATGTAAAATAAAATTCTAATTATTTGTGTCTTCTAAAATTTATATTTATAAAGTTTACACATTGGATTATATTTTTCTGGTCACTTTATTCTAAAAGTTAATGGGACTGAGGATATCTATGCAATAACTATAATATCAATTCTGTTTAATTGATAGGTTTTTGGTGTCAAAGTGGTATGCATATTGCATCCAACTGTTACCTTGTGTTTTAAGGTTGTAGTGAGAATATTACTATATTATGTTAACAAAGTTATAGCTGCTATTTTTAAGATTTGTAAGTTATGTTTAAGCTCCCTGATAACAACTCAGGAATCCTTCGGTAATCTTGAATTCTGTACTGTACAGATAATAAGGATAGGGATGAAGTATATAAATATGTGTGTATTTTCTTCTGCTCTTGGAATTCTTTAACTTGGGGCACCTGGGTGGCTCAGTCGGTTAAGTGTCCGGCTTCAGCTCAGGTCATGATCTCACAGTTCATGGGTTCGAGCCCCGTGCTGGGCTCTGTGCTGACAGCTAGCTCAGAGCCTGGAGCCTGCTTCAGATTCTGTGTTTCCCTTCTCTGACTCTCCCATGCTCATGCTGTCTCTCTCTGTGTCTCAAAAATAAATTTAAAAAAATTTTTTTAATTCTTCAACTTGAAATTGCACTAGATTTATATTGGTAAGATTGGCTGCATTTTTAAATGTCTTTTTAATCTTCTTGTTAAAGTGTTTAGAACACAGAAAAGCATAAAGACAATGTCACTTATAATCCCACCAGTACAGTAACTTTTTAGACCAAATTTGTATTTCCCTTTTTGAAGTTTTTCTACCTTGTGGTTCCTCAGTGGGAAAGATAACATATATTAGAGTTGTTGAGGATTTTTTTTTTAAGAGAGCAAGAGAGTGCACACACAGATGAGGGGCAGGAGGAGGGGCTTGGAGTCAGATGCTTACCCAACCAAGCCACCCAGGCACCCCTTGAGTTGTTGAGGAGTAAGTGGAATATTATCCATAAATTATTATCAGGAGTATACTAATGTGGTATTAGCTCTTGTTCTATAAAACTTTTATTCCTCTGTAGCATTGCTTCTTCCAACTGGTTGATTTTTATGACTCTCATTAATGTATAAATAAGGACAAAGAAAAAATAATTGTGATTGTGAACAGCTTAACAAATTGTCTAGCTCAGTGGTTTTCAGAGTATGCTCCAAAGAATCCTGGGGACTGATTTTATAGTAATAATACTGAGATGTTCTTTGCCTTTTTCAGTGCGTTGGCATGTGTGCCACTGATAAAAAGCAGTGGTGGGTAAAACTTACGGCACCACACTGTATTTATAGTCATTGTATTCTTGACTGCCATACACTAAAAAAACAAAAATCAGAAACAAAAAACTTTCACCTAAATGCACTTGATGAAAAAGTTAAGAAAAAAAAAAAGGTTTTTAAATCAAATCTTGACTCTTGTACATATTTCAGTATACTATGACAAAATGGAAACTATGCTTCAAACACCATTTTGCTGCCCTGTTGAGGATATAACAGTTGTCTATAGGAAAAAGCATTTGTGTAATTTGAGTTACAAGCTGAACCAGCCACTTTTTTTATGAATATCATTTTTACTTTAAAGAATCCCTGAAAAACTATAGTTATTCAGAGTTGGATATTAAACTGACATTTTCTCAACAGTAAACAAAATGAGCCGGTTGCTTTAATGAAGGGATCAACCATATTTATGGTTAATGATAAAATCCAGTTTTCAAGTGAAATTTAGAATTTGGGAAATTTATATCAGTCACTGTGCTTTTGACAGGTTCCCAGTATTTAGACATTTTTTCTGATGATATTGATGTTAATGACGATAGATTTTTAAAAATAATATATAATGTGTCAACATTTGAAGATCCATCCATGTAACTCTGTACAGGCATTTTCCAAGTGACCAATGCATGATGTTATGAAATTTCTTACAAAAAAGTCCTTTGTAAGTTCTAGCTAGACCAGTGGTTTTTAGTATTCCAGCAGATCTAAAGTTTATTGGTAAGGTTTCTATTACAGTATATTGCAACCACTTGTCAAGTTTTGGTGTAGTATCAAAGGAGAATATCTGCATTTATCTGAAAAAGGCTACTAAAATAGTCCCAGCTGTGTGGTTATTCACTTTTTCGTACACTTGTTTTTCCATGCTTTGTTCTCAATGTTTAACATCTTTTATTTAGTTTATATTTTTGTTGGAGAGGAATATAAGAATAGGAACCACAGATAAATGTGAAGCCATGTTTTCATATGCTTCATCTTGAAGTTTCTCAATAATATGTAGTCATTTTAGGTTGACTTTTTTTTTTTATAGGCTTTTTGAGCATTCAACTTTTGATCCTAATAACAGGTGATTATTATTTTTTAAGCCTATTTCTTGGTTTTAATACTTCTTTTGTACACCTGTGATAACTCATCTCTATATAGAGTGTATGTGTGCCCAAATTTTGACATAACCTTTTTAAAAAGTAGTTTTTTAGTAGTTGACTTTCATGATTTTAGAATACTTAGTAGCTTTCCAATAGTAAAGCTACTCATTTTTTTCCCATTGCAAGTTTAATAATGTCCCTTTGACCTGAGAATGTGCTGTGTTGCCTACCTTTAGTAGATTTTAAAATATATGTATTTTTTAAATTTTAGCGTGCACTTGGTGGGGAAGGGAAGAGGGAGAGAGAGAATCTTAAGCAGGCTCCACACTTAGCTGAGAGCCAAATGCAGATCCCTGGGATCGTGACCTGAGCCAAAATCAAGAGTCAGATGCTCAGTCAACTGAGCCACCCAGGCACCCCTTTAGTAGATACTTTTAAAACAAACGTAAGTTCTTAGCTTCTGAGAGAAAGTGGTTTCTTTTTCATGCTTGTTTACGAACAGTTGTAGCAGTGCTTGTCAAGGATTTTTATAAACCTGATGTCATAGAACAGCTCCAAATCTTTGATCTATTTATTTATTTTAAAGTTTATTTATTTTTGAAGGACAGAATCCCAAGCAGACGCTGCACTGTCAGCATCGAGCTCGATGTGGGGCTCAAACTCACGAACCATGAGATTATGATCTGAGCAAAACTAAGAGACACACTTAACTGACTGGGCTGCCCAGGCAACCCCCTTCCAAATTTTAAAGGAGTTTTAGGCTAATATGCATTCAGTTCAAGTAATAAGTTTCAGATTATGAAAGTAGGTGGGTAAGTTGTAGTTCATATTGTACTTAATTTCTTGGAAATTTAGTGCCAGTTATTTCCCTAGAGATAATAAAGTGGATGTGTTCTGTGAAGAAAGAGAGTAGTGAATCTGAGTTACACTGTTTGAAAGAACAGCATTGACAGAAGAGGCAGAGGCATGGGGTGGTTTAGAGGAATAAGTGTAGAAACGCTAACTTTGGGCTAGCTTTGAGGAGTAAGCATTATGGAACTCCTGCCTACAAAAGCTAATCCCACAGTGAGGGGGAGGGAACTTATTAGGGAAGCTTTATTATTATTTATTATTAGGGAAGCTTTAGTTCTCTCTGTATTAAACAATTACCTGGTCAGCTGTTCTCAACTAGGGAACATACTGAGATTATATTTTAGGTTCAGGACATCCAGTTAATCACAGGGTTGCCACTGCCTGTTGCTTATGCAGTTTTAGTTGCTAGCTGAGAAAAAAATTGTATGAAATTTTCTGTTTTAGATGTTTATACTTAAACTTTCTTTTCTTTCAAGAGTCCCGTCACCTTACTTCATCTTCAAAGAGAAGACAGGATGTGCAATCTTTTAAGGACAAAAGAGCATTCATAACATTTTTCTGTTGTTGACATGCAAGTGATGATGGTGATAATAGGCACTGAAGAGGTAGAAGGGCAGGAAATAGCGCCGAAAAGAGTAAGAATGATGATTAAGAGATTCTCTCTCAAATGAACAAGTCTATTAACCGCATTCACTTTAAGAGTTCTGGTTGGACAGGAATGATAAACACTTTGAAAAGCATTTGTGATGTTTTAGTAATTGATACATCTGGTCTACCAAAGAAAGGGTCCTAGGTACAAGATAAATTAGTATTATCGATTATAGATTGTGGGGTTTAAAGTAAAAGTTCCATCACTAAGCAGTGTGAGCTAAGAGTACTTTTATTCCTCAACAGACCCTTATGCACTTTTCTCTGAACCTTCACGTGCTCATATTGGGCACTTCTTTTTGCATAAGTTCTAGCTGATGACTTGAAGCATGAAGGGTAAATTTGAGAGATTATATTCTAGTTTTCAGTGGTTGCTAGACCTTTGATTCTAGCCTGTTAAGTAGCATGGCTTAGTGATAATTTTGACCTGAATGTCCCAGGCTTCTCTCTGGCACTGGCTGCAAAACCTTGAACACGTTAAGTTCTCTCTTAGGACTTTTCCTTTTATTAAAGCAAGTTTGGTTAAATGGTTGTCAAGGTCTTTTTGAGCTCTAAAATCCTGTGTTTCTGTGATATTACCCTTGTTTCAGCCAGTCCTCTCTTGTTTGACTCCTACAGGAGCTTCCTAATTTGTTTCAATTCTTGTCCTCATCTAGCTCGGTCTCCATCTATCTTTTATAAAAAGATAATTTTAAAAATTATCTTCTAAAAATGTAAATCAGATCATGTAATATCCTCCAGTCCCAATATCCCCTGCCCCCACCCCCAGTGGTTTAAAATAGAAACCAGATCCATTTCTTGCTTACTTCACAACTTTCTCTCTTCATTGTTAACGAAGCTCTACCCATACAGAACTTCTTTCTGATCTTGACCCAACAAGCCCTTTACCATCTTTTGAGATTTGGTGTTTACAGCTCTTCTCTAGTATGATCTTTCCGCAGCTCTGCTTCAGTGTCAGTGTCAGCTCGGCTGTACATATACAGGGAAGTTTGGTTCTCTTGATCACCCTATATAAAGCAGTATCCCCTTTATTATCTTCCTAGCTCTTATCACAATCAGTAATTAACATTTATCCACTTATTCTCTCTTGCCCTCTAAACTGTTTCAGGAGGCCAAGAATACCATTTCACTTTGCCACCACAATTTCAAATGGTTATCCCAATAACTGGCACATGGTGTTCATCATTTTTTATTTTAAGGAAATAAATATTATATTTGTTTCCAACTATAATTCTTCATTATTTAGGGTGTTTGTCTCTTGAGGACTCATTCATCTAACTGCATATTATTGAGAGCTAAGTGTTCTCCATTGCTATATGGTAGGATTAAATTGAGTAATTTAAGCACAAAAGGTTTTAGCAAAGACATGAAAAGTTAATCTGAAATTTAAATGGCAGTTCAAAATAGTAATAATCAATACCCAAATGAGTGATACAGATGATTAGTTATAGAGTTAGAGGAATAGTGGAAAATCTTAGGCTGTAGTGGTCCAAAAAGACCTTTAAAATGACGTGGGTGGATCTATACATATCAAGAGAGAATGTAAGTTTTAAACCAACAGTGAATCAGGGTAGGCAACAATACAAAAATTAGAAAACACAAAGTCTGTTCAAAGAGGTGTTTTGTTATCGTAGATGTTTATGAAATGAATTATAGGCCCATAATCCCTCACTTAACAATTCTTGGTCCCAGGTGTTTTGGAATTCAGAATTTTGTGGAAAGATTTGTTTTGAATTTTAGTAATAATATTCAAACAATGTTTCTAAAGTGAAACATGAATAGTCACACTAAATAGGATGAATAAAAACTATCAATGGCCCCGTGGTAGTACTTAGGTGAAGTTTTGCTGTGTAAAAAAATTATATCTTCTATGTGAAATGTATCCACAATTGTTGGAAAGACTTTACCCTTTATTACTTTGTGTCTTTGGGGAGGACATCAGGGTCTGAAAACATTAGATTAGAAACTGTCTCTGCCAAGCAATTCTTTCCAACACAGAGTCAGGCTGGAATGCCCTGCTGAGGGTAATGAGTCTTTAAAGTTATGGGAAAACCACCTAATTCCTTAAAATCCAGTTAAATGTTTGGAGATAGTGAAGATTCATCTCTGTATATTGATGCCTGAAACATCAAATGTTTTCCATTTGATGATTGACAGCTCATGTATTACCACAATTTTTTAGTAGATTTTTAAAGCCTTTTAAGATATCATGTAATTTGTCTCCCAGTTCATAAGATTTCTAGGAATTATATAATACATTTAATAGTGAAGTAAGAGTACAATCGGAAATGGGGATAGGAATATTATAGGACTGACCTCTCTAAAAATCCTTGATCAGGGCCAGAGGGTGCCTGGGTGGCTCAAACATCCAACTCTTGATTTCAGCTCAGGTCATGATCTCACAGTTCATGGGATTGAGTCCTCAGTTGGGCTTGGCACTAGCAGTGTGGAGCTTACTTGGGATTCTCTCTCTGCCTTTACGTCTCCTCCCGCCTTCCCGCTTGCCCGTGCGCGTGCGTGTGTGTGTGTGTGTGTGTGTGTGTGTGTGTGTGTGTGTGTTCTCTTATGCACATGCTCTCTTTCTCTCAAAATAAATACATAAACATATAAAAATTAGAAACCCTTGATGGAATCACTTGTTTTTGACAAGGAAGTATCTGAAAATACTTCTTTGAAACTCAGAATTGATTATAGAAAGTGCCTGCATACTTTTGTGGTTTTCCCACCTGCATTCCTTGTTCTAACAGCCTAACACACATCCAATTTTTGGTTCTCATTGCTTCCTCCATTCATTTGGTATATACTAATGTCCAAGAATACACACATATATATGCTGTGTTTTGGATACTGACTTCTATTTCTTAGAATTGCCAAGACAGGCAAGTTCTGAAGCTACTATAAAAAAAGAAAATACTTACTGACCTACTAATTATGCAAGTAAGTGGGTAATGTATGAGAAAGCCAAATACAAGCATTATTTGTGGCTTCCAAAGTGTGGCCTGCATTTTATTTTTCTAAATAGACTTTATTTTACTCAGTAACTGAGAGCATCTTTGAACAAACTATGGCAAAATGTGAAAGGAAGAACTTAAATGAGTTAAAAGTAACTTTGTAAGACGGTTAATTGCATAAACCAGTGTTGGCATTAAGCAGCTAGCATAAACTGCTGCTTGCTTTGATTGAGATACTAAAATTGTAAAAGAAAATTATGGGAAGTACCTCTGCTTCCACTGTTTTGTTTTTAGTTGTTGGTGGTTAATTTTTCTCCTCTGAACAGATTTATTAGGGAATTTTCCATTAGGAATGTCCTGGTCTTGAGATTTCATTTAGAATGTAATTAGTCATGCAAATTATGAACCCACGATCTAAATCATGGCTTTCTTCTTATGGTTTCAAGTGCATTGAGTCATATTAAGGGTTGGCATTTAATCCTAGTTAGGAGGTGAACAGTACAATGAAATAAAATTTGCAGTCATTTATTCCTTCTTTCATGGAAGACACTAATTCTGTTTATTTCTGAATTCAACCTTCTGTTGAAACAGATTGTAAAATTACATTTAAAAAAAATGTTCCCCCATCCTTTCAGATAGATGGTGGTATTTTGTAAAATCTGAGTAAAGAAATATTCGTGATGTCCTTCCATTTATGAAAATAGGTTTGGTTTGTTCTGGAATCTACCCTAAATTCTAATTTACCTGCTAGTACTAAAGTACCTCACTTCTGACTTTTACCTCTACCCTACCAGCTCATAAACTGTAGTTAGTGTAGTTATTTGCTTGAAATACATGAAAGCAGATATTTTACCTAACAAATAGGGATGTCTCTGTGGTTAATGTAGTTATCTCATTCTCCAACCTGTTCAGAAAATGTTATTGAACATCTTTGGTGTTAGTATTAAATTCAGCAAACTTGGAGAAAATGTGGCTTCACCTAGGAACAAAAAATACATTGTTAGCTTTCTTACCCCCAATAATAGTCATCCCTTTGAAGTGGTTTTTTTCTGTGACTTGTGGAAGTTAAGACATTAAGAGCAAGTTATTTACATTACTGAAGAATCTGATTTTTAGAGACCTGAGGAACAGAGACACTCTTTCTTTACTAAATTGGGGGACAGTTATTTTAAGGCAAAAAGATGAATAAGACAGTCTGGTGAACCCTGACCTTTCTTTGCTAGGAATGTACGTCTTAGGGACTTAAGGAGGAACAGGAGGCATTATCAGTCTTTCAGAGGTGCTTTTAAAGACAACATGCACTCACACAAACACACAGAGTTCTTACTATGATGAGTCATCTCATCAGTATGATGACCACTGCTGTAATATCACGTAGCTGTCATAGGCTTCTGGGTCTTCAGATTTAAATTTGATCTGACCTTGAGACCCTCCTTCCCACCATTCCCAGCAGTGGTTTTGTCACCTCTTCCCAGATCCCATGCAAGGCTCCTTAACTTCCTGTCATGCTAGGGTGTGGCCCATATGGGCCAGACTACATCTAACAGAAATATATTTGCCTTAAAATCTCTTTTATAGATGTATGGGTGTGTGTGTTCATGTTTCAAGAGACTTACTAGTATCTGAAAAGGCACAGATCTAAGTAAGTCCTGGTTAACAAACTTGCTTTATAGAAAATAAAAATGCTAGGGACTAGCTTTCCCAGCCTTCTTTACAGCTACGGTGCAAGTACCTGTGGTAGGTATAGCAAACAAAGGAATTTTCTTTTCTTTTTTTTTTTTTTAATTTTAAAAAAATGTTTATTTTGGGGTGGGGGGTGTAGGCAGAGAGAGAGAAAGACACAAAATCTGAAGCAGGCACCAGGCTCTGAGCTGTCCACACAGAGCCTGATGTGGGGCTCAGACTCACAAGCTGTGAGATCATGACCTGAGCTGAAGTTGGACACTTAACCACACCACCGAGGCACCCCAACAAAGGAATTTTCTAAAATAATCTAAAGGGAATTTTTGCAGAGCTCCAGTGGCATGAATCCTTTAGTGTTAAACTGTTTGCTCTATTAACTTCCACAATCAAAGTGGGCAGATTTAATAGATTTAGTTTCAAGTGTAAAAATGTACTTTACCCAACATGCCCTTTTCAGTTTTATCTTTAAATTTTTTTTAATGTTTTATTTATTTTTGATACAGAGGGAGACAGGGCATGAGAGGGGGAGGGTCAGAGAGAGGAGACACAGAACCGGAAGCAGGCTCCAGGCTCTAAGCTAGCTGTCAGCACAGAGCCCGACGCGGGCTCAAACCCACGAATGTGCGATCTGACCTGAGCTGAAGTCGGAGGCTTAACCGACTGAGCCACCCAGGCACCCCTCAGTTTTATCTTTAAAGCTTGATTGAGTTTTGGGGTTGTTATACCCAAGTTTCCAGTATCGCCCCCAAAAACCAGAGACTGCCAGGGAGACCGAGTCACGCATACAAAAGCAAAGGGCTTTATTACGAGTTTAGGCCGGCCGAGCCTAAGCTTGGGCTCACAGACTTTACCAGTGCAGTGGATTCATGCTGAGAGCCCCGAACGTGGAGGGGGGGGGGGTAGGACCTTTTTTGGGAAGGGGGAGTTACAGGAAATGGTGACATAGGTATATTGACAGCAGGTTTAACCATTCATTGATACTTTTGGTGGGAGCCAATCACAACATTTAGAGTATTGACCAATCACGGAGTGGGCCCAGGATCCTCATGTTGGGCGTGACTAGTCTTAAGCAATAGGTGATTATCTTACAGCCTCCATCTTTAGGCCCACCCTTAGAAATGTTAAAGGTGTTAACTGGCCTTTCCTGATTGGGTGTTACATTCTATTGTCTAATGATTCTGAGAAGCCCACTTCAGACCTGCGTCCTTACAGGGTATGTGGGGGCTATCTTCTTGCCATAGGTTCCTCTGAAAACACTGTTTAATCATCCTTAGGAATGGTTCTAAACAACTGTTGACCAAGTGAATAATGAATGTTTATTGGATGAATAATGAGTGAATGAATAAATGAATGTAAAAATGAGCAACAGCAACCATGCCAGCATCCAAAGTCATTGTTTTTTTAAACCATCTTCAGTATTCGGGCAACCCATTCTCAGTGATTCCTTTCAGGTTTTTGGGGGCGAGGGAGGGTGCATATTATTTTGTGGCTAATTAATACGTCTTTGTAAAACTATCAAACAGTGCTAGTTATTTAAATGTATTTTGCAACAGACGGTTTCAAATGTTTTTAGAGTTATAACCCTATTTCTCCTTCCCCTAAACCACAGTAATCATTGATAATTAAGAGCTATAATCTTTCCCTTTGAGACTGGAGTTGGTCTCAGGATCATTCTCAACACTGCATTCCAGTATATTTTGAGTTGTTTGAGCTAAAACCCATTTGCCACCAGTGAATTAATGGACATGATCTATCCTTACTTTGAGGTTCTAACTTAGAGAGCAGGTATCAGCAAACTTCTTCTGTAAAGGGCCATATCATAAATGTTTAGCCTTTGTGGACCATACAGTCTTCTGTCATAACCACTCAACTCTACCATTGTAGTATGAGCAGCCATAGACAGTATGCAATTGTGTGGCAGTGTTCCAACAAAACTTTTAATTATATAAAAATAGGCAGTAAATGGGATTTGATCTGAGATCTGTAGTTTGCCAGAGCCGAGGGCAAGAAACTGGGTTTGATTCATTCAACAAATGATTGCCTTCTATATTCCAACCGTGTTAAGTGCTGGTTATGCAGCAATTAACCTTACACTTAGATTCCTGGCTGTGAGATGTTTAAGTCAATAACTGAGTGTTTTTTTAATGCACATGGATGGATGCAAAGCAGTTTTTTGAGGAAAAGTATGGCCTGCCCCAGGAATCTGCCTCATTTGTCAACAATATAAGTGAGATTTTACGCAAATACCTAAATGGTGCCATGTTGTGTGGTAGCGGTTTTAACTAAAAGTAATCTCAATATGCTTTGGATAGCACATGCTTTGGCACCAAAGGTAACATCCTGTTTTAAAAAGTAGCCTTGATGTGTATATCTGGTATGTGCCTGTGTGCACATAGTAGGTACACAGTATTGTTAGTCTTGTAGAGTAAAGCTGAAGTTACTGATTATCTTAACTATCTTTTTTTCGGTCTCTTGTAGTTTCTTTCCTCTATACAGTATATTATTTTTGATCTCTTAATTTTAGTTTTCATCATCTCATTATAGGTTTTTTGTTGCAAACTGGTGCATTTTAAAAGTAGGCCATATTTAAGTCATTTTAATAAAATCGCAACATTTCTAGATATATTGTCCCACCTTCTGTTAGAATTATTTACTCATTTAAAAAGTACCTTTAGTTTTTTCAGTATTGGTATGTTTCTCTTCAAAATGTCCAGTACTGTTGCTTATAAAATGAGACAAGGTTCCCACCCAAAAAAAAACAAAAAATGAGACCAGGTTTCTAGAGACACCTGGGTAACTCATTCGGTTAAGCTCCCGACTTCGACTTCAGCTCAGGTCATGATCTCACAGTCTGTGGATTCAAGCCCCATGTTGGGCTCTGTGCTCACAGCTCGGAGCCTGGAACCTGCTTCAGATTCTGTGTGTCTCTTTCTCTCTCTGCCCCCTGTTCGTACTCTGTCTCTCTCTGTTTCTCAAAAATAAATATTTAAAAAATTTTATCTTTAAATTAAAATGAGACCACATTCTTGACCAAACTCCGGGGTCTATATTTATGTTGACTCTTGACCCTCTTACTTTTTTTATTTTCCCATTTGTACCCTGAGATCCACTCAGATTGTGCTTTCTATGGAGTCCATTCATATTCCTACATTTTGCTGCCTTCTTTGCCTTTGCTTTCACTTTTCTTTTCTCTAGTATGTTCTTTCCTATTGAAATGCTGTGCCATTTGGTGCTCACTCCAGCAGCACATATACTAAAATTGGAGCGAAATGCTGTGCCGTTTGGTCATTTTGCCACTTTCTTCATAAATCTCTCCCTGACCCCTCTTCAAATTTTCATAATATTTTTGTGCTTCTTTTGATATTTTTCTGTATTTTTATGTCATCTTTCCTACAAAAGTGTAAGCTTCCTGAGACCAAGTATGTTTTGTTCATCTTTGTAACCTTCATAGTGACTTACACTTAAAGCATATTCAAATACTAATTAGATGACACTCCTAATAAAGCAAGAGATAGTGTTTCTTCTTGAGAAATGTCCCTAGACTTGTATCCAAGTGAGAAAGCTCGTGTTAAGATATACCGTAAATTGCAAGTGCTATACAGATATTGTCTGTTATCATAAACACTCAACTTGGCTCTTACACTTAGTGTCACACACATTTTGGTTTTTAATTTCCATATTTTATTTCAGAGAAGAGTATGATTCCATTACAGAAAAAGATACGCTATCCAGTACCTCAAGTGTTCTTGCTAGATGTTTTCTAAGCCTTTGCAGTTTCCTTTTTTTTTTGAGAGAGAGAGCCCTGTTGTGCAAGCAGGGGAGGAGCAAAGGGAGGGAGGGAAGGAGAGAGAGAGAGAAGAGGAGAGAGAAAGTTGGGAGAGGGGAGGAGGAAGCCATCTCCTTTGCATATCACTGTTGGCACAGTTTCTAAGAAGTGTAATAAATGCCTGGTAAGCAGGTGATTGGTTTGGTGGGAGGAGGGATTGGGGCATTTCAGCTTTTATTTATTAAATTTCTGAGTATTATTTTGGACATTTTTAAATGTTCAAATGAAAATGTAAAAATTCACTTAATTGATCTATTTAGAAATATATTTGTGTGTGACATCATTGGTGACTTTCTCAGAAGGTGGTGCTACTCGACTTTTTAATTTAAAATTATATAATTTTGTCAGATGATTAATGCTTTTATTTCAATGCACTTTTTTTAAATGTTTACTTTTGAGAGACAGAGGATGAGCAGGGGAGGAGCACCGAGAGAGGGAGACACAATCAAAACAGGCTCCAGGCTCTGAGCTGTCAGCACAGAGCCCAACGCGGGGCTCAAACCCATGAACCGTGAGACCATGACCTGAGCTGAAATCACGCGCTTAATCGACTGAGCCACCCACGCACCCCCTCAATGCACTTTATTAAATAAAGCAAAGTCTGAAGTGGCCTGTGATTTTCCTCTTAGTTCTCTTTACAGTGGTTTAAACTTCACTCATAGATTTGCATTACAGAGACTGTGTTTCTAAAGAAATGTCCAGGATAGTCTGTGCCTAGTCATTCCTTTGCTGGAATTGGCTTTTGTGTGTCCTCGTGTGTGTAAATTAGAGAAGTCCTGGCTGAGGTCTCTATAATAGCAGGTTTATAACTTAAAATTAACAAAATCCTTGCAGGTTTTATGAGCAGTTAAACTATAGTAGCTTAACTGTTCTGGGGCATGCACTGTGCCTTGGTGGTATAATTGGGAAAGAGCCGTTCAAAATATTGATACTTTATAGAAAAAGGACATTAATGACCTCGTTCCTCCCCCTTTCACTCCCTCCCCCCCCTTTTTTTTGTTCCCTCCCATTTTGTGATGATTAAATTTTAACTGTACCTCTTGGGGCTGTATGTGAAATAATCATAGCATCTTTAATTTGATTAATCTGTTGGCTAAAATTGGCTCCCCTGGAATGGTTTGCTTGGTTGGTATCTTCTTGGTTGTTGTGTTGTTGTTGTTGTTGTTGTTGTTTCTTTTAAGAATGCGAATAGAATCCTTTCATGTTTTTTAGCTTTTCATGGTTCTTTTTGCCGCCTCTGAAACTTGCCAACTTATATCTTGGACCACATTGTTGTAGAAAAATTACTTGTGCCTTTAAAGCAAATGTATCCCAACATTATATTCCTATATAGAAATGTAAAGAACAGATTTGAGTGATGAAACAACTTGAGAAGACAAGAACATGGAAAAATTTAGGTTGAAGTTGAAAAAGAATGGTGTTCTTTTCACAAAAGAAGGATAGAATCTGTTCTTTGCTTATAGTAGTTTTGGCTGATTTTTAATAGGTAAATTTTCTTTCCGACTAGATCTTAAATTTAAAAAATGTAAAGTAAACACTGGCAGTGGTGTCACCATAGCAGTAGTTATTTGTTTATTCCTAAAGAAATGAGAAAATAAGATGTAAGATTTTTACTGCCCTGTTTACAAAAGACTTCAGATAAGGAGGAAAAGGAGCAAGTCTAAAGACACTGTTTGACGCTTTGTGGGCAAGTGATTTTTATAAGTTACGGTATTGTACAACACAAGTTTGTTCCTGAATATTTTGCCCCAAAATACTCACTAAGCCTAAGAAGGTTTTTGGTTTTGTACAGTATTTTTTCTGTTCATATTTTTGTTTTACATAAATTGGCAGAAGACTTCATCAAATCAAAGTTATTTGATGAAGCCTTAACAACTAGAACTATAAACCTTTAAATTGAGATTTGTAATCATCTAAATGAATTTTATATTTCAAATTAATAAGCCAGAATGTTGAGTGGAACAAATTATACATGGTATAATCTTGCGAAATAAATCAATGTTCTGTTCTGTGCCTGAAGCCTTTTGAATACATTGAGCATCTTCTTTCTAATCTCTTTAGGAATAAAAGATGCTACCATGTCCATACCATTGTCAGTATTTACCCTGCTGTCTTTGAGATTTATTGCAAAAGATAAGATACTTACTGAACCAAGTCTGTTCATAGGCTCCCAGTCTGGTTAAATGGCCTCACTGTCCATGTCTGATCATGCTATATCCCATCCCATTTTCCTCACCCATCTAGTCAGTCACCATGTTTCTTGATTCTTTCTGTCACTGCCCTAACTTAGGTTACCATCTCTCACCTGTGATAGCTTCCTACTAAATTCCCAGAATTCAGAAAACTAATACTCAGTTTCTGTGATCTTTCTAGAACACAGATATGGTCATATCATTTCCCAACTTGCAAAACTCTTTGTCTCTCAGTTTTTTGTCAAAGACAGGTCAACTCTTTGAGCTAAGAGGGTCCCCTTCCTCTTCCATCTACTCCCCATCCCACCCCATGCATTCATAGTCCTTGTTCCCAGAATGCCCTAATTTCCTAGTGAACTCCTTTATTTCTTTAAAATATCCAGCGGTCTGGTTTAAATATCCATTTAGTTTTCTTCAGCCTTGTTTTACATGTCCGTATTGGCGGAGAATTCTCTTCTGTGTACACATAGCACTTTGTTCTTTAGATCCTGCTTGATCTTGAGGTAACAGTGCAAACACTATATTTTATTTCGTTTTTATTTTATTTATTTATTTTTATTTTAGAGTGCAAGAGCAGGGGCAGAGGGGGAGAGAGAATCTTAAGCATGTCCCCTGCTTAGCATGGAAACTGACATGGGGCTTGATCCCACAACCCTGGAATCAAGACCTGAGTTGAAATCAAAGAGTTGGATGCTTAACAAATGAGCCACCTAGGCACCCCACAAACACTACATTTTAATGCTCTAAACCAACAAATACTCAAGGGTATGAAGGCCACTAAAATATAGTTGTCATATTGCTTTTTTCTCAAATTTCTAGCTTGTCCTAACTCTTTGTCTTCACAGTTAAAACTAAAACTAATATCTCCAATCTGGTCATTGAAATTCAAGTGTGCGACACATTAACATTTTCCCTTCATATTTACCTCCTATATATCCCCCCCCACCCTTTTTCGTTGTAGGAAATGGTGAGGGCCCTTATGAGGGAGTGAAGAGAATGGAATTGATTTCAGAGATGCCAAGGTAGAATGGATCAGACTTAGTAATGGGATGGATAAGAGGCAGTAACAACTCCCCTAGATATACAGGTTCCTTTAGTATAGTATGCTTCTGAGGTACTGTGGGATTTAAAAATAGCAAGTAATACTCACTGCTTATTATGTATTAACGTTTGCATATTTCGTTTAAATCTTTAAAACTTTATGAAGCAAATACTGTTACTCTCATTTTCAGATGAGGAAATGAGGCATAATCTCTCATTTAAATGAGGGGCTAAATAACATGACCAAGGTCATTTAGCTAATAGAACTGGCATTCTAGGAAATCAGATGTAAAGCCTGTGCTCTTAACTCTTATATTTTCCTGTTTTACTTTTTTTCCCTAGTTAAAATATAGTTAAGTAAGGCGTGTGTGTATCCGCTTCTAATATATAACAAATAGTAAAGTTAATATCTATACTCTTATCCATATTTACTTAAATTACGTCTGGGAGACACAGAAGATCTTTCAGGCACTATAGAATTTACTACTAGATCTAATGAGAAAAAGAAAAATAAAAAATCCCTGACAGGTTAATTCTTAAGTTGTGTCCAAAGACGGAACAGAAGAGAGTTCTACTGACCTTTTAGGAGGGAGCTGATAGACCCTAATAAGTCATCTTGAGCCTATATTATTTCTTCTTGCTTGTTTTTGAAACATGTTGGAATTCTTCAGTTTTTCTTGTCACGTAGCTACCTTGCTCCTCTCTTGATTTGGCTAAGAAATGATCAAGTACTAAACTGAAAGGTAACTATAGTAAAATAATTCCAGAAATAAAACTAGAAACCATGGCCTTAAATTGCATGTCATAGTATATGTTGGAATAAACTTTATTTACTGGCAATATTAATCCATGAAAAGTGCAAGAAAAGAATTTTTTTCCTACCTGAGGCATTATATAGTCAGAATAGTGAAATATAAGCCTATAAATTCTGTGCTTGACTAGATTTAAAAACTGATTCAGAGAGACCTCTCTCAGCAGAATAGATTAGAAACATTTCCCATTTTTCCTCACGAGAGATGCAGACAACTCAGAAAGTAAATATAAGTAATATTCATTATAATGGCTTTTTGTTTATTTTGTAGTTCATTGTTAGTTTTATTTTTAAAAGAGAGTGTGAGAGGTACTGTTTGGACCTCCCAAAATAATTTTTAAATCTCAGAAGTTTTTATTTCTGTCATTGTGTTCAACAGCTTAGTATCAAGTTCTAACATTTTAATTAGTTAAATTTGTTTAGGAGTGCGGAGAGAACACAGTAATCCTCTTCAGCTGCGAAAATACTTCTTTGGGAGTTGGAGGCGGAAAGGCGAAATCAAAAATTGTCTCTTCCAGAAAGTCTTCAGTGGGAGAAGTAATGTCACTTGACTTCAGGAACCAGTAGTTAAGTGTTTTACTGAGTCCTTTATAATTTAAGATCACAGAATTTCAGAAATGGATGGTTGGGGGGTGGGTGTTGTAGCAAGATAACTTGAGGGTAGAATTACTTGAGTTACTATAGTTTTGGAAATTTTTTTAATTTGACTATAGTTATTTGGAGAACTTATGACATTTTAATGGAAAGGAATTATGCTTTTTATTTTTATTTTTAGAGAGACAAAGAGAGAGCACATGCGCCAGGAAGAGGGGCAGAGAGAAAGAGAAAATCCCAAGCAGGC
This sequence comes from Suricata suricatta, assembly GCF_006229205.1. Classification (NCBI taxonomy): domain Eukaryota; kingdom Metazoa; phylum Chordata; class Mammalia; order Carnivora; family Herpestidae; genus Suricata; species Suricata suricatta. Next base: position 46,520,358 of record NC_043709.1, on the reverse strand, counting down.
TTCTTGCTCTGCGCAGAGCCTGATGCAGGGCTCAGTCCTGAGCCGAAATCAAGAGTCATACCCTCTGCACTGAACCACCCAGGCATCCCAAGAAATTAATGCTTTTTAAATATCACTTCCCAATTTTCAACGATTTGATTCTTATCATAACTTGCTTTTTACATTTATTAATGAGATTGATTTAAATAATAAATCAGATTGTGAAGTTGAGCGCAAGTGTCTCTGGAACCTAAAAGTTGTTTTTAATACTTTTCCTACTCCAGAGCATTTTCTTTTTTACTGGAATTACAGTCCTACACGACAAGTATAAGAACTCATTTTTTTTTCTCTCAAGATTCATATAATTCATTCTCAGTTGGGATTCTTGACATCTGTCAATAATGGATGTGAACATGAGGTGCCTGGGTGCCTCAGTTAAGCATCCGAGTTTGGCTCAGATCATGATGTCATGGTTAGTGGGTTCAAGCCCTGCGTTGGCCTCTGTGCTGACAGATTGGAGCCTGGAGCCTGCTTCAGATTCAGTGTCTCCCTTTCTCTCTGCCCCTCTCCCACTTGTAGTCTGCCTCTCTCTCTTTCAAAAATAAATAAACATTAAAAAAAAATAATTGATGTGAACTTAAATGGCAATTTACATACAAAAAGTAACTTGTTTGTGGTGCCTTAAGGATCTAAATAGTTCTTTTAAAAAAGATCTAAATCGTTCTTTCCTTTGTTGGAAATGAATTATTAGTCTTTAGTCATTTCTTGATTCAACAAATATTTCTAGACCAAACTGGGGACAAAATAACAAGGAACTAACTCTTCGCCTAGTTGATGATACTAATGATTAAGACTTTTATAGACCATGTATATTTAATCTGTCCATTAAGTCTGTAAAATTGGTATTATTGTTTATATTTTATAGATTACAACAAGCCTAGAATAAGTAACAGTCCTCTAGTAAATTGCATAGGTAGTCAGTTCTAGGGCTCCACCTTCCATGTTTACCATGTTTTACCTGGGCAAAAGAGAGCCTCATGTCCATAGCCTAATCTTAAATTAGTTCAAAAGTAGATCTTAATTGCACAAAGCATGTTGGACTAGCATGCCAGAACTAAGAAGAAATTATGGAAAACCTTTGCATCTTGCCTTGGCTGATTTTCCCAGTTGAGAGCAGCCTGTGAATGTATACATTGTCCTGTATTGTTTTTAGCCCCTTTATTTTACAATAATTAAGAAGAGGGAGGGGCGCCTGGGTGGCTCAGTTGGTTAAGCATCCAACTTCGGCTCAAGTCATAATCTCACATTCGTGAGTTTGAATTTGAGCCCAGGGTCCAACTCTGTGCTGACAACTCAGAGCCTGGAGCCTGTTTGGATTCTGTGTCTCCCTCTCTCTCTGCCCCTCCCCCTCTTATGCTCTGTCTCTCTGTTTCAAAATTAAATAAACATTAAAATATATGTTTTAAAAGGGAATATAACATTAAGATACTTTTAAAAGCTCTGTCTGTATCTAATTCTTCAAAACCCTGGTGTATGTAACAATACATTTTGGAATTGAAAGAGACCTTAGCGATCATTTAGTACAAAAGTAGAAAATTAGTGACCCAGAATACAAATCTCCATACCTTAAATAGATTTTGTTGGTTTCCACAATATTTATAACTTTTGAAATTTGAATGACATCAACTGTATAAGCATTCATTCTGCTTGGCAACAGTTCACACCATTTCCTACTATTAACAGCTTCCTGCTTCAGGCATTTACCTGCCTACCTGGCTGATACAAGGCATCTCTGTGTTCCGTACTTCCCCCTTCCCTCCACCCTCATTTTACAAACAAGGACAATGGAAATTGAGAATAAAGTAGTTTATCTCAAATTATATAATTTTTTAGAGCCAAGCCTTTTAAATCTTAATGTTACTTTCTATCATTGTTGTCCTCTTAAAAGACAGTACAAAATAGTATACAATCCAGTGCTAAAGTATTTGGTGTAGCTTGTCAGAAAGAGGAACTGATTGTGGCCTGAGATAGTTCAAGAATACTTCAGAAAGTTTTCTTTGACACTACCCTCCTCAGAATTGCATTATTTGAGTATTTGCTAGTCAGGAACATTCTATCCTGATCCGTGTACTATTATTGCTGCAATAGTGGGGGGGAGGGGCAGTGGGCAAGAGAAGAAATCATGAATATTTTCATGTATAAAGCTGAGAAAGGAAATCACTGAGGGGCATTTTGTACATATTGAATAATGAATGATACCTCATAATACCAACTACATTTAGATTGCTCCAGAAATCCTATTTTTGCCCCTGTTAGCAGAGGAAGGTACATAGTAGCCATGACCTCTCCACTGGATCCTAGACAGATCTCTGTGACTTTCCCAAATCTGAGTTTAACTCTAGCCACAAATAAATTGGCATATTACGCCACCAGAGATGTTGATTTAAAAATAATAAACAGGAGATGCCTGGGTGGCTTGGTTGGTGAAATGCTCAACTCTTGATTTCAGCTTAGATTATGAACTCACAGTTCATGGGTTCAAGCCCCCACACCGGGTTCCATGTTGACGGTGAGGAGCCTGCTTGGGATTCTGTCTCCTTTTCTCTCTGCCCCCTTCCCTGCTTGTTCTCTGTCTGTCTGTCTCTCTCTCTCTCAAAATAAATAAACACTAAAAAAAATTTTAAATAGAAAAATAAACAGAATAAAGCCATATGGTAGACACTTGTGTTAGAACACAACTTAAGCTATTGAAAGGGCTCATTGGGTACAACCTTTTAAATTAGTGAATAGTGTTTTTGGAAGAAATACAACCAAGTCTAAGATATATCAGTTACTTTCATGGATCAGGAGTTGGTTGTAAGTCACACAGATAGTAATTACAATTAGAAATCTTTACATGTAAGTGACATGTAAAGTAGGTGACAGTACCAAAAATTACCTCCCCAAATTTTTTATGCAATTTTAGCCCCAAATATTTTTTATTCAATTTATTTATTAAACCAATTTAATTTCCTTCATTTGTTAGAAAAGTAATGTGAATCATGCTTCATATTTATAATTGTGTAAGTGTCTGCTTGTTGTAGAAGTTACATTTTCTTGCTAATAAAGAAGTGTAAGTGAGAAGTGGCACTATTAACACCACTGAATTCATTTTGCATGTATACTGCATTGTTACCTGCTTAACCATCTGAATAAAATGAGGATCTGAGAGTCCCTTATTAATTTATAGGTGAGTTGGGGTGCCTGGGTAGCTCAGTCGGTTAAGCATCCAACTTTGGCTCAGGTCATGATCTTGCAGTTCGTGGGTTTGAGCCCCGCATTGGGCTCTGTGCTGACAGCCAGCTCAGATCCTGGAGCCTGTCTTCGGATTCTGTCTCTCCCTTTCCCTGTGACCCTCCCCTGCTCACACACACACACACACTCACTCTCTCTCTCTCTCTCTCTCTCTCTCTCTCTCTCTCTGTCAAAAATAAATACATTTTTTTAAAAAACTAAAAAATAAAGGACTAGCAGGACCTAAAAATTTTTTTTTAATAATTTATAGGTGAGTTAATAGATTAAAGCTTGGTTCAAATGCAGGTTAACATATAGGCATATGATTTTTAATTAACAATTCATAACTTTGCTTTAACTTCCAGACTGCCTTTAATTTTTACAAATGAATGCCATTATTTACAAAAAATACCACAAAATCATATGTAAATAGATCAGTTTCCATTACCCGTATTACAAATTAAAGCTAGAATGTTTCACATCTGACCAGTAGCACCATAATTTTTGGCATGGTGTTTGACCAAGACATCCCTATTGCTGATGCATCCTCATTTATCACTTTCTTGTGGTGTTTCCTTTACTTGAAGGTTGTTAAAATTTCTTCCAATGTGGATTCTTTAGATCATTTTGAAATAGTTTTTATTGTACTTCCCATTTCTTCAGATGGCAGTCCATAGCAATAACACCTAATAATCAGAATTATTAATTTCTAATATCAAGTGCCCTAATTTTACTTTGTATCTTTTTTATTTCAGTCTTTGTTTTCTACTGAAGTACAGGAAGATACAACAAACCAGCAAGCTTTTTAGAATACAAACCTTGGCTTGTGGCACACCAGTTAAAATACTTAGAACTTAAATCTTTGCCACCTTATCTTTTCTTTCTAGGTAGACTTTTTGGCATACTGATTAGCATAAGGATAATATTGCTTTGACAATTGTGAGGAAAATGCTTACATTTTCAACATTTACAACAAACATTGTCTGTTTACATTGATAGTTCTGTAAAGCACTTAAAACAGTATGTTTAATTTTGTTATTTTCAATAATACCTCTCAGCCCTTTTTCAGAACAAGACCAATAGTTACTAAGGTTCAAAAATACCATTAAAAGAATTTTAATTGGTTCTTTTAAGCTTGCCTGTTTGTTTTCTTTAAACATGCACTGTCACCATCAGTATATCATTTATCAGAAAGATACTTTTCCTGTTAGCATCAGTATTATAATTATTCTTCATTGTGAGTTGAATGGCTGACTAAACTTGGCTTTTGAGTTTCTGATGACCAGTTTCTAAAAATGCCAATGATTGCCAACGTTCTTAAATGATAATTACATGGGGTAACTAAATTCTTTTGTTTATTTATTTTTGAGAGACAGAGAGAGAGAGCATGAGCAGGGAAGGGTCAGAGAGAGAGGGAGACACAGAACCCAAAGACAGGCTCCAAGCTCTGAGCTATCTGTCAGCACAGAGCCCGATCCGGGGCTTGAACCCACAAACCACAAGATCATGACCTGAGCCGAAGTTGGACACTTAACTGACTGAGCCGAGCTACCCAGGTGCCCCAACATGGGGTAATTAAAAGACAGCTCCACAACTCCTCTTTTACCTTCAGTTTTTAGTTTTCATTTGCATAATTTATAAATATATTGTTAGTAATAAAATCAGGAAAAAACAAAAGTAGAAGAAAAATTATTCCACCGCATTATCACTTACCTGTTTTACAAGTTCAAAGGAATTAAAATTTATCTTACATTAAAATTCATTTTATATTACCATCTCAAGATTTTTCTCACTACTTCTAAAGTACACTGAGATTCACCCTAGGTAGTCAAAATAACACTCTGCAAAACTTGAGGTACATACAGTAAACTTCGTTGACTTATGTAATTAATACTAAAGAGCAGAGATAACACACCACTATTACAGAAATTTTTATGTAATATCTTAAGTTTACTAATGTATTTGATAGAGGGAGCGCAGGCCTTGGGAAAGAGTCAGTCCCACGTAGACAACAGGCTGTTAGCGAAGAGCCTGAGCAGGACTCAAACTCACAAACCCTGAGATGATGACCTGATCCGAAATCAAGAGTCAGATGCTTAACCAACTGAGCAACCCAGGTGCCCCTAAAATGTATTTTTTAAGTGTCTCTTAGATTTCGTAGAATATAGTAGGAAGCCTTAGAGTCTGTAGCTAAAGAATTATAATATAGTTCAGTTGATCTTAAAATATTTCAAACTCTTCCACTATTTCACTACTGGTGTAGTGACAGGAGGACTTAAATAAGGACAAAAACCCATATATGGATGGAAAACAGTTTTAGCCTGTACATTGTATTTCTTTGCCTACCTAGAAGAAACTTTCTCAAATAGAAGAAGCTGGACTGCTGTTCTTCACTTGTATTCTTACATGTTTTATTGAGAGAGTAGGTAAAAGGGTAGACCATGGATTCTCAATTGAGGTAGTTTAAGCAGTAGCTCAGAGCATTGCTAACGTTTTGTTTTATTTTATTAAGTAAGGTTCATGCCCAGCACGTTGCTCAACATGGGGCTTGAACTCATGACCCTGAGATCGAGATCAAGCTGAGCTGAGATCAAGAGTCAGATGCTAACAGACTGAGCCACCCAGACGTCCCTCTATTATTATTTAAAAAGCTATCTTCTGTTAATTGTTACTGTGGTGCAAGGATCAATTACTTTTAAAGAAAATTACTACATTTCATTCCTTAATTTATTAACCATGAACTATGTGCCCCAGGCACTGTTTTGGGTTCTGGGGATATAGCAATGAGTAAAACAGACAAAACATTTTTTTTGGAGTTTATGTTCTTGTGTATCTGCCTCATAACTTTATTTTGTAGGTATTACTGTTTTTACTTTCACCATAAAGAAAGTGAAGCTTTTAAAGGTTTCATGACTTGCCCAGGGTTGTACAAAACGAGGATTTGAAACTTAGGTACTATAAACCACTATGCTGTGCTGTCAAAATTGTACCCCTTTGGGATTCTGTAAAAGAGAACAGTTATTCTCAATGTCTCAAACAGCAGTTATCACAAATCTCTTGGAAATTCTGATGTAACTCACCTCATCAGAATTGTGCATGAAATTAGAAATTCAGATTTCTCCAGTGCTCATTCTTGGGCTTCAAGTTAATAGCACTTGAACAGGAATGTCCTGCCCACAACTCAAATACAAGTGAAGTACCTTCTTCCCTCCTCCCCACCAAAAAGCCAGTGACTTACTGAACAAGATTGTCATTTCTGCTAAAACGATATGCAACCACACAATCATTTTAAAAACAGAGGTAATGGCCATTCTCAGTAACTAGCATTCACAATGAAATCCATTATTTCAATCTTAGAATCTGTAAACAATTTTTTAAAGCTGACATAGTAGAAAGTACCAATTTGAAAAACAGGTATTAGTTCAAGTCTTGGCTATCATACAGTTAGGTTTTTTAAAGGAAGAAAATATCCCTAGCATTGGTATTTATCGGAATTTAAATAAAAATATTTTAGTTGGAGGCATCTGGTGGCTCAGTCAGTTTAATGTCTAACTTGATTTCAGTTCAGGTCATGATCCTGGAGTTTGGAATCCTGCCACATGTTAGGTTCCGCCTATTTGGGATTCTCTCCCTCTCTGCTCTTCCACACTCACACTCATGCTATCGTTCAAAATAAAAATTTTAAATATTTTGGTTGTTTGGAATACATAAGGAGATATTGGTGAAAATTAATAAAAGATAATGACTTTGCTTAGTTGAATTTCCTTATCAGTGTTTCTTGTTAGAAAGCTTGTTGGCAAGTTAGATGTGTTTTGTCACTATGTTTTTAGACTTGAAAGTCTGTTGACATCATATTTTTCTACTTCAAAATTTGAAATGTTTTAAACTTCCAGTGACCATAGGGCTCTGTAATAAAAATTCTTCTTGGTTGAACTACAAAAATTAAATAGATGAGCATTATTTATAATATCCACAAACTGGAAATAATCCACATGTTAATCACTTGATGAATGTGTAAAGAAAATGTTGTATATCCCTACAATGAATATATTTTTTGATCATAAGGAATAAAAGAAACACATTACTGATAGAAGCATTGATGTGGATGAACCTGATTCTAATTCTAGCAATAGGTAATACTCGCTTATAGATAAATAAAGCAATTGGGGAAGTCGGTCTCAACCATCTCATTAAGAAAGGCAATTCACATAAATGTTTACTTTTTATAGTCAATATTTCTCAATGGTCATTGTTATGTTAATTAAGTCAGCTGTGTCACTGTTTCATTTTGGGGTTTTAGTAACTATACACTTGTGCATAAGCACTACAACCAGTGTTAGAACACTTCTATCACCCCCCCAAAAAATTCCCTTGTGGTTCTATGTAGTCAGTCCACTCCTACCTTTTGTGGAAAAATGGCAGGAATTGTGGGGTGCTCATGTTTTCCTTGGAGCAGCATTATGGGACAGACTTTGAGTCCCTGTATATCAGTTTCTTAGCAAACATGAACATTATTCCTTCCTGGGGCTCTTTTCCTTGCGTTGAGTATCTCATTCATAAGCTCCCAATTCTTAGAAAACAAAGACCTTTTGGTTTAGTTTTTCTAGCTTTTTTTACTTTGTATGGGTCTGAAAAGTCTCAGCCATTGTAGATTTCTAAATTATTAACTTCTTATTTTAAGTTTCCTATTCAGGTCTGAGCCCAGTAACAGAAAGAACAGACATGTCTTTCTTTAACTCAGCTATTGGGTCTACCACAGAATGTATTTTACAGTTTCCTGATGTTAATTTTTATTTTGTTTCATATCACGTCATTTTTATGTTGTTTATAATTTTAAATCTTGACCTGTCTACCTCTAAGAAAGACTTCTGAAATAGTGTATTTCCTAAGTTCTTGTTCTCTCAAGGCCAGTTTTTTAAAATATGCTGGGCTCTTTGAATCTGGTCTTTTCCTATTCTGCTTTTAACATTTTTTTCTTTATAAAGAGAATAAGTAATTAGTTATTAAGTTGAAATTCAGAAACAAATTTCTATCTTCTTGAGATTTAAGAAAATCCTTAACTATAACTTCTACTAAATCTAGGCTCATCTTTAAATTCAGTTCTATAGTTCTCCAGTAATTAAAGAGGCAAGTATAATTATTCCTTTGGTGAGAATCCCTCAAGAAAAGTATTTCATTTCAGAGGTAAGGGGAAGGAGCAAAAGGAATAGGATTGTGTGGGTAGTGTGAGTAGAGACAGGATGATTCAAGGAGACTGGCTCTCTTAGTCATTTTATTTTGAGGCCCCAGAATACCAATTAAAGAAGCTTATTATTGAATGTTATTTTGTCTAATAATTTTTTCGGTAGTTACAATTTCTCTTAAGGCATTAATTTTGATATTTTAAAAGTTGGCCATAAGTCCAGTTAAGTCACACTTGTCAAAGTCATAATTTTTGTCATTTGCCCCATATAGGTACAAGAGTCAAGATTATATTGAGTTTATAAAAAATACAGAAGTTCTTCTTAGAGAACTGGCTTTGACAACTAAGAAAACAGTCACTAGAGTCAAGAAAAAGGGTCTCAGGTTAATTAACTGAGTATAGGTACATTGGGAACTTTCTGAATGATTGAAGTGTTTTAAATCTTAATGAGGGCTGTGTTTGTGGTTGTGAGAGTATTAGCATATGTCAAAATTTATTTAACTGTTTAAGATCTGCTTGTTTCACTGGATAGAAATTATTCCTAAATAAAAGTGATTCAGAAGTGGTCTAGAGGTGCCTGGGTGGTTCAGTGGGTTGAGCATCCGACTTCTGATTTCGGCTCAGGTCATGATCTCATGGATCCGTGAGATCAGACTCCACTATAGCACAGAGCCTGCTTGGGATTCTCTTTCCCTCTCTGCCTTTCCCTCACTCACTCTCTCTCAAAATAAATAAATACTTGGGGGGGAAGTTTTTAACAATTACATACAGATTCTCAGTTTCCCTGACCAAGCAGAGGTAGGAAGGAGCCACATAATCAGCATCCCCACAGTTATTGACCTTATGATATACTGTCATGAAGTTTTGTAAGTGATCCAAGGTGATATTTGACCAGTCACTCACCTCTGTCTGAGGGGTGACTGGTTTTGCTCATTGTCAACTTTTAGTGCCTGGGGCCAGCTTGAATTGGAACGGAGGTGTGGGAGCCTATTCCTCCCTCCATTACAAATGGAGCACCCCCTTATTCAGTGTTTGGAAACAAGATAATCCAGGACAAAAAAAAAAAACACATGACACAAAATTTTGCACAAGTAGATGAACAAAAGGAAAGTAAGTTGCTGGAGAATTAAACTAGTGGCAAAAATATTTACCAGATAGTACACTTCCAAGCCATATCCAAAAGACTTAATTGCCTTTTACAAAGACCTACTTGGTACAAATGCTAGGAAAACAGAATAAATTTGGCAATGTGAGCTCAAGAAGCCAATTGGAGCTCCCATCATTGTTGAGACTGATTCATCTGATAGCAAATTCAGAGAACAAACAGAAATTGGTTGAACACAAGCATCTCATTCAGTGCATTTGTTTGTCTAAGGCATCATGTGGAATAATGCTAAATGAGGGTCTCAAGTCAAATATCAACGAGTGAAAGGCACCATTCAATATCTGAAACAAAAACCACAAAGCTGAAGTTATTGGTTACTTAAGGGAAAGATACCCTGGTCAGACACTTCTTCCCCAGCGTAGACCAGACTTCTAATCACAGGATTTGAGAGAATCTCAGAGTTCAAACATTGACAGACTTTCAAAGGCAGGAGTGAGGTAACGTCATCTGTAGAAACACTGTTACTCAAGGCAGTTGCTTGGCATTTTGGTGTGTGTTCATTGCAGTGAGTCTTTTTATTTTGTTTTTTTAAGTGATAAACAGATACCATGACAAAAATGTTATCAAAAATTGGCATAGCCCAGCTTACATAAAGGATTAAAGAATGCAGAGAGATGAGTCTAATTTTATTGATGTTAAACTATTTGGTTTATTGTTACTGAAGTATTTGGGATGTTTAGGAAATTTTTATCCCCAAAATTACCATATTTTTTCTAGTTGGATTCAGAAGCACAAATTTGGAGACATCTTTCATTAGAACCCTAATTTTTTAAAAATATTTCTCAAATAGGTCAGTATAGGTCTATGTGGTTGGGTAATGTCAGCATGGGACTGGTAATTGAATTGTCACCTAGTAATCCTGTTTTTAAATGATTTTTTACATTAAAAGAAATAAACTTGAAGAGTGACTTCTTTATTTGTCCTAAATTTGTATGGGTACTATTGTGTGAGATTTTTTATTTTTTTAATGTTTATTAGTTTGAGACAGACAGACAGACAGACAGAACATGACTGGGAGAGGGAAAGAGCAAAGGAGACGCAGAATGCAAAGCAGACTCCAGGCTCTGAGCTGTCAGCACAGAGCCCAATGCAGGGCTTGAACCCACGAACTGTGAGATCATGACCTGAGCCAAAGTCGAATGCTTAACTAACTGAACCACCCAGGCGCCCCATATTGTGTGAGATATTCTTAAAACTGAAAGTAAATTCAACTTTTATATCCCTTTTCCTAAAATTATAATCTGGTAAGAACCATGCAGGTCACAAAAGTCAAGGAAACAATGTTCAAGAACTGGGGAAAAGTCTGTGGAAATGATGGGTTCAATCAGTATAGAAATAAACATAAGAACTAGTTAAGTGGAGAATTTAGCTAATTTAGTTGGTTAGCTGGTTGGTTGGTTTGGGCGATTTTCCTCTCATTCAGGAGGAGAGAAAATATGCTAAGTAGTCTACATTTTTAAAGTCAGAAATGGAGAAAGTTTTGAGAGGAAGCCATGGCAATAGACATGGTGTCCTAAGGAGAAATAAAGGACTGTGTAGAAAGGTAAAACAAAGGGTATCTTTTTTAGGACTGTGGAAAGTCTCAGAAAAGTAAGGAATAAAGAGATTTAACACAGATATGCCCAAGTTGAGTCCCTTCTTGACTTTTCAAAAGAAAGAGACTATTGATAATGACTAGTTTGCAGAAGCATATTCATTCATTGAAGCAAATGGTATTGGTAGATTAAATGTGTTTAAACCAGTTCTAGTAGTTACTTGTTACTATATAGAACTATCCTATTTTGATTAAGAAGATTTAGAACCTGTTCTGAAGACTACTTTTATATAATGCCTACTGACCAATTACTTTTTTCTAGGAATGTAGGAGCTTTGTATTCTCCTATTATTCCCCGAGCTGGAAACTTTTAGGATCTTCTTTGTCTATATACTGAAATTTTAGTTGTTTCTTTTTGGATTGGTTTTGATTTCCACTGTTTCATCATACTGAACATGCCATAGTTTTTCAGTCTGGGCACTCATATTCTTTAGTTCTGCCTCTGATTCCTGACCATATTCAGGCTCTGTACCTCCACCCACTTCAGGAATAGATATTTGGTCTGCTTTCTCTGCTAACTCATTTACCATTCATGTGTCCTAGGGGTTGGCAAATTTTTTCTGTAAATGCCAGATAGTAAATATTTTAGGCTTTGTGGATCAGATGGCCTATGTTGTAACTACTTAATTGTCACTAAAGCAAGATAGCAACCACAGACAATATTGCAGATGAATGGATATGCATGGCTGTATTTCAGTAAAACTTTATGTACAAAAACAGGTGATAGACTGGATTTGTTTGCAGACCTGTGTACTGGCTCGTTCATCTTTTTTCGAATTTTGTTCAATGAGGGCAGGAATTTGTTGTTGATGATGTTCATTGGATATATCCCTGTACTTAGTAGGCACTCAACTACTTGTGTCTCAAGATTACTGATAGTTTAAGGAAGGGAGTTAAACATGCTTGTCACTGCCATCTTGTAACCAGTAAAATACCCCTTCATCCTGTTTTTCTGCTCCCCCACCTCCTTTTTACTTAATACAGAACAAATATTCTGTATGAATTTAGGATAAGGTTGCAAGTTGTGATTCTGTGCTTTCTTTATACCTCTGATGTTGCATAAAGAGCCCTACCAATAATAGCATCCTTTAGTAAGTCTGAAATGTGCCATACTACTAGTATGTAGAGCAATCATTTTAAAATTACTTGGTTGAATATCTAATTTATATAAGAAGCACATGAACACAAAGATGTTACTTAAATTCTTTTTTTCTTTTCTTTTCTTTTCTTTTTTTTTTTTTTTTTTTCCATTACAAGGTACTAGCTTCTGACAAGTTTGCACCATGCGTGAGTATAAGCTAGTCGTTCTTGGCTCAGGAGGTGTTGGAAAATCTGCTCTGGTAAGTCATTCTCACTGTACTTAAGCTAATTCACTCCAACACATGTTCTTTCTCTGTTGAGTTTTAGGTTTTGATTATTTGTCTTCATTTATTTGTTAGGTGAAATCTCAGTGATTTTAGAAGCAGTATAATTATTTTTCCTATAATTTTAGTCAGCTTTTAGCTATATCTGGGCAGATCATATTCTCTTTAGTATATTGGTTCCAGACCAGTGAGATAAGCAGAAGACAATTTGGGCTAAACACAGAGCATATAAATGTCTGTCCATCTGTATTCATTCCAGATAGGAATGAAATTTGGTCTTTCTTATTGTAACGTGGCTTATAATGTATATTATGTTTTTAAAAAAACACTAAAGCTTATAAAAAACCTTTTTCAAATATTACCTGTGACTGTCCAGTTTTCACATTATTTTAGTTACCATCCTTTCCACTTTGAGAATAGTATAGGGAGAAAAGAGACAACTTGACCTAGTGGCTGGGGAACAGGAGAAACTTAGGGTAAATAACTTGAGTACATGTAGTTTAGTTTAACAAAGCCCCACTATAAGATTGACCATCTAACTCAGCCATTTAGAATGGCCACCTTGCACTGAACTTGATGTGTTTGGATCAAACTGTGAAGTATGTACAATTCGATTTGAGATGCTTTTTCACTTGTAAATATGTCCAAAGTAATAGGTAGTGTCTTGATTGTGTATGTACTTGGGTACACAAAACCATTAGCCTCTTTCTGATTCAGATTCAAATATAAGCCACTAAGGCTGAAATAGAAGACATTTTTAAATGTTTTAAATATGTGAGCTCTAATTACCTAATAAGGAGCATAGTGATTACTAATGTTTAAAAAATAAAAGCCTTCTAAGGTAATTTTCTCATGGAATGCATACTTTAAATATGGCAGTAGTTTTGTTTTCATCAATGGCATAACTGCCCATATGAAATCAGTAGTTTAATAGTTTAAAGCATACAGATTTGGATTTGTAGTTTTAAGAAGTATAACGGTGTGCTATTTATTTTTTTCCAGACTGTACAGTTTGTTCAAGGAATTTTTGTTGAAAAATATGATCCTACGATAGAAGATTCTTATAGAAAGGTATATGTTAATCTAGAAGGCCTTTTGCTTTAGACTTTACTATAAATATAAATTAATGCTTTTAGCTTTGTAATTGTTGAATATTGTTTACAAAGTAGGATGAAGAAGCGGAGTTAATTTATTAAATTCATAGGAAAAGTTCACACTTGATTATTTCCTAACATTGAGTCCTTACCAGTTAATGAGAATCTTAAAATGCTTGTTCTTGTTCTCTATCTCTATCTCTCTCTTAGAAAATTTGAAGTTTATCCTGACGCTAAAATTGTAATTTGACACACAAACTTCAGAACAAGGCCATCCGTTTCAAGTGATAGTTCCATCCCCCCACTTCCCCCAGAGACTAAATACCCTCAGGCTCCTTTCTTTTTAAACTAGAGATGGCAATACAGAAGCCTCCCTAACCTTTTCACTTAATAACTCTTTGGGAAAGTGCTGTTGCTCATAATAGAAAGATTTATTTGTGACCACTAACATAACATGTGGCCATAAAACTTAATATGCAGACATTTTTAATTAGTAGGGAGAGAGTTATCTGTTATGGAACAGCCAGCTTGTCCCCTGCTGCTGTGTAGATATTGTTTTACTTCTTTTCCTATGAAATGTTAGAGGAGGAATGTAAAGAGGTCTCAGGGATATATAACTTATTTGACACCTTTTTCTTTGCTACCAGAAATGTTCCAGTGAAGGAGATGTAGTTAGTTATTTAGAGAAGTGAAGGCATATCTGAATAAAGTATGGCAGTGTTGAGATAGAATGATTTCTGATCTTATTTGGAACTACTACTGGTTTAATTTTTTTTTTTTTTTTTAGCTACTTTGGAATCATTTCCTCCCCAAAATTAAGTTCTGAGTGATTCATATTGAGCTTGGACCTTGTATGTTTCCTTGTGTTAAGTTGAGAACATATGGTTTTTAGGAGCATATGGATGGCTCAGTCAGTTGAGCATCTGACTCTTGATTCTGGCTCAGGTCATGATCCCAGGGTCATGGAATCGAGACTCACATCAGGCTCCACACTGAGTGTAGAGCTTGCTTAAGATTCTCTCTCTTCCTCTGTCCTTCTCCCCTACTTGTGTGCTCTGTGTCTCTGTAAAATAAAATATTTTTAAAAAGCAACATGTTGTTTTTGCCCGTTGTACAGTTTTGGGGGGAGGGGGTGATCAGTGGACCTTGATTATCTAGCTTTTTTTTTCTCCTGTTTTATTCAGGTATTGCTTGAGATTAGTTGTAAACTTGCAATCTCTCTTTATTCTAAATGTCATATTAGCTTTTGTATATAGTAAGGTATTCTTTTATACCTTATAAAAATGAAGATGTATTTTGATTTTTTTCCCCTAGCAAGTTGAAGTAGATGCACAACAGTGTATGCTTGAAATCTTGGATACTGCAGGAACGGTACGTAAAACAAGTTCCGAAGTATATGTACAATTGTGTAATGTTGACCTTGTAAATGCTAGTATTCTATAGACGAATACTAGTTAAGCTTACTTGAAAGCTTACTACCTGCATTAAATCTTAAAGCTGTCTTATCCTCTCAAATCCTATTTTTTGTGTGTGCGCTTTGTAATTGCAATGGATCATTTCCAGCCTCACTAGTATTTTTAAAACAAGTTAAACTATATTAACTATTTTAATTAATGTGGAAAATACTTTGGTAACACTTATTTCTCAGTGGCTCTGTGAAATACCTTGAGCAATATCTTTTCTCCTTCAAAGTATTTGTAGACCAACTAGTTTTGTTGGTATCTGAACGTAAAGGAAAGATTTATTCTGGGTCTTTGGTATTCATTCATCTAATGTTAAGTAAAAACTTCATGAAATACCAGTTTTCGAATAGCATCTTGCCATGAACTGTAATTTTAAGAAATGTTACATCACACTACTATATCCTTCATCAGGCACTAATTATAGACTTTTAAAATTGTCAAGTTAACTATCAGAACTTTATTGTTTTTTAATAATCCTTTCTTTCTGCTGTAGGAACAATTTACCGCAATGAGGGATTTATACATGAAAAACGGACAAGGCTTTGCATTAGTTTATTCCATCACAGCACAGTCCACATTTAATGATTTACAAGATCTGAGAGAGCAGATTCTTCGAGTTAAAGACACTGATGATGTAAGCTGATATCCTAATGAATATATTTTATTTCAAACCCTTATTATAGTAATATCCAATTTAAG
This sequence comes from Suricata suricatta, assembly GCF_006229205.1. Classification (NCBI taxonomy): domain Eukaryota; kingdom Metazoa; phylum Chordata; class Mammalia; order Carnivora; family Herpestidae; genus Suricata; species Suricata suricatta. The sequence continues at coordinate 46,504,545 of NC_043709.1, read as the reverse complement.
AATTTGAATTTAAAGCCAATTTAAAGTTCACATGGTTGGTGGAGGCGGAGGACTTGTTTTTCAAAAGTTTTTTTCCTTAAAAGGCAGAAATATATCTTTGACACTCATAATATTTTCAAATATATATAATGTGGAAAATGAGAAATCCCCCTTTCCCTTCTTAACCTGTGTAAAATAAATTTTATCCCCTTTCTGTTTTTAAACCATGCATTTGGTAGGGAAGAAGGAGTGATGTGGGTGGCAAGGGTTACTAATAGATGTTCTATACATTTCTGGTAGACTTAAGAGCCTTTCTAACAAAAATCAGAACTACGTATAAACACACCTCAAACAACTGACAGAAAAAGAACATATTTTTAGAAGGAAGCCAATAAATACGTTAGAGTCTAACATTAACTTGCATGCCTCTTCACAGTGCACTATAATGGAGTTTAATCCCTATAGGAAACTTCAAAAGGATTACTTTACTTCCTCGTCATACTATAGATGACTGAGAACAGTAGTTCTCAGAATTGATCTTGCATCAGAATCAGCTATATGCCTGGTTAAAATGGATAGCCAGCCCTTACTCCCGGAGTTTCAGATTCAGTATGTCTAGGATTAGAGAATTTCCATTTCTAACCGGTTTCCAGATGGTGTTGATGCTTCTGGTCTGGGTATCCCACTTGTAAGAACCACTGTATTATATATATAACTTAATTATAAGCAAATATCGTGAGAGTTCAGAGGCATCTGTGGGAAATGTTGCCATTTCCTGGACTTCTAAAACAGGAGAACTTTGGGGAGTTCTTACATATTTACAGCTCAGTGACCACTTCACAATTAGTCTGTTTTCTACTATTTCTGATAACTAGTGTTCTTCTGTCAGTTACATTAAATTAAGTAAAGTATAAGTATAAGGTTTTATATCTATTCCTAAGATTTCTGGCTTTTGATATTCTAATTTGGATTTTTTCCCCAAAAATTCTCTAGAAAGCCAATCTCTAAATGATTAATACGAATTTTGCAGAGTAAGTATTTATCTCTATAGTACCTTTTTAAAGTTATGTCACATGATGATGGTGGTCTAAATTTTTAGTAAATTAAAACAATTTTACTTTCTTCTGCCTTTTTAATATGGACTATCTGAAAAACTAAAACTTCTTTAGCAGCTTTCCAAATTTCTCCTTTTTGTGTTAATGAAATTGAGAATGATTATTTGATAAATGCATGTCAGTAAACCAGAAAACTTGTAATTGATTCACATTCGTTAGAAAAACATTTAAAATTTTTGAAATATATTGACTTTTCATAGTAATACTACTTTTTAAAAAAATTTTGTATTTTGCTTACTATATTTAGTTACAAGTCCATTGGGACAGTTTTAAGGGTTTTTTCACCCCCCTCTTTTATAAGTACATCATTGCTTGTTTCCTAAAAATTCCACATGAAAGATTCTTAAGAGTTAAGGTTTCATATTTGACTATCAGTTTTATGACATTATTTAATTTAGTATTTTTCTTGGGCATAAAAAGTAATCCTTAGGGTTGACTCTTAGAATTCTTTGGATTTGAATGTATAGAGCATATTTATTTACTATTTTTTACCCACAATTTTTTTTGTATTTTTAGGTTCCAATGATTCTGGTTGGTAATAAGTGTGACTTGGAAGATGAAAGGGTTGTAGGAAAAGAACAAGGTCAAAATCTAGCAAGACAGTGGAACAATTGTGCATTCTTAGAATCCTCTGCAAAATCAAAAATAAATGTTAATGAGGTATGGTGAAATACTTTTAAAAAACTCTTGATTTGGAATTTAGCATTTAAAATTAATGAAGAAAATGTGTATATATTAACACAACTCCAAGTTAACGCTTACTCTGGGTGCTTGTTGATCTTATAGACAGAAATCTAATGGTTTTAAATATATGCATGTTAATAATCAACACAGCTATTTTAACCTCTTTACTAAATGCTGAAATTTACTATGAAAAAAAGGAAGACGACAAAAAGGATAGAGGTGGGAAAGACAGGATTAAGAGTTCGGGGGGGGGGGGTGTGGGTGTGTGGGTGTGTATACATATATATATATATATATATATAAAGGATATTCTGTTAAGAGATGGAGACAGATTGGGGCTCCTAGGGGGCTGAATTGGTTAAGCATCCAACTCTTAATTTAGCTCAGGTCATAATCTCCTCATTCATGAGTTCAAGCTCCGCATGGGGCTCCGCACTAACAGCATGGAACCTGCTTGGAATTTGGTTTCTCCCTCTTTCTGCTCCTCCCTGCTTGCTCTCTATCTGTCTGTCAAACTAAATAAAAATGAACTTTAAAAGAAAAAAAAAGATGGAGACAAATTCAAGAAGGCATGCACAGTTCTTGCTTTGAAGTGGCTTAAGTGATGTTGTAAGATGAAGATACATAGAAAGATTTAAAGATAAAGGATTGTTTTCTTTGAATAATATTAAATGTTCTAATGAACTACAATAAGATCTCTGCTGCTCCTTCACTCAATATTTGTTTTAAGGAGAACCATTTTAGCACTCCCAAAAAATAAATAAGAAATTTTAGCAGTTACAGGAATACCTGGTTTTACTTATTCCCTAACTAAACATACTTGTTGGAGTTCATATATATTCATGGAAAGTTCAGTTTTTCATTTTACATTTTGATTTTTTGTGTGTATTTGGGATTTTTTCCTTCTATAAGTTAAAAAAAAATACTGTGTTTGCAGATCTTTTATGACCTAGTGCGGCAAATTAACAGAAAAACTCCAGTGCCTGGGAAGACACGCAAAAAGTCAACATGTCAGCTGCTTTAATATATTAAATGCATTGTAGCTCTGAGCCAGGTATGTTAATTTATCATTTTCTTTAATTTTATTTTCTTTTTTCTTAATCTTTGACCTCAGCTTCATTAAGGGCACTCTATGAAGAAAACAAATATAGATTCTTCTGTTCTTAAAAAAAAAAAAGATGGCTACTTTCTTTTTAAGATATCCATGAGTTAGTATGAGTATGATATCCTAGTAATTATTTCCTTTATATATCATCAAAAGTAGGGTGTTCCATGTGAGTAAATATTCATCCGATATATACTTATGCCCCACTGGCACATTGGTTTGTGCTGACAGTACTTTGGTGAGCAAACCCAGTCTTATTTCCTACTACCTGTAGCCTTAAGCTCATTCAAGTCTAGTGGAAGAGTTAGACAAACAATTGCAAAATATGATAAATGGAGGAGAGTGTAAGTCCAACATTGGATATCCCTGACACTCAGTATTGTCCATATAGTAATTGAATTCTCACAACAATCCTATGAGGCGAGAGCTGTTATTCTCATGTTAACAGATGAGAGAACTGAAGCACAAAAAGATTATTTCTCATTCAAGCCCTGCAGTTAATAAATAGCAGAGCCAGAATTTGAATCCAGTGATCTGAGTGCATGGCTCAGAATTTGAACAATGAACTAGCTCTCATCCCATGCTTAGTCACTATGCTGTTGGGTACTATCGGAGTATATATAACTGGGGCACCAAATTAGTCAAATATAAACTGTGAATTCAGGGAAAGTTTGTCAGTAAGAGACATTGATAGCCAGAGTTCCCAGGCAGAGAAAACCTCACAAACAACTTAGAGATGAGACAGCAAAGGAAAACTAAACGTACTGCATTTTTATATAGTTTTTGAGAACAGTCATATTAGGGGCGCCTGGGTGGCTCAGTCGGTTGAGCATCCAGCTTCAGCTCAGGACATGGTCTCATGATTTGTGGGTTCGAGCCCCGTATCAGGCTTTGCGTGGACAGCTAGCTCAGAGCCTGGAGCCTGTTCAGATTCTCTCTCCCCCTCTGTCTCTGACCTTCCCCTGCTCACGTGCTCGCGCTCGCTCTCTCTCTCAATAATAAATAAAATATTTTTTAAAAAAATAAATGTTTAAAAAAAAGATGGGACACCTGGGTGGCTCAGTCGGTTAAGCGTCTGACTTCAGCTCAGGTCATGATCTCACAGTTCGTGGTTTTGAGCCCTGCATCAGGCTCTGTGCTGACAGCTCAGAGCCTGGACCCTGCTTCAGATTCTGTGTCTCCCCCTCTCTCTCTCTGCCCCTCCCCCCACTTATTCTCTGTGTCTCTCTGTCTCAATAATAAAATAAAAACATTAAAAAAAGAAGTCATATTAAATGAGATCATACCAGAGTGCCTGGGTGGCTCAGTCAGCTGAGCATCTGACTTCGGCTCAGGTCATGCTCTCCTAGATTGTGAGTTTGAGTGCCACATTGGGCTCTGTGCTGACAGCTCAGAGCCTGGAGCTTACTTCACATTGTGTGTGTGTGTGTGTGTGTGTGTGTGTGTGTGTGTGTGCGCGCGCACGTGCGTGCCACTCCCCTGCTTATGCTCTGTCTCTCTCTCAAGAATAAATATTTTTTAAAACGTTTTTTTTTAAATGAGTTAATACTTATAAATTACTTACATCAGTACCTGGTACTTGGTAAACCCTCAACTATTATCTGCTGCTCTTTGCCAATGAGAATGGTTTCTTGGTCCTTTATCATTAAAACTATATTTTACTGTGCTTATCTTTGAGAACTATTAGTGTTTGTGATTCTGCTGCTTCCTATGTTAAATGGTCCTCTACGATAGCACTTCTGATTCTGTATCTTAGAGTTTCTGTCCCTACTCTCCATTTTAAAGCTTTCTGTTTAGAGAGATAAGTGCTCTCATTCCTGACATCTTTTCTCATTCCTGACCACATGCCCATTCTTAGCAGCCCACATGTGCGGGAGCTCACACACTCCCATCTGTCCTATCAAATTTGCTACATTCAGTCTGCTAGGATTTAGAAAAGTTACCAAACTCCTTCAGACTCTAAATGAGGACTTAAAGTTCAAGGCATTTATGAAAATTATTTCAGCAACCACATCTATATAACAGCATTTCTGGAACTTGCAGCAAGTCTGAACCCTAGAAAAACAGTAAAAAAAGAAAACTTTTTCTTAGCCCAGGAATGTGTGCAGGAAATCATCCAAAGAAAATAAATATTTGGCAGATAGAGTTCTGATTTTATTTCTTTTACTAAGTTTACATATAATTTTAGTGTAATACCGTTTTTTTCTGACATCCATCTCAAAGTTGATATAAGTTGTTTAAATATAGAATTAGAACATTTATAACTGTCAAGTGTAAAGAGCCATCATGAAATAAATTGTTTTGTCTACTTCTCTGAACTATCTTTGTAGCTACTCTTCCTGGAAGAGTAAGGAAGAAAGGTCTTGGTTTTCTGATCTTAGAAACCCTGGTTAAATGTGCATTCTATACTTCTGTACATCTAGGATTCGAAACATTCATCTTGTTAATGTTGCTATCTGTTTTTTAATCCTAATTCTAATAAAGTTGACCTGACCTAAAGTTTTAATGTGGTGTTTTTTGTTGTTTTTCTGCTTTTAGCCTTTGGCAGGGTAATACACAGAAATTTGCACCAAGGTACATTCCCTTTTTGTATCTAAAACTTAATTTGACTTTCAAGAAGGCAGCAGAATAGATGAAGTCATTCTAAAATGATGAAAGTGTCTCCCCATGCTTTGCTTTGCTATGAGTTATGTGGTACATCATCATGAATGTAACAACAGAATGTATTCTATTCATTTCTAATACCTTAACACTCTGTTTTAATGTGTTCCTTTGAATCTTTAGTGTGCTGTTTTCAATTTAATTTTTTCCTCTTGACAGGTCTGAAGAACTGTTGCCCAATTCAACAGTGCCAGCATTCCAACTTTGTTAAACCTACCAACATCTTAAGTGGACTTTCTGTGGTGGTACCCTTTAAGAGGCGGATGAAAGCTACTACATCAGTTTGCACATTCTAATCACTTTCCAGTATCACAAGAGAGATTTTTACTTATATAATAGTCCTAGGGTATGCAGCTGGTAAAACCAGAGGCTACAATCCAGTATTACTGCTAAGAGACATTTTTCATCCACCAATGTTGTACATGTATGAAAATGGTGTACTGTATACTTTAACATGCCCCATACTTTGTATTGGAGAGTACAATAATGTAAATCCTAAAGCACCACTATTTTAGCATAATAAAAGAAAGTCCAAAGAGCTCCTATATAGACTACTCCAGATAACTTTGCTTCTTTGATACTTGTAGCTTATTGTAATTTTTTTTAAGAAATTCAAGGTCATTATCATTGTATTGTACAAATAAGCGCTTTGATTAACACAGCTATATAGTTTTTTTAATTTTTAAAAAAAATCCTGTGGAGACAGTGATCTTGTCTTTAAAATATGATAGTCCTTTCAGTATAATGTCTTAGATTAAAGACGTTGCCTTTAATATCTGTTGGGAAGGAAATGTCCAGACTTTTCAAATCTTTTATTATATGTTTCCTTTTTTGTTTACATAGGGAACAATGTTTATAGTTGTGTGTACAGTGGGGGTCTACAACAAGAAGTGTATATTTTCAAACAATTTTTTAATGATTTAACAATTTTTGTAAATCATTTTCAGGCTTCTGCAGCTGTAGATTCTCACTGTGAATCCCTTGCTTGCTCATGCATAAGTGTATTTGCAATACCAAATATACAGGTTTAGTATTTTTGCCTGTTAGTGATTGTTTCACATGTGTAACGTTTTGGTTGAGATGTTAAATGGTGGACGAGTACTGTGGATGTGAATGTGGGAAGTAATTTTAATCATGTGTAATTGGTCACAAGGCCTAAGTTGCAGTAACTATTGCTGTTTTATTTAACAATGCCTTGTTGCTTTGTATGCATTAACGTTTGGGTGTAAAGATTGTGTGTCTATCCAACAGGGAGCCACAGTATTTAAATTGACCAACCTAATGTTACAACAACTTTGAGGTGGCCAAATGTAAACTAAAAGCCTTAATTAAAGTGGTGCAATTTTGTATAACTTAGCATCAGTAGTTCAATAAATTTGGTTTGCCATGCAAGGGCTTGCATTATAATTACTTGCCACTTGAGTGTGTTTTGTGTAATGTTTAACAGTGCTAGTAAATAAATATGGGTTTAACTTTTTAAATGTAATCGATGCATTTTACATAGCGTGGTTTCATAATTTAACATTTGGGCAAGCCAGATTCATTCATTAATTATAGAAATGTGAGTGAAAGATGTCAGATTTTTTTTCCTCTACCATTGTTTGAATATCCACATAGCCAACCTTTGAATTTTTTCTTGGAAAAGAATTTTGTAAATCAAGCAATATTACTTAATGAACATAACACCTTTTGGGTAATGTTTAATAGCTCTTTGAAGTGTAGGAGAAAGAATTTAAAATACTTGGACAGACATTATGCTTAGGATTTTTTTAAATATAGGATGAAGTTATACTTAGAATATTATGGTTATAAAGATCTTCGAATGAAGTGGACTCAAGTATTATTTTTTAGATAATGTCTTTTTATTATGTATGCTATAATTCAATTATTTTGAAAGTTTTAAAGAAATCTTAACACAAACTTTCTCAAAGTATTTCCCAGTCACTGGAGCAGATCAGCAATCGATTAGTGATACCACCTAATTTAGGGATGTCTACTAATCTCTTAAAGGCATGCTATGTGAATGGAACTTAAAGGCTTTCATTTTAAAGGAAAAGGTCTTATTTTGACAAATTTAACTCAGTTCCATGTATTTAAAGGTCTTATGTATCAAAAGAAAAAATTTCTCTCAGAAGCTCCACTTAATTGACTTGTCTTGTAAGAACTGGTTTTATTTATATTTGTTGGGAGAAAAACCCCAAAAAGTGGGATTATGGGACACTAAAGTCACTTCAAGTTGCTGTGTCCTATTACACCCATTTGACCTTCTATGAGGGCACCACCATAAAGTTTGTTACTTTTAATAAATGTTGCCTACCAACTATGCACCAGGCTGAGTTCTAAGCTCTTTAAGACAAATACTCAGATAAGTTTAAGTACTTCTTCGTCCAGCACAATTGTTCTGGGTGTGAGAACAGCCAAAACTGAGATCAGCTTAGAACCATGCCCTTCTAGAATTTGTAGTCTATTACAGGGCTTCTCAGCCTCAGCACTACGGATGTTTTATGCTGGATGAGTTGTTGGGAAGCTGTCCTGTGCATTATAGAATTTTTGGCAGCACGTCTCGTATCTGCTCTCTAGATGCCAGTAATACCACCACCATCACCACCCCCAAGTTGTGACAATTGTCTCCAAACATTGCCCAAGTGTTTCCCAGCTAGATTCAGGGAGTGAGGGTTGTCAAAAGGCAAGGTCATCCTGACCGAGAACCACTGATCTGGTGGGAAACAACACATTAATTACATAGGAGTGTTAGGGGAACAAAGTGGACAATTTAGTATAGTGAATAAGACTGTCTGCTACATTGGAACCAGATTTCATGGGTTTTTAATCCCAGCTCTGCTACTTCCTAGCATGTGACATTGGTTTGTACCTCTGTTTACTTATCTGTAAAATAGGAATGATAATAGAACCACTTCATACAGAGTTAAAGGGAGTGAAGTCAATGTCAGTGCCATCCTCTTGGTCAATATTTTTTCATTTTGTATTTTGCTGCTGGACACAGGACTGGTTTGACAAAAAGCATCATTGTCTCCCATACAAAATAGTAACTGCAGGGTGTCTGGGTGGCTTAGTCAGTTTAAGCATCTGATATCTGCTCAGGTCATGATCTCACAGTTTGTGTGAGTTCAAGCCCAGAGCCTGCAGCCTGTGTCCAATTCTGTGTCTCCCCCTCTCTCTTCCCCACTTGCAGTCTGTCTCTGTCTCTCAGAACTGAACAAATGTTAAAGGGTTTTTAAAAAATTATAAACAAAATAGTAAGTGCAGTTTAGGAATTCAGATCATGTAGATGGACTTTTCTGGTGCTTAAATGGAAAAATACTAAAATATAATTTAGTCAGAAAAGTCATGAGTTCTTTTTCATGTCCCCAGTGATATCTGGAGAAGGTTCAATTTTAGGAGAAAACCAGAGTGACATTTCACCTAATTTTTTTTGACAAAGGTGTCAAAAACGCTGCTTTGACTTTCATATTGTTTTTTTATTTAGTACATGATCTTCAGCACAATTGGGTATTATGATTAGAAAGGTTTAAAATATCCAGTTATGAAAGTAAACTTTGCTTTTTAAATCCTCTCATCTTTAGATGTGGGGCAGCAAACTTAGAATCAGAACTTATCCCTGCAAAATTTTTTCTTTTAGTTTTCCTCAGCTTGTGTCTTCATTGAATTTAATCTCCAGCTATTATTCTGTCTCCTCCCTTTTAAATCTTGGAAGTATAGAAAGGAGTTACAGTATTTTATAATTAACACTCCTATGACCTTATCCTAGAAATCTTAGTGTTTTCGGGCTTCTAAATTATCAGTGAATCTTAGCAAATTGTGATTTATAGGACTCAAATTTTTGTTTTATTCTATAATTTGTAAACATTATGTCAATACATCTGGTATTTTGTGAATGCATCAGAGAACTGTAATAGATTCAGAACGAAACCTAGTTTCTCCTGACTGACTGTTGAGAGAAAAATGCATGAGACTTTGTTGGAATACTGATGATACTTCTCAAAATTAGCTAGTAAGCCTATTAATGGAGCAGCTAAGTTTGTAGGCTGGACATTAGTTTCTCTTTGAAAGGTAACAGTAAAATGCTACTAAAGAGGTCTGTTTTCTAAATGCAGATAGTATTCCACGTTTCATGTACTTTTAATTTGCTTTCTTAAAACATCCTTGTTTGTAGCCTATAGATTTCTGAATTAACAATTAAAAAGATTTTGGGGTGCCTGGGTGGCTCAGTTGGTTGAGCGTCCGGCTTCGGCTCAGGTCATGATCTCGCAGTTCATGCGTTCAAGCCCCGTTATCAGGCTCTGTGCTGGCAGCTAGCTAAGAGCCTGGAGCCTGCTTCAGATTCTGTGTCTCTCTCTCTCTCTCTGACCGTCCTCTGCTCACGCTGTCTCTCTCTCTCTCAAAAATAAATTAAAAAGTTAAAAAAAAAAAGAATTAAAAGATTTTACCCAAAATTAGAGACCTCTATCTGATTTTTATATCAAGGAACCAACAACCATGTTCAATATTGCGTGTGTGCCATGTTCCAGGCATTGTGTACTGTGCTAGGGATACAGCAGGGATGTTTTGCCCACATGGAGCATACATTCTGTTGTGGGAGAAAAGACTGTCCGCAAATGATCAAAGCTCATTTGGTAATTGTCTTTTCAACTTTCCCAGAGCTTTCCATTTGGGACAATTTAATGATTTTAGGGAACTATAATTTTTAATAAATATAAAATCATTTATAGGCAATTTCTCTGAATTGTCTGGAAGGACATGGAAAGAATTTTTACTATTATGAACCTAGTTTAACCTGATTTTCCTTATACAGGACATCAGGACATAAATAATTACCCAGATTCAACACTTGGGTCAAAATCCAGGGTTTTTTTCCTGCATATACGTATCTGGCAGGAATTTTATGTACATGATATTTTAACAAGTCAAAAGTTTATAGCAGGTTTTTTTTTTTTATGTATTTTGAGAGACAGAGTAAGTGAGGGGAGGGGCAGAGAGAGAGGGAGACACAGAATCTGAAGCAGGCTCCGTGCTCTGAGCTGTCAGCACAGGTTTTAAATAGACAGAGATCAAAGTCTCTAATGTTTCTGTCATTTGCCATTAATACCCAGTCAAATTTCTATGTAATAGTCTATATCCCCTGTGAGCACTAAGTTGAGAACAGGAAACTATAACTGTCAAAGTTTTGAATGTAATGTATTACCTTTGCTCAGGCATGGAGTAGCAGCAAAGAATAAATGATATAATAAGCCTGGACCCTACCTGCCAGGTGTTTAATGCATCAGTGGTGGGAAAGATCAGTCAAAAAGTATCAAAAAAGTGAAACTGTAATAATTCATATCCACAGATAGTTTGTGTTTAATATCTGTATTAATACTAATGACTAAAAATTGTATTTTACTTTAAAATATATGGACTATTTGAGGGGCGCCTGGGTGGCTCAGTCAGTTAAGAATCTGACTTCGGTTCAGGTCATGGTCTTACAGTTCGTGGGCTCAATCCCTGTGTCGGGCTCTGCTGACAGGTCAGAACATGGAGCGGCTTCAGATTCTGTGTCTCCCCCTCTCTCTGCCCCTCCCCTGTTCACATTCACGCTCTCTCTCAAAAATAAACAAACATTAAAAATTTTTAAGTTTTTAAGGAGTGATTGGAGAAGTACATAGCTGGCAGGGGAAAAAAAAGTACCTTCCCATGCTGGGAATGGAGTACAATCAAATAAATAACACAGTATACAATGGGAGCCAACCTGTTCTAAATGAGAGAAATGTGATTAAAGCAACAACAGATTTAATAGCCATGAAAGAGAGTCCTGGGAGGAGTAATGGTAGAGCCTGAGTTAACCCAGCCAGCTTATGGGCTGCTCGGATCTGTAAGCATGAAATGATTAGGGGTGGAGCCGTGGTGAGAAGGGAAGTCCAAGAAAATTTTTAAAGAATAATTATAGAATTGGCTAATGGCTTAGGTGTGGGAACTGAAGGAAAGAGCGAAATACCAATTTATATTAAGACCGGAGGAATTGAGCACCAATGATAGTAACATGGAAAGAAGCCCACAAGGAATTGGTTTTAGTGCATGAGCAAAAGAACTTTTTGATAAGATGTTTATGTTAAGTGAAATATTTTAGTATATTCTGAGGAGATGCAGAGTTTAACAATTAGGCCTCGGAGTCACATATAGAAGGCAACTGTTAAATTATTTTCATAAAGATTAAGCATGGAGAAAGTGAAATCGGGCCAGGTGGAGAAGGGTTGGAGTACAAAAGATTCCTATTACAAAGAAAAGGCAGCAAATAGCTTTCCATAACCTGAGAATACAGCACCTTTGATGGCTAGAACAAGATAGTGTTCTCTACTTGTTCTGTAGGCTAGCAGTAATTTCATTCTCTAGACACATGATAATTTATGTCTGTCCCTTTATATACTTCTTTGTGGGGATTTGGCTACTAATTGGAGACAATAGGATGATTTTGGAAATACCATCCTTTAATTAGTGTCAGGTCTATGGATATCAGTGTGGCAACTAAAGCATTTTAGAGCCAATGTTGACAAGCCTTTTTTCAAATTCTGCTAAACCAAAGCCATGAGGCATCTTTCAAATACATGCCATTGAAGTATTTCTCCACAAAGCTGTCCAATAAACATTTTTGTCCCTCTCATTTTTCTTATAAGGCCCTTTGGTGTTTTACCCATAAAAATGTGTTAGGTGATAAATTCTTATTAACTGGGCTCTTATCTGTTCTTGATCTCTTTCTATTGCTTTCTAGAAAGACATTTATGTCCTAGTTAAACAGTACTATGTATTAGTTCCTAGGGATACTTTTTCTCACAGTTCTGGAGGCCAAAAGGCCAAAATCAAAGTGTCAGCCAAGCCTTGCTCCCTAGCAGCTGTAGCAGAGAACCCATTCCTTGCTGCTGGCATTCCTTGGCATTAGGCCACAAACATGCCAGATTCTGCTTCCATCTTCATATCTTCTTTATGTGTGTCTCCTGTCTTTTAAGGACATTTTGAGATGGTATTTAGGACCATCTGGGGTATTCCCAAAAAATCTTATCTCAAAATTCTTAATTACATCTACAAAGATTCATTTTTTATGTTTATTTTTGCCTTTTTTCAAATAAAGGTAATATCACAGGTTAGGGATTAAGACATTTTCTGGGAACCATTATCAGCCTACTAATTTTACAGTAACAAAGACCTGCATGGGTCTACTCTAGGATAACCCAAAACATGCTGAATTGAATCAGCAGACCTAGGGATCTCCCTGGAGAGATTCAACCTTGGAAAGCCCCAGATCTAAGCTATTTTGTAGAGATTCTTTGGAGGGAAGCCTACAATCAGATGAGCCTTCCAGGAGTCAATAAGGAGTCCATTCCTGGCTAGTTCCACAATTCCAAAACCAACAAAGTACTCATATATTACTGCTAATTTATCCCACTGAGTCACCTTCCACGTGTGGTAGCATACTTCTTGTCTTCACTACATACATTCTGTTTTTCAATGCTGACAATAATTTCCCCCTTCCACTGGCTTAGATTTAGCAGTGATATAAATAACAAACTTTATTTTCTTAGTTTTCATTTTGGGACTCAAGGTTTTCTTACCTTAACCCTTATTCAGACATACAAGAGTCATATTAGAAGAAAATGAGTGCTTCTGAAACCAAACAGCATCATGATTTAGAAGATTTTACTCAACTTCACTGAATTGAATGTCTTCTTTATTGCTTTTTTGTTTGTTTTTTTAGTTTTTGTTTGTTGTAGAAATTGGAGTGATGGATTGGCACAAGAACCAAATGACAAGCAAATTAGTAATTAATACAACCCAATAGTTTGGGTTTTTTTTTTAATATTTGTTAGTACATCTTGCATTAAGGGGGAGGTTTCTGTCTGGGTAATCACTTCTCAAAACTGAATTTGGACCTTCTCCAGATACGTTTTATCCATTAATTACTTAAAGGAATGGTTTAAGGAGACAGTAAACATTTGTGTGCTTCACATGTTTAAGAAACAAACTTACAGTTCCAGAAATTGATTTAGTCATTCTCTACTGGAACTATTCTGGAAAAAGTTCTCATTTTACTCATTGGTTCCTTTGAATTTTCTGACTTCAGTAAAGCATCATACAAGATTTTAACTGAAAACGTAATAGAGTCTTTGAATTAGACTAAAAGACAATATCAATTTCTGAAATACATTTTGAGCTCCTTGCAGAAGCTGGACCTGTGCTGGTAATTATTTAGCAAACATCTAACAGTTAACTCTTAATTTTTCAGGAACAAAGAGTATTGTTAGCCATTGCCATGACAGTAATTTCATTCAACCAGTGCTGTCACAGAGGATGGGTCCAACAAAGGAAGTGGCACCACTACTGCTGTCATCTTTCTACCCTGAGCCAATATAGGGTATTCTTACGGTCAAGACATTCACCGCTTCTCAGGATGTGGCTAATGTCAGATGTAGAGTTAATGATTTTGTTGCCCAAAGCCCTCTCTCTGCCAAGGCTCGTTCAGGGAGGGGAAAGAGGCCAAGTCTCAGGATGTCATCAAAACAGAGTAGACGTAAAATGCCAAACTACGTCAGCCATGGAAAGTGAAGACAATTTACAGAGCCACCTCTTCCACCACTGTCAGGAGAGAACTGCGTCTCTCCAAGGCTATTGCATCATAAGAAAGCTTTTTTCTTAGTTACTCCTAAAACTCACTGAGAGAAGCAGTAACATTGGTTACAATTGGCTTACCTGCTTTATCCCACTTTGAAGAAAAAAAGTAAATTCTAGGAAGCAAAAGATTTTTGTGACAGACCTGCACAAAATAAACTCTCCAACACCACATGAATTAAACCAAAATATATTTACTCTCTAGCCTTAAGCCTAGTTTGACTGTGACTCTTCTTCAAAGAAAAATAATCTGTAGGACCATAATTATTATATAATAGTTATTAATCTGTAGTTATTACATAATTACAATCTATGGAATGAATCATTCCATATATAGTCTATGTCTCTGCTTTCCTTTCCTGCTATTCTGTCAAAGTGAGAAAATCAGAAATAAAAATTTAAGAAAGTTGTGACCCCGGTTCCCCGAAACTGATCAAAATAGGGAATGATGAAAGAATAAAAACTAGCAAATGATAGTTTAATTCTTGTTTTTTTGGCATGATGTTTACATGAAAGAGACGTTTGAGACCTAAGAACTCACAAGCTCTAATGGTTGAGAAGTAATCATCATTTTTTGGGCCCCTACTACATGCCACCCGCTGCTCTAAGCAATTTACATGTGTTTATCTTATTTAGTCTTCAACACACAATGCTATTGAAATAGGGGTTATAAATGTCATCTAATACTGTTAACAAATGTATTAAATCAATAGAAATAAATATTACACTGGAAAATGAAATTATTTTTGCTGATATTATAAGTGAATACCTCAGGCTTCATGGCTGGCTCAGATGGTGGAGCATGTGACTCTTGGATCTCAGGGTTGTGAGTTGGAGCCCCATGTTGGGTATAGAGATAACTTAAAAATAAAATCTTAAAAAAAAGAATAAGAATACCTTAAAAAGCTCAAAAAAGTCAACTAGAATTCTTCAGGAACTTGGGAAAGTGGCTAGATACAAGATAAGTATGCCAAAAATTAATAGCTTTATTTTATATTCACAATAAAAACTTGAAAGTTGATATGGGGGTAAACATTTATGATAAAAACTACAAATGCCTCAAGGAATAAAGCTGACAAGAGGTATTATAAAGTCTTATTAGAGGACATAAATCAAAATTTGGACAAAAACTATATTCTTGAATGAAAAGATAATATAAAAATCAGTTCCCTCAAATTATAATTTTAATGTGATACAATTCCAATTTGAATTTTAACTGGATGATTTTGAAATTGAAATTTAAGTGATCTTAAAGTTCAGGTGAAAGAAGCAGTGATGCTAACCAGCATAGAATTGAATCCAGAAGTAGATCTCAGTATATAACAGAAATTAATATATTAAAAAAATGTATTTCAGTAAGAAAGAATGTTACTTAATGATGCTGGCACAAGTAGGTATATAAAGCAAATTCCAAATATATTTAAATTCTTTAAGCTGTAAAGTAAAACAGAAATCATAGAAGAAAATCTAAGAGACTAGAAGTGTAGTCTAGAGATAAAGACCTTCTTAGCCAATTCAAGAAACTCAGAAGCTATTTTAAAATTAACATTAAAACGATTTATATATTTAAGTTATAATAAAATTTAAAAATATACATTTCTATATAGAGATAGAGATATAATTTTGCAAAATATATTACAAAATAGCTTTGGGAAAGTATAAAGTATATAGCGTTAATATCTATAAAATACAAAGAGTTCTTAGAAATTGAGAAGACACACTCCAAAGGAAAAATGGATGAAATATTACTAGGCAGTTCAGAGAAGAGCAAATCCAAATGGCTCATAAACATGAAAAGATGCTCTAACTACTAGACAGAGAAATGCAAAGTACCAAAGAACCCAACACATGGGTAAAATTCACAGAGATAATAAACACGCTAATTCCAGAAAGGAGGTTAGAGAACAAGAAAGAAGTCATATAATGCTGATGGAAAAGTGCATTGCATGGCCTTTGGGTAGAGCAAAATTTTAATCTATGATCTGCTAAAGGTCAAAATAGGCATATATGACCCAGCTATGCAATTCCTGATGGCTACACCAAAGATATGGAAGGACATATACACTAGACTATTTTTTGCCACACACTACTGAAGAAAAAACTGAAACAGGGTAAATGACCATCAGTAAAATTTAAAATGATTATGATTCATGCATTCCATAAAACATTATACAGCGTTTAAAAATGAGTATGATTAATGGTTGATTTAGAGGGATTTCTGTGAGGTATTGAAAGTGAACAAAGCAAGGTACTGAAGGATACATACCAGGTTGTTAACATGGCTACAGAGGAGGGAAGGGGTGAGGAAGTTAGGAGGATCTGAGTAGGTGCAAGAAGAAAAGCAAAAATGCATCAGTGGGAAAAAGAAAAACTGAAACACAAAGATACAGAGAATCTGCATAGTCAGTAGCAGGTAAATAACAGTTTCTGGAATATACATTTTAAAAGCTATATGAATGTCATTATTATATGTAAAATATGAATGTTAGCATGTGAGAAGTAGTGTGTAATAATAAAAAGTACTGTACTAAGCAGTAGTAATATGGATGACTTTCAGATTTTTTTTAAAACGTTTATTTTTTTCTTTTATAGTTTATTGTCAAGTTGGTTTCCATGTAACACCCAGTGCTCAATTATGGATGACTTTTGAATTGTTATTTGTTGTCTCCTAATATTGTTTTGCTATTATTAAGTAAAAATAAGTTAAATTTTTTAATTAAGTCATCATAATTTCATAATTAAATCAGAGGGAAAGATCATCATTTAAAAAGTCAAAGGAGTTTAGCTTTCTTTTATTACCTAAAATTCAACCTTTTTACAAAGCTAAAGAACTTCAGTTGATTTTGTGAAGGACAAAGAAGTGGTACTCCCCTTGGATGGCAAGCAGTTTTCTAAAGATTAGACTCAATCATTTAAAAATTGCAAATAGGATACAAGGATGAATTCTGAAGTACAGATTTACCTAATGCCCTTTTACAACACAGACTAGAGCTTCCAAACAAGTTTCAAGGTCAATGTTCAAGACAGACTCAAGGGTTTTTTGCATTATAGTCTACTGCCAATACTTATATTCTATATTTTATGCTTTTAAAGGCACTTCTATTTATAGATCCTGCATAGTTTGCTCTTATATGTCAATATTTTTGTAGCTCAAAATACTCTCAAAGTATTTTCAAAGTCAATTCCTGATCTTGACTTATGAACCAAATATACTGCTTTTTTTTTTTTTTGAGAGAGAGAGAGAGAGAGAGTGCGCAAGCAGGGGAGGTGTAGGGAGGGGGGTGGCGGTAAGAGGATCTGAAGCAGCTTGACAGCAGCGAGCCTGATGCAGGGCTTGAACTCACAAACCTTGAGGTCATGATCTGAGCCAAAGTCAGATGCTCACCTGACTGAGCTATCCAGGTGCCCAAAAAATATGCTCTATTTTCAATCTTTAAAAGACCACCTTGACAATTTGGTCATTAAGGAATAGACTCAGCATTATGAATGCATGATGCATTCTTTAAGGGATGCATTTTCAAAGATCCTCTAAATTAGAAGATATTTACTTATAGACAAATATAATGGTACATATATGGTACACTACCTATTTAAATTTTTAACTACTTGTTTTATTGTTTCTTGAAGGTTATCATTTAGTCAGATAATAGTGTGTTTGTTTCCTCTACATTCTTTCCCCCTCTCTGCCTTCTTCCATCTCACTCTGTAGATGAGAAGCACATGCCTCCCATCTTTAGCCAACACAGTCAGGTCTGGACAATGACCTGCACTAGGTAAAGTAAACTGAAGGCTAACTGCCTTTATCCATGTTCCTAGCACCACAGAAGACACTCCCTGGATTCTTGTGCAAACCCCAGAATACTGTGATGTGTGAGTGAATCTCCTGCCTTCAACCCACCAAATCAGGCAGGATGAGAATTCACACAGTCAGAACCGACACCAATATGGGGGCACCTGGGTGGCTCAGTTGGTTAAGTGTCCAACTTTGGCTCAGGTCATGATCTCGCAGTTGCTGAGTTCAAGGCCAGCATCAGGCTCTGTGCTGACAGAGCAGGGCCTGGAACCTGCTTCAGATTCTGTTTCCCTCTTTCTGCCCTTCCCCTGCTTGCTCGCTCTCTCTCTCTCTCTCTCTCTCTCTCTCTCTCTCTCTCTCAAATGTAAATGAACATTAAAACAAATTTTTTAAGAGAACTAACACCATATAAGAAAAAATTTTAATGTGACTTTTCTTACCCAGTCGAATTTCTGGGGTAAGGTTCCTGTTAGTTATCTTCTTTTCATAATAAAATCCAAACAGCATATAAATTGTGCTGTTTAGAGAAAATAGAACAAAGCAATGCTCTCTCCAGGGCCTTAATAAATCATTCTTCAGAAACGGAAATGTGTGTGATTTACAGGATTTCTATGCCAAGTAAAAAAGTATGTGAAAACAGTAAAGTAAAATGCATAAGCTGTGTTGTGGTTTAACTGGAGAATGTCCTATATCAACAGGGAATAATGATTTTAGTTTTTCAATTGCTTCCAAGATCATTTCGCTATTGATGAAGCCTGAGATGTCTGTAAAGAGGAGTCACTGCAATTGATTTATTTGTCTGGAAAACTTTTTGTCAGCGAATTCACCACCACTACCTTGAAAATGTCACTGACTAATTTATGCTTATGACATTAGAAACACAAGCCACAATGAAACCTATATTGAGCTAACCCTTACTGTTAGAATTCTAAGAAGCAATAATATATTTATGATTTTATGTTAAAAATCTCCCAGACATCGATGTTTAAATCGCAATTCAGCAATAAAAGAGTTATACTCAAGATTATAAAGTTTTACATTTCATCGTTCTATTTTCCTCTTCAAATTCAACACAATTTGAAAGAACTAAGAGGAGCTGTAATATAAATTATTCAAGGGTTCTTCCTGTTTTTAAGCTTCACAAGATTAAGATGATAAGATTAAGATAAAGAAATCTTTTGAAGTGGTAGAGTGTACTGTGAAGTATCTACATATGATAGAATATAAGTGAAAATAAATGTAATCTGATTACACAAATGTGGATGCTCTTACTAGGATAGTTTTTGAGGACTTGAATGCAATTGCATTGGTTGGCAGTGACCCACTCATTCAAGAAAAATGTGAGCACCTACTAAATGACAAAAGGTAAAGGGGAAGAAAACAAATATGGTCCCTGCGTTCTTGGTACTTAATAAAAGAGCAAACACTTGCATTGAATTAGGGGTTAGGGTTAGGGTTAGGGTTAGGGTTAGGATTAGGGTTAGGGGTTAGGTTGCATGTGGTGCATGATAATATTAGCCAATATTTATTGAGTGGTTATTATACACCAGTACTGTTCTAAGTGATTTATGCATTTAAACTCATTTAATACACACAATAAACTTATGAAATAAATTTATTTCTGTTATACAGAAGCCTAGACATAATTTGTCCAAGGCTCCACCAAGAGTAGGGCAGCCAGGATTCAACACAAGGAGTTTTTGTGTTCTGTCCCACCTCTCAGATTGCTATGTAGATATTATTTAATTGCCAGTACAAACTGTTAAATGTAATACTCTTATTTTCTCAATTTTGCTGAAGAGAAAACTGAATTGTAGAGAGAGGAAATAAATCATCAAGTGTGAACTGACCAAGATCCTACCATTACACTGCCTTACTGGAAAGAAAGACCAGTGTCAACCTGGCTCTGCATTTAAACTTTGACCCTAATTGACCTCAGAGTAAAGCATTTTTCTTCAAACCAAATAGCATCACCTCTCCCCCACACAAAAAAGGGGGGGTCCTATCTGAAAAGACACAATGTACTCTGTCAATAGCCTCTTGCTATTTTCACCACAACCACATCCTTCTCTAGAATCCTATCAGTGTCTACTTGAGTCTTTAGTCTTTCCACTAGTTTTCCTCCTAAACATGAAGTCAATTAACACATCTGAATCTTCGAGGGCATACACAGTTTACACTTCACATTTAAGTGTATTTTTCCACCCTAGCTCATGAACTTCTTTTTCTTGAAATTTAACATTTTATTCTATCTTTTTTGCTGCCTGATCTGAACCAAACTTGAATCTTGCAATTCTCCTATGATCATTCAGAGCTCTCTTTTGCTTTCTATCATTGATGTTTAACTACTTTTTTTTTAAGTAGGCTTCATGCCCAGTAGAGCCCAATGCTGGGCTTAAACACAAGACCGTGAGATGAAGACCTGAGTTGAGATCAAGAGTCTAACATTTAACCGAGCCACCCAGATGCCCTTAACTACTTTACAAGATCACTGCTACTTATGCATAAAATGTTTGTCAGAATTTCATTTTAATTACCAAGATCTGATACATTTTGGGCAAGGAGTCGAATTAAATAAAAATTATCTGGGGTTCATTTATATGTATATATTTATAATTATATTTTATATATTTATTTATATTTAAAACTAAATATTACTTTGCACAGCACTTTGAATGTACTCAACACCACTGAACTGCACACTTAATGGCTAAAACAGTAAATTTTATATTATATATGTTAACACAATTTTTAAATAAATAAGGGAAAGCGCTGGTCAATATAAGGAGAAAAAAGAATAAAACATTGTCAACCAAGTACTAGTATCAATTTGCAAGATGGAAAAGTTTTACCTCAAAATAGGTTTTAAGTAAGTGCATTGTAAGAAAATAATAAACAAAGTATATTTGGTAACTACAATAGTGACTTAAAATACTTATATTGTCAGGGTGTCTGGGTGGCTCAGTTCGTTAAGCATCTGACTCTTCATTTTGGCTCAGGTTATGATCTCACAGTTCCTGAGTTCAAGCTCCCTGTTGGGCTCTGTGCTAACAGTGCAGGGCCTTCTTGGGATTCTCTCTCTCCCTCTCTCTCTGTTCCTCCCCTACTTGTGCTCTCTCTCCCTCTCAAAATAAATAAATAAACATTTTAAAAAGTATATATTTACGTTGTCCATATTATGATTAAATAACTATGTTTGAATACATAAGTTTACATAATTTTTAAATGAGAAAATGATCTTTTCCCCCCAATCTATATCTTCCAGGTATAAGCACAGTGCCCATACATAGTAGACATTTAATAAAAAATTGTGAATAGATAGGTAAAAGATTCTTCAGGATTAGATCCACTGAACTGCTTTATATAGAGAACAAGAGGAGACTTTAGAGTCACATTTATATTTTTCAGTATAAAGTATTAGTTTTTTTTGAGCTCTTCATATAGACGGGAAAATGCTTCTGCTGTTCTTACAGCATCACAGAAAAAAAAGGATTGGGGTTGCTTGGTTCAACTCAACTTGTACTAATGCCTCTATCACTGTGCCTTGAGTTTGATGTTGCCAATTAAACTGAAATTATCAGAGTGAGATCGTTTTAAATATATAAACATGCCATACATATTATAATTCCTGGTACTGTTCTAAGGCCTTACATATATTAACTCACTAAAATTTTATAACAACCTGATGACCTAGTACTGTTATTACACCCAAAAGAAGAAACTGAGGCATGCACCTGCACTCAAGGTCACATCATGAGTAAGTGGTGGAGCTGGGAAGTGAACTCAGACAATGAAGATCTCAAGTCTGAACGTTTGACCCATTTGCTCAATTGCTATTTTTATAGTTAGTCCTTGTAGCTACCCTACAGAGAATAGTCCCATTTACAGAGGTGCTGTTTAGAACAGTTAATGGTTAATAAACTGCCAAAGGGAGATTCAAACCTGAGAAGTCTGATTTCCAAGACTGTGCTCCTAACTTCCAGGCAATAGTGTCTCCTGACAGCCATGTTTTAAAACCTAGACATTACAATTGATTCATGGCTCAGCCCAAAACTGGTATTTTTTTTTTAATTTTATTTATTTATTTTGAGAAAGACAGGGAGGGAGAGAGAATCCAAAGCAGGCCCCACACTGTCAGCACAGAGCCCGATGTAGGACTCAATCTCATGAACCATGAGAACATGACCTAAGCTGAAATCAAGAGGTGCTTCACTAAGTGAGCACCCAGGTGCCCACAAAACTGGTATTTGTATTAAACTCATGATCCATTGTTATTTACTATACTTTTGGCTTGTGGTTTAGTTTAGTTCAAGCCCATGTCCATAAGTAAATCATTTCATCCTTCTGCGATTCTACTTCTTCAGATAACAATAGTATTAGGAAATTATAATAGAATGTTTGCCATGTTTTAAGCTCAAAGAAGAAAACTGCTCCCACATACTAAAATTAAAAAAAAAACACCACCATCTCATGGTGCTAATAATTTAAGTACTTCCTTTTGTTTTACAGAAGTTGCAGTATATCCTATAACTGTATTCAAAATCCTTGTAACTATCTTTTGGGCAGGAAAAGAAATATTTAAATATGTCTAATAACAATTCACTAGATTCAGATATGACTTATTGGAATTCTTAGTGAATTTACTAAAATATTTTTTGAATTTCAATTAAACCATACTATGAAAATAAATTGCTTTCAATAAAACAAGTAAGTGAACTCGCAACAATAACAAAATCATTCAGTCTCACCAAAGACAACCACTATCAACATTTGGTATGATCTTTGTTTAGATTTTTTTTTAAGATTTCATTTTTTAAGAGCAATTTTAGGTTCGCAGCAAAATTTTAGGTTCGCAGAGGAAGGCACGGAGATTTCTCATATGCTCACTGCCCCCAAACATGTATGCCTCACCCCATTATCAATATCTTCCACCAGAGTGGTACATTTGTTGTAAAGTATGAACCCACATTTATATATCATAATCACCCAAAGTCCATAGTTTACATAAGTTGTGTATTCTATGGGTTTGGACAAATATATATGACACAGAGGACACTAGCCAAGAAAGCCAGAGAGGACGAGGAGAAGCCCACTATGAAAGTCATAGCACATAGGGACAGGAGAGTGACAGAGAAGAAGAGAGTAGTCTGTGGTGTCACATGCTCGAGAGACTATGAAAAATGAAAAAATAAACTTTTACTGGCAAATCATTGGTGACCTTGCTTCGAGCAATTTTCATTTAGCAGTGAGGGCTGAAGTCAGACTGCCGTTAGCTTACATTGTAAATGTAAATGGAGACAAAAAGGAATATTACTTTTTCAAAATGTTTGGCTAAGCTAAGAATTATATAGATGAATGATATTTGATATGATAAGATTTTCATACTGTTAAGTGAAAAAGCAGATTATAAAACAGTATTACAGTAGAATCCCACTTGTTCAGTTAGCTCTGACCATATAACAAACCATCCCAAAATGTGTTGTTGGGGCGCCTGGGTGGCTCAGTCGGTTAAGCCTCTGGCTTCGGCTCAGGTCAGATCTCACATTCGTGGGTTGGAGCCCCGCGTCAGGCTCTGTGCTGACTGCTAGCTCAGAGCCTGGAGCCTGCTTCCTGTTCTGTGTCTCCTTCTCTCTCTGCCCCTCCCCCTCTCATGCTCTGTCTCTCTCTGTATCAAAAATAAATTTTAAAAAATAATAATAATACCAAAATGTGTTGTTAAGTCTCTTGGTTCTGTGGGTTAACCAAACTCAGGTAGGAGATTCTTTCATTATTATTATTATTTTATTTAAGACATATAGTACAAGCCAGGGAGAGGGGAAGAGAGAGAAAGAATCTTAAGCAGACTCCACACTTGATGAAGAGCCCAACATGAGGCTTGATCCCAAGATCCCAGGACCATGACATGAGCTGAAATCATGAGTCAGATGCTCAAATGACTGAGCCACCTAGGTGCCGCCTCAGGTAGGTGATTCTGGATGAGAGCCTCTGATGTAATTGTAGCCAGATATAATTAGTGGAATCATAGGAATTCCTTAATTTTTTCCATTTACTTATGTCTATTTTTACCTCTAAAAATAGACATATTTTTATGTATCTTTCTGTAATAATCACATCTATTGGACTTATAGTAAGAAAACCAGTAACCAGCTACTTACAGTTTACCAAAAGAGAAATTTGGCTGAAAAGGGAAAGACTGAAAAACAACAGCTAGAAAGAAGTGTCAGATGGAAGAATGCTTTCTTTTGAGGGAAGAGAGGGGTCAGGCAGATTTTGAAAGAGACAAACTGGTGTCATGTGCCACCGGATGTGACTGTGAGAAACACCCAACAGTATCTATGTGTCTACCTGTATCCTATCTTCCAAATGTTTATTTTTATTTTTTTAAATAAGTTTATTCATTTATCTTGAGAGAAAGAGAGCAAGCGGGAGATGGACAGTTGGCAAGAGAATCCCAAGCAGACCGCACCATCAGCATGGAGCCCAATGTGGGGCTTGAACCACGAAAAGTGAGATCATGACCTGAGCAGAAATCAAAAGTCAGACACTCAACCAACTGAGCCACGCAGGCATCTGGTGTTTTTTTGTTTTGTTTTGTTTTGTTTTGTCTTGTTTTGTTTTAAGTGCTCATCATGAGAAAACAACTGGACAAATCCAAATTGAGAAATATTCTGCAAAAACTGGTCTGCAAGCCTGGAGGACTACTCTAAATGAAAGTAGAACAAAGAGACAAGACATCTAAATGCATAATCCTATGTTGGATCCTGTATTGGAGAAAGGTTGTTATAAAAGGCATTATTGAAGGGTGCATGGGTGGCTTGGTTAGTTAAGCATCCAGCTCTTGATTTTGACTCAGGTCATGATCTCTCAGTTTGTGAGTTCCATCCCCAAGCGGGGCTCTGCACTGACAGCGACATGCCTGCTTGGGATTGTCTCTTTCTCTGCCCCTCCCCTTCCCTCAAAATAAATAAATAAATAAACATTAAAAAAGGCATTTGAGACAATTGGGGAAATTGACTATGTTAATTAGGGTATTCTGTCAATGCTAAATGTTCTGAGTGTTTACCTTATTGGTTAAGAGAATGTCTTGTTCTTGATTTAGGAGATGCCATAACTGATGTATTTAGGGGTGAAGTGTCAAGATGTCCACGACTAACTTTCAAATAGTTCAGGCAAAAAACCAAAGAGCAAGCAATTGTGGGGAAATGTTAGGAACTGACGATTGTAGGTGGAGAATATATCAACACTTATTGTACTGTTTTACAGCTTTAATGTAGGTTTGAAAGTTTTCAAAATAAAAAGCTGGCGGGCAGGTGGGTAAACAAGTAGTGATTTTCTTCCTCGGCTGTTGGGGGTAAGGGAGAGCAAAGAGTGCTCTAGATCAGAGACAGTTTGGTTCTGAGGGCTTTGGGCATAGCCGTTTCCTGGGCTCTAGCTCCTGCATGGCTATTCCCAAGCCTTTTCTCCAGCTTCTTAACAATTCTTTGAGTTCCTGATAGGCGTCTGGTAAATTCCCTTTTGCTTACGTTAGCTATAGTGAATTTCTATCGATGAAATCAGCAAATCCAAACATAAAGCCAGAATATATACACTATGCACCATAGTGTATATATTTTATTCCAAACAGTTTTAAGAGATTTTATTCCAAACAGTTTTAAGGTAGGTAATCAAATGAATACATTTTTAGGTATTTTGGGGGTAGTATGATGTTCATGCCTACTAATTAAATGTGTCAAAAGTGAACCCCCCTTGCACTTTTCAACAAGCGTCTTTCTCTTTGCATATGGACTGAATCTTGGGCTAACCCTTAACCCAAAACTGCTCTTCCTTTTTATTTTGTGCCTTATGGTCAATCACTTCAAGTACATCATACGAATAAAACACAGTGGAATTCCGTTGCCAGGGGACACATGGCAAGAACCTGAACCACTGGCTCCCGCTGTGAATACATTTGCTCCAGTACCACAAAATCATTAGAACCAGATTTCACCTTCTGTAAGAGAACAAATGCAGTTTTGTACAGGAGAATTAGGAGACAGGAAGAGTGAGAGAGCACAGGGTGGGACTCATTAAGTAGGTAATTGAAAGAGGAGACTCAATGACTACCATGTGAAGGGTGCACTTGGGATCTTGTTATTAATCTTTGAGATAACTCTGTGATAAAGGTGGTATTTCTATTCTACAGATGAAGGGGAATATGCGTGGAGCATTTGAGCCTAGATGGAATCCAAAAAACCCACATTTTTTCCCTCAAAGTGTCATGTGGTCATGATGTGGGAAACAAAGGCAAATGAAAAATTAAATTTCTTTACTGTCTACAGCCCACTGACAAGTCCTTGAAACAGGCAGGGTGACCTTCCTCTAGGAAATCAGCGGCCTGGATGATGACACTTTGCTAAGGGCAAAAGGCAATCTTAACATTAAACTGACCTCCAGGATCCTTTAAGTCTACTTTAACATATAAAAATTCCTTTCCAAACTTCATTTCTTACCCACCCCCCATATGTTAGCAATCATCCTCCAAGCTGATGGCCAACTCTTATAACACCTGAAGGGTCTCAGGGCTGAGTTTTGACTAAACAGTAATAAATGACCTTTTCCTAACAATCACTAGCCCCCTCAGGGCCCTGGAAACCATGCTTCCAAAAATCCCTAGAGGCTTACCTACCCCTAAAGCCCTCACAATTTGAAGGTATGTAATTAGTCACCTACCACAACCCTAGGGCAGCCTTTTCTGCCCATAGGTCCTTTCCCGGGGTTTTAATACAACCACCTTTGTGCACCAAAGATGTCTCAAGAATTCTTTCTTGGCCGTGAACTCCGAACTTCAACATTTCCACATCAATTTTTTTTTTTTTTT
>NC_043709.1:46381202-46477596 GCF_006229205.1 Suricata suricatta | reverse complement strand
CTTATTTCGCTTAGCATGACACCTCAAGGTCCATCCACTTTCCTACAAATGGCCATATTTCATTCTTTCTCATTGCCATGTAGTACTCCTTTGTATATATATACCACATCTTCTTGACCCACTCATCAGGTGATGGGCATTTAGGCTTTTTCCATGTTTTGGCTATTGTTGACATTGCTGCTATGAACATTGGGGTACATGTGCTCCTATGCATCAGCACTTCTGTACCCCTTGGGTAAATCCCTAGCAGTGCTATTGCTGGGTCATAGGGGAGTTCTATGGATAGTTTTTTGAGGAATCTCCACACTGTTTTCCAGAGCAGCTGTACCAGTTTACAGTCCCACCAACAGTGTAGGAGGGTGCCCGTCTCTCCACACCCTCGCCAGCATCTATAGTCTCTTGATTTGTTCATTTTAGCCACTCTGACTGGTGTGAGGTGGCACATCAGTCTTAATGGGAATCCAGTACAAAGAGGCCTTCCCAATACATTACCCAGGGTCGCAGTAGAATGTAAATGGGTAAGGCAAAGCTTTGATTCCTTCTGCGCAGCAATGTACTACTTTTTGCACTTTGAAATAGAGGGCAATTCCATCACTCTTTATGCTTTGTTAGTTTGTATCAAGTTATTAAATTCCAGCTAACATATAGTGTAACAGTTTCAGGAGTAGAATTTAGTGATTCATTACTTACATATCACTCTTTATGATTTTTTTTTTTTTTACCATTTATTTTTGAGAGAGAACGAGGGAGCTAACCCGCAGGGGAGGGTCAGAGAATACAAGCGGGCTCAAACTCACAACCCAGGAGATCATGCCTGAGCCTAAGTCCAATGCTTAACCCACTGAGCCACCCAGGCGCCCCACTCTTTATGCTTTATAAGGCAAGTGATCCTTTTCTCCTTAATAAGAAAAAATACCAAGTTAAAAAAAAACCCCGCAAATACCCATTATGGAAAACAGTATCAAGAACTGTAGATGGTTACGCTACAATTCAAACAAGGTGACCACAGGGAGACAGCAGGTATCCCGGAGGTGGAGGGCAGAACTTGCACCTCTGACTTCCAAGTCCAGGCTCCTTCTCAGTGCCAGGCTCCTGAGAATACCAGGAAATACCGGCACATTTCTCTAGGTTATCAACTTAAGTCGTCTCCCTCTAGGATAACTAGGCGCCTGGACCACGCCCACAAATGCCAGTCAGGCTAAGTGGCCCCTACGCCTCACGGCTAAGCCCATCAGGCCCCGCCTCCTACGCTGCCGGCTCAGTCCTGCCCGGCCCAACCCGGCCCCGTCAGACGCCATCACACTGGAGCACAACCTTCGCGCCTGCGCAGACCGGACCTGCGGCAGTAAGGCGGAAGTCGTCGCGCGTGCGCTCGAGGGGAAAGGTGTTTCTTCCTCCCTCCCCTTTTTTCCTGGGACCGCTTAGCTTGGACATGCTTCCGGGTCGAAGGGTTTGCTTCCGGAGAGCGGGAAGGCTAAAACGCGGTGGTTAAGCTGGAGTCAAATTTGCGAGCTTCTCGGTGGAGAAGGCTGTGGCCATGGACAGGTCAGTTGTGGTGGTCATTGTTCAGCTAGGAGACTTACCCTTCCGGCTTGTCGGGCGGAACAAAATAGGCAAACCAGCTCCCATAGGAAGCCGAGGAAGGCCCGGGTGCTCACCCTCGCACTCTCCTCCCGGGCTGGTAGGCTCTGCAGATGATGGAAGAAAGGTAGTGTGGGTCGCGAATGGATATGGACAGTGATCATCCCTTGCGCTTTTGCGGCAGCTCTGCCATCTGTTCTGCGTTTTGGCGCACCATTTTTCATTGCTGGGGTGGGCGGGATAGGAGGTGGTCCGGCGTTCAAGGTGCGGAGTGACCTCCCTGAGATCACAAAGCCAGTCAGTGATGGAACTGGGATCTCATCCCAGACTTCCTGATTACAAGTTCCAGCATAGTTACTGAATTGAGGTCTTTCTAGGAGCCCGGCGCTGTGCTAGCATCCTGCTATAAAGGTGTGTTATTCCTGTTCTTGGCCTCTGGAAATTAGTAATAGTGGAGGAGACAACGGAGCGGTGCAGAGTAATGTGTTTTAACTTCCCTGTGGGGAGAGAAAATGAGGATGTGATAAAGTCTCCCTGCCATGGGAGGTATCAGGAAATCTTCGCGAAGGAGGTTACTGTCTAGTTGGCCTGAATAATAACTTTGAGTGCTGTAAATGCTTTATTAATCATATATATTTTATTAGCTAATTTAGTTTTACTCCAATCCTATGAGGTACTATGATCCTCTTTTCATAGATTACATTAGGGCTAAAAGTGTTTAAGAACTTGGTCACAGTTAAGAAGCTAATAAGTAGAAGAACCAAGTTGCCAACCTGATGTGTATGTGTCCAGAGTCCAGGAGACTCTTTTCTGAGTAAGTGTTCACCAGGTGGATCAGAGGAGCAAATGGAGGCGGCTATAGAAGAAACAACATGTAGGGGCGCAAGAATATGAAAAGGAATGCATTGTATAGCTGGTCACATGCAATGTATGTTTGTATGGGGATGTTTGTGGTTGAATGTAAGGCTGAACTGGTAAGTTGGGGGTTAGAGTGTAAAAGCAAAGGAAATTTGGACTTGGAAATTTCTGTAGGCTTCAGAGCTATCTTAAGATTTTAAGTAGAAGAAAAGCGTATTAGATTCTTGTCTTAAAATACAGTTCTTTTTTTTTAAGATTTTTTTTTTAAATGTTTTATTTATTTTTGATAGAGAGAGAGAGACAGAGCACGAGAGGGGGAGGGGCAGAAAGAGAAGGAGACACAGAACCAGAAGCAGGCTCCAGGCTCTGAGCTAGCTGTCAGCACAGAGCCTGACGCGGGGCTCGAACCCACGAACGTGAGATCTGACCTGAGCCAAAGTCGGAGGCTTAACCAACTGAGCCACCCAGGTGCCCCAGTTCTTTTTTTTTTTTTTTTTAATGTTTATTATTTTGAGAGAGGGAGACAGAGCAGGAGTCAGGGAGGGGCAGAGAGAGGGAGACACAGAATCTGAAGCTGGCTTCAAGCTCTGAACTGTCAGCACAGAGCTGGATGCAGGGCTCTAACTCAGGAACGTAAGATCATGGACCTGAGTCGAAGTCGGATGCTTAGTCAACTGAGCCACCCAGGGACCCCTCAAAATACAGATCTCTATTTTCTAGACCTTGGGCTGAGAACAACGGGAAATTAGGGACAACTGCAACAGTACTGAGACAGGAAATACCATTAATGTACTCTAGGGAGAAATAACTTAAAGAAACATTTCTCCAATTTACTAGAATACTTTTTCACTTAGCCTCCCATCTCACCAGTCCAAACAACAGATTTTTTTTTTCATAGTTCCCATGGTTTGAAGAGTTTGGGAAACTACAGAAGATCCTTTTAAGAGATAGTTCCTGCAATTTCAGGGAACTCCTCAATTCAACAGAGGAAAGACCAACCTTCATGAAGCAATGATGTAAAACAGTGCTATAATATAGATGCCAAGTGTTGAAATCATTCCATGGGCGAAAATGACATAGTGAGTGCTACAAACTCAAAGATGTCTGTGCAGGAAAGATTTAAGAAGGACTTTGAGGCATAAGCAGGATTTGGAATCAAAGAGCACTGTTAACCAAAAGGTCAAAGACTTGGCTGCTGGGGTCTATGCCTTGACTGACCCAGGGTCCTTTGCTCCAGTCATGGTAAAGTTCTTTGCAGATGCTACATTCTCATTTCATTCCCATGAACTTAATTATACTATTTCAGGAGTGGCTTTGGAGAGATGTCATCGCCTGTGATCCGAGAGGCAGAAGTGACTCGGACTGCACGGAAACAGAGTGCTCAAAAAAGAGTTTTCAGTATCCTTTGCATTTTAAGCACCATTATACAAATTACAACATACCTGGAATCAAGATTATAGAATTTTCTTTTCATGAGAGGTATTAGACACTCACTATTGTAATAAAATGATGTGGTAATTTATTTTTAACGTAATACTGAAATTCAGAGAGGTTAAAATTTGTGTTGCCCTGAAAATAAGGATGTTCTGTTTTATTGCTATCCTGTTATAGTTAGCTTCTGTTGAGATGTGATACCCTTTTTTAAATTTGAAATCTAAGTCCTCTGAGTTGAGTGTGTAGTAATCTAAGACTGATATCTGAGAGATGAAGCAGTAGAGGGAGTGATTTACTCTCTGCATAGAAAAAGTGGTAGCCATAAAAACCTTGTTCTTGAAAAATGTATTCAAATATTTTACATAGGGTAAATATGGTTAATTCTAACTTGAACGGTGTTTTTTTGTACGGAGAACTTTTCTTAACTCTCCCTATAGTTCGGCCATCCCAAGATGAAATTTCTGCTAATATAACACCAAGAAACCAGGCTATCCCTCGAACTCCCAGTTCTTTTCGACCACCTTGTAAGAGTTTTTGCTTTCTGTTTCTTTGGTTTTTGTTTTTTTACTGTTTTATTTATTTTTGAGAGAGACAGTGTGAGCAGGTGAGGGGCAGAAAGAGAGGGGAATAAAGGATCCAAATTGGGCTCTGCGCTGACAGCAGCGAGCCTGATGCGGGGCTCGAACTCACAAACTATGAGATCATTACCTGAGCCGAAGTCTGATGCCACCCAGGCGCCTCATAAGATTTTTTGTCCTTAAAAGCATTTAATAATATATTAATTATATAGAACATAAATTTATATATTTAAATATATTGGTGTTTTAGCAACATAATAGTAATAGCTATATGTTAAAGTTTACAGTACACATAATAATCTTTGGTTACAATATCAGTAGTTAAGAACAAATAATAATGATTGCATTACTATTTGTTGAACTCATGCCATGTATAAGGTGCTGTACTTTACATAAATATGCAGTAACTGCGATGTAGGTATTATCTCTATTTTGCCAAAACTGAAATTGAGACTTGGAGAAGTTATTCAGTGAGGACAGCATGGCTAAGTAAGTAATGGAACCAAAATTCAGACAAAGATCTGTTTACTTCAAAGCCTATGCCCTGTACACTAAACTGCCCCTTCAGTTTTTTATAAAATTGGAATATGAAGAATCCATGGACTCATTAGTGTCCTGTTTTTACTACTTAGTTATGTTATAATGAAAGCATCTCTATTTGCGGTAAAAGATTTTCCTGGTGGGCTTGGCTAGTACCAAAAGATCAAGTTGACAAAAATAAGTTAAATCTTCCTATCATGGAAATGTTAATATTTAAGTATTTACTTGATTAGGATCTAAATAATTGGAAACAAAGTTATTTATTGGTTGTTTGATTGTTTTGTTTTCATGATCAGTGTTCATGCACTTTGTATCCTTTTTCTAACCTCTCGTTTGTAGTTACTCCACCCAGCCGAAGCTTACTGAGGCATCCAGATGTTTCCTGCATTCTTGGAACAGGAGGGAGGTCTCCCCGGCTTACACAGTCTTCAGGGTTCTTGGGAAATCTGTCTATGGTATGTAGAAAAATGGGCAGAACATTTCCCACTTGTCTTATAATTAAGATATTTAGCTTAAAAGCCTCTAGTGAGATTTGAAGTCATAGTCCCCAAAAGAGTTAATTAGGTTATATAGTTTGAAATCGTTTTTTGGTTGGGCTTTTCAGAAAACTGAAAACCTTAGGCTTCTCCTGTCACATTGGAAACTAATACCAGCAGCATTTCGATGCAGATAGAAAGTGTTAATCTGACAGTCTGCTTCTCCAAAGAAATAAATTGATTGGTTGCTGATGACTATAAAAGCTGAGCCCTGTTTTAAAGTATAGAAGCGTAGGAAGCCGAGAGTAATGGATGAAGAGTATCATAAGGAAGAGAGACAGGGGATTAAAGGAAAGAAAAGAGAAAACGTTGGAAAAAGTAGATGAGGCACTCTTTATCACTGTGATACGGTATTGAAAATAGAAGAAATGCCATATGAACTGATACAGAATGACTTCACCTAGGTGTTCCAAATACCTTGTAGAAAAAGAAAGGATTGTATCTAATTGAGAAGGAAACAGAAGAGTTTTTTGGAATAGTTATAGTATGATGGAAAATTCAGTGCTAAAAGCAAGATAAAAACAGTTCTGTATTTGGTTCTGCACTTACTAAAAAGGCACAGAGATTTTTTTTTTTTTTCTAAAGTTTACCTATTTGTTTTGGGAGAGAGCAAAATCCCACACAGGCTTCAAGCTTGTCAGTGCAGAGGCCGACATGGGGCTTGATCTCCCAGCTGAAATCAGGAGTCAAACACTTAACTGACTAAGCTTACACCCAGGCTCCCCAAAAAAGTCACAGGGATTTTTGCACACACTTGAAATTGTTTAGATTAGGTGTTTTCTGAAGTATGGTTTGGTTTGTTAAGCCTCTCCTTAAAAGGTAATTGATCTGTTAAATATTTATTATTGTCTTACAGGTATTTAGAATGTTAATGTCTAACAATGATCTAGTCTTTGAATAATTTTATGCTGCCTTTGAATCTGTTTACCTTGTTCTACTTGAAAACATGAGTGAATTGACTACATCTGGTGTTAAAAAAAATAAGATGACTTATTATTTACCGCCTCAGCACTGCAAGAGCAATAGTAAAATTGTAGTCTCTTAAAGCCTAGAACAGAATAAGTGGGTATTATTATAAAATATACATTTTTTATTGTTGCTTGTGCCTGGATTTTAAATAAAGACACATTTTTAAACCTTCAGATAGCTTTCTCTGGCTTAAAAAGGTGGATTTTAAATAAAGGTGATTTTAAAAAACATGTTTTTAAACATTTTAGACGTGTCCAAAAATGGTAAAGTAAGCCCCTATGTGGCCATTGCCCAGTTATTAATATATGGCTGATTTTATGTCATCTGTACCCACAAGTGTTTCCCCTTTGTTACTTTACAACTCCCAGATTTCATACCATTTTACCCATAAGTATTTTTGTGCATATCTCTGACACCTAAGACATTCCTTTCTTTACCAGAATGCTATTATCATATCTAAGTTTCCACATACAGAGTAATTTATTTATCATTTCAAATATCTATTCTGTATATATGTTTTTTTCATTATTGTATGTATTTTACTAAGTGTTCACATTTCCTCAGTTGTGTCAAATTTTCTTAAGTTGGCTTGTCTAAATCAGGATTCAAATAAGGTAAACAGTGCATTTGCTTGGTATGTCTTGTCTTTTAATCTAGAAGTTCCTCTGTCATCTGTTTTGTTAGTGTCTATATGTTGAAAAAACTGGGTCATTTGTCCTGTATGTTTTCCCAGTAGTAAAAAACTGATGTGAATTTAGAGCAGTAGGACTGCCTTATTTTACATGTTAATATCAGCTTAAGATTACAAGATGCAATATTTATTGTCTTTTAAAAAAGATACAGTAGTACAGAGAAAACGGCCCTCAAAGCTCTGATTTCCTTAACAAAATAGCCATTAATGTCTTTATTTACTCAATGGCAATGGCTCATTGCTTTTCTGTATCTTCCTTTTCTTTCTTTTTTTCTTTTTAAGGTGACTAACCTGGATGACAGTAATTGGGCTGCTGCGTTCCCATCACAGCGTTCGGGACTCCTCACAAGTACAGAGTCCCACAGCGTCACAGAGGACATAACTCTCAGTGCCGTCATGTTACGTGAGGATGACCCTGGCGAAGCTGGTAAAACGCGTTGAGCTCTTTGACATAGGAGCCTCTTGCTCTTCTAAGACCAACGAGACTACCCCTTATGTCCCTGAGTGTCATTACAGAATACTTTTCATTAAGCTGATGAGTTCTGGTAATGGCTGAGCCATTTGATGTAGTAGCTCCGGAAGATGGAGGCTCTCACCTTGGTTCTCAGTTGGAGCAGCATCTTGCCACTTTATTTTTCAGGTCAAATGCCTTGTTAGATTATTAGACAAGTCTCATATCTTTATTCTTTCCATATTTCTGTTGAAAGAGCATCTCTTTTTCTGTAGGTTTAGTTTTTATCGAATATTGTTGACATGTTTTGACCTGAAGGCTAACGCTGTCTTTTTTTCAAATAGTATGAAGACCGTTCTAGTTTCAGGTTGGTTATTACTGTTCTCTTTGGGGAAGAAAGTTTGCTTTTCATATGTCTGTATGTACTCATTATCCCATGGGATCTTCATTTTAGCATCATCGTCAGCGGACATGAGAGTCCGTGTGCTTACCTCGGGGTGAACGTACCTCACGTAGCAGTCCCTGAAGAGTTACAAGAGCTGTTCCCATTAGAGGGGAAAGGGAACCGCTGCTCATGATGGGTAGCTCGCATAAGCTCACCTGGCTGGGAAGGGATGGCACCAGGATTTGAAACTAAGCAGTTTGATTCCACAGCCCTGCTCTTAACACTGTTGTTGCCACTGCTTCCTGATAGTATCTGCCAGTAATATGTACTCAGATTTTGAGTGACTCGGAAATCCTATGTACTGAATTGATAAAGTAGAAAAACAATGTTCATTTTTAGTATAAATAATGGATGAGACCTTAAGTATGATATAGTACTTTAGTAGAGGGTGTATATTTTCCTTGAGTAGAATATATCATCTTAGCATCTGTTACACCTTTCTTAGCTACTTTGTTATGTGTTTAAAATACAAATCAGATATTTTAAATTTTGGCTCATATTTTTGTAGTAATTGTTGACAAATTAATAGCAAACACATCCTTGGGCTCTTAAAAGACTTGTAGGTAACAAGAGAAAAAAATAGATACATTGGACTACATAGAAATCTAAAATTTTCATGCATCAAAAGATATGGTTGGTAGAGTGAAAAGGCAGCCCACAGAATAGGAGAATGTATTTGTAAATCATATCTCTGATAAAAGGTTAATATACAGTATGTAGAGAGAACTACAACTTGGGGAGCCTGGGTGGCTTGGTCGGTTAAGCCTCCGACTTTGGCTCAGGTCATGATCTCATAGTCCATGAGTTCAAGCCCCACAGCAGACTCTGCTGGCAGCTCAGAGCCTAGAGCCTGCTTTGTATTGTGTGTCTCCCTCTTTCTCTCTGTCCCCATCCCCCCACCCCCTGCTTGCACTCTCTCTCAAAAATAAACATTTAAAAAATTTTTGAAAAAAGAACTACAACTCAACAACAACAAAAACACAGTAAAGGATTTGAATAAACATTTCTCCAAAGAAGATATATAAATGGCCAGTAAGCATATGTTAAGATGCTCAACCTCACTGATCGTTAGGGAAATGCATATCAGATCTGCAGTGAGACATGACATCATACCCGTTAGGATGGATACTACTGAAACAAAACAAAGCATAAAATAACAACCGTTGGCAAGGATTTAGAGAAATTGGAGGCTTTGTACATTATTGGTGGGAATATAATGATCAACAATGCTACCTTTGGGTGTATGTCCCCAAAACCTTCAATGAGGATCTCCCGATTTGTATGCTCTTGTTTGTAGCCCCCTTATACAGAATAGCTAAACGGTAGAAGCAACCCAAATGCCCACTGATGGATGAATGGATAAGTAAATGTGCCATATACATGCAGTGGGATATTATCCAACCTTAAAAAGTAACAATATTCAGATACATACTACAACGTGGATGAAACTTGAGGATGTTTGCTAAATAAAATAAGCAAAAGATTAAAGAACAAATTCTGTATGATTCCACTTACATGAGGTACCTAAAGTAATCAGACTCCTACAAAGTAGAATGCTGGTTGCCGAGGACTGGGAGAGAAGGGAACAGAGAGTGAGTACAGAGTTTTAGGTTTTTTTCAATTGAGATATAGTTGACATGTAACATAGAAGTGTAAGGTGTGTAACATTGAATTGATACATTTACATATTGTAGTACAACTATTACTGTTAGCTAACACCTCCATCATCTCTTCACATCTCATAATTAACCATTTCTTTTTTGTGGTGAGAACATTTTAGATTTAGTCTCTCAGCAACTTTGAATTAGATAATACAGATTTGTTCACTACAGTCAGTGCTATCACTAGATTTTCAGAACTTCTTCATTTTCCTTTTTTAAGTCTACTTTTAAAGTTTATTTATTAAGGTGTATTATTTATTTGAGAGAGAGAGCAGGGGAGGGACAGAGAGAGAGAATCCCAAGTGTACTCTGCGTTCATTTTTATAATTAGACTGAATTTTTTTGTTAATAAATTGTTTATATATTTTGGAGATTAGCCCCGTATCAGATACATAGTTTATAAATGTTTTCACCCGTTCCATTGATTGCTTGTTTACCTTTTCGTTTCGTTCATTGTTTCTTGTGCTGTGCAGAGCTTTTTAGTTTGACGTCATCCCCCTTTTTGACTTTTGCTTTTGTTTCTTGTGCTTTTGGTGTCATATTGAAAAGTTACCAAGACCAGTGTCAAGGAGCTCTTTGCCTGTATCTTTTTCTAGGAGTTTTATGGTTTTAGGTGTTACGTTTAGGTCTCTAATCCATTTCAAGTTAATTTTTTTAATTAAAAAAATTTTTTAACGTTTATTCATTTTTGAGAGACAGAGAATGTGAGCAGGGGAGAGGCAGAGAGAAGGGGAGACACAGGACTGTAAGCAGGCTCCAGGCTCTGAGATGTCAGCAGAGAGTCCAGTGTGGGGCTCGAACCTACAAACCATGACATCATGACCTGAGCCGAAGTGGGATGCTTACCTGACTGAGCCACCCAGGTGCCCTAGAAGTTAATTTTTATGAGTGACATCATCTAGGGGTCCAGTTTAATTTTTCCGTATGTGGTCATCAGTTTTCCCAGCACCAGTTACTGAAAAGGCTGTCCTTTCTCCACTGAGTATTCTTGGCTCCTCTGTGAAATATCAGTTGTCTATACATGTGGGAGTTTGTTCCTGGACTCTGTTCTGTTCCATTGATCTATGTGTCTGTTTTTATGCCCCTGTCATACTGTTGTTGTTTTTTTTTAACTTTATTTATTTTGAGAGAGAGCACGTGCACATACGGGGGCGGGGTCAAGGAAGAGGGAGAGAGAGAATCCTAAGCAGGCTGTGTGCTGCTTGATCTCAAGAACTGTGAAATATGACCTGAACCCAAGTCAAGAGGTCAAGAGTTGGGACACTTACCAAACTGAGCCACTCAGGCGCCTCTCATACTGTTTTAATTACTCAAGCTTTGTAGTATAGTTTGAAATCGGGAAGTATGATACCTCCAGCTTTGTTCTTTCTCAGGAACGCTTTGGCTATCCTGAGCTGTAGTTTTGTATGATGAAGAGAGTTCTGTGGGTGGATGGTGGTCATGGTAGCACAGCATTGTGAATGTACGTAATGCCACTCACCTGTACACTTAAAAATGGTGAAGGTGGTAAATTTTGTTAGATTTATCTTACCACAATTACAATTCTTTTTGTTTAATTTATTTTGGGGGGCAAGGAGAAGGGTGAGAAAGGGAGAGAGAGAGACAGAGAGAGAGAGAGAGACAGAATTCCGAGCAGTCTCCACGCCATCAGTGCAGAGGCCAATGTAGTGCTTGAACTCATGAACTGAGATCATGACCTGAGCCAAGATCAAGAGTCAGACACTAAACTGGCTCAGCCACCCAGGCACCCCACCGTTGTTGTAATGTTTAAGAAAATATAGCAGAAGAAAAGAGATGTGTAGCTGTGTTTTTAAGTTTTCATAGACATAATTGCCTAGCAGTATGTCACTTAACTTTCTTGTTCCTTTTCTTTTTAATGTGTTCTAGCATCCATGAGTATGTTTTCTGATTTCCTGCAGTCTTACTTGAAGCACTCTTCAAATACTGTTTTTGACCTTGTAGAAGAATATGAAAACATCTGTAGTAGTCAGGTAAGTTACTTTCACTCCATTGTTGCTTGAACTTCAGTACTCTCAGTTTTTAGAACAGCATCAACCTGTGAATTTCCATACTGTATGTAAGGGAGATGTCTTAAGGGTATAGTGGTAGGGGTAGCATGGTTGGGAGGTTAGCCAGAGCAGCTCTGCTGTTTGCTTATTGAAGGTCCATCTAAGTTTTTTGGGGGGTGGGGGCAACAGGATTCTGCTACTTTAAAAAAAAGGAAAATCCAGAATATATGAAGAACTCTTTAAACCCAATAATTAGAAAATGAACAGTCCAATTAAAAAAATGGACAAAGCACATTGACACCTCACCAGAGAAAATCTACAGATGGCGAATAAGAGTATGGAGGGACGTTCATCATCGTATGCAGATTAAAACCATGAGATGTCATACACCTATTAGAATGGCAAAGGTCCTAAACACCTCACAATACCAAATGTTAGCTGTAGTAACTCTCCTTCATTGTTGGTGGGAATGCAAAATGGTAGAGCCACTTTGCAAGACAGTTTCTCAGTGTCTTAGAAACCTGAACATACTCTTATCATGTGATTCAACAACATTCATACTCTGGGTATTTACCGAAATGAGTTAAAAACTTATGCCCACACAAAAACCTGCATATAAATGTTTATAGCAGCTTTATTGGTAATTGCCTAAATTCAGAATCAGCCAGGTGTGTTTTTAGTAAGTGAATGGATAAATCAACCGTGTACATCTAGACAGTGGAGTATTGTTCAGTGCTAAAAAGAAATGAGCCATCAAGCCTTCATTGAAAAGACAAGGATGAACCCTAAGTGCATATTACTAAGCTAGAGAAACCAATTGGAAAAGGCTCCATACTGCGTGAATGCAACTATACAACATTCTGGAAAAGGCAAACTTTGGAGAGAGTGAAAGATCGGCGGTTCCCAGAGGGTGGCGGAAAATAGGGCAAAGAGTGGAGCATGGTGGATGTTTGGGCAGTGACGCTGTGTGAGATTATAATGGTGGATACATGTCATTTCTGTCAAAACCTGTAGAACATACAACACCAAGAGTGAAGCCATATGTGAACCATAAACTTCGGATGATAATGACATGTCAGTGTAGGTTCATTGTTGTAACAAATGTTCCACTAACGTGCTGGATCTTGATAGGCACAATGCAATGGGAACTCTGTATTTTCCACTCTGTTTTGCTGTGAACCTAAAACTGCTCTAAAACATTAAGTCTATTTTTTGAAAAAGGAAAAAGAGGAGCACCTGGCTGGCTCATTTGGAAAAGCAGGTGACTCTTGATCTTCAGGGTTATGAGTTCAAGCCCCATGTTGGGTGTAGAGATGACTGAAAAAAAAAACTAAACTAAATAAATGGACTTCAAAGAATGGACTTCAAGAATGATTAAAATAATAATAGCCAACTCTTTTTGATCATTTAATATTGTTTAATAATCAAGCTCTGAATTATTCCACGATAAAAGCAGTAGCTTCATTAACTAACAAAAGCAGTAACAATCAGTGACTTACTAGAGTTAGAGTTCCAGTAGAAAATAATGAGAAGTAGAGATAAGCACTTATTAAATACTGGCCTTAAGATGAAAGTAACATTATTTTGTGAGTACTTTTTAAAAGGAGGGAAAACCTGTGGTTGTGGTAGTGATTCTTCATGTTTCTGAATTCTCCTTGAGAAGACTAGGAGGTACTGTTCATAACTTAAAGTCTTCCTTTACCTTGGATCCTTATGCTTTCTGATAAACAATTTTGTGTGTGTTTCTGGGGAAAACATCCATACTTTTCGTTAGATTCTCACATCTGCAACCCAAGAAAGGTTAAGAACTATGGTTTTAGAACAAGGAGGGGACTTTGGTTAAGTTGTGGTTAGCAATGACAGTGTTTTAGTACCAGTCTTAAAATATTTTTCTTTTGATATATTATATACGTTTTTCAGGCATAATTTGAAGATAACTTTATTTTTAATTTTCATTGCTATGCTGTTCATGTTATCAGTTTGCCAGGTATGGGTTAGATTTCGTTTATCTTCTGGTTAAATATAGGTTAGATTTGTCAGGGTTGGGTTAGATTTAGGTTATACATAAGAAAAAAATGTACCCATGGCTGTTTTTGTTTAATCTGAAATCTAGAGTGTGTCAAACTTTTACATATATACTCATATAACTTCAAATTAAAGCCGTTTTTAGAGGCAATGCGTTACTTCTATTCAATTTAAAAAAGGCAATAGATAGGAAAAATTTATACTATAAATGTGTATATATTTAGTTTTAGCACTATGCACTTGAAGAATACACAGTTAATAACTCAGAATTCTAGAAAACCTCTTTACGTTTTTGTTTTTGTTTTTGTTTTTTATGTTAGGTGAATATACTGAGTAAAATAGTGAGCCGAGCAACACCTGGACTTCAGAAGTTCTCAAAAACAGCCAGTATGCTCTGGCTTCTTCAGCAGGAGATGGTCACATGGAGGCTGCTGGCTTCTCTGTATAGGTAAAGTGTAGGCCTCATAAGTGAAATAAGCACAAGATAACCAATAGGCAAATTAACTTAAACATTTTTTTAATGATTATTTATTTTGGGGGAGCAAGGAGAGAAGGGGTGGGGAGGAGAATCCCAAGCAGGCTCCACACTGTCAGCACAGAGCCTGACGCAGGGCTGTCCTACAAACTGAGATCATGACCTGAGCCACCTAGGCGCCCAAATATGCAAATTATTTTAAACGTTAGAGTAGAATCTATTTGGAAATAGGTTCTGCTATTTTTGGTACTTACTATTTCTAATGCCTTGTCATGGGGTGAGTTAGGAGGGAAGAGGGGAATATTAGATCATAAAGCTGGTAGCTCCCAAAAATAAGATAAGGAAAGTACTGAAAATTCCACAGTACTTAGGATAAACAAGAAAAAGAACTCTGCTTCAGCTTCTGTCTCTGTCTCTGTCTCTCTCTCTCTCTCTCTCTGCCTCCTCCCCCTTGCACTCTCTCTTTCTCTCAAAAATAAGTAAACATTAAAAAAAAATTTTTTTTAAGATAAGAAGAACTGAAAAATAGACTATGTAAAGTGGCAGTTTGAAAGAAGTTAATCAAATTTTCCTTCTCTCAGATGCTTGGGGATTTTGGCTCTCATCTGCTGCTTTCTCATTGTGATGAGAAAATCTTGAAAGAAAATTAGATCATTTAATTTTTGGGGTGTGAAAACATATTAAAAAGTTAGGTGTGTGCTTCAGATTCTGTATCTCCTTCTCTCTCTGACCCTCCCCTGCTCACGCTGTCTCTGTCTCTCAAAAATAAATAAAAAACATTTTTAAAAAATTTAAGAAAAAAAAAGTTAGGAGTGTGTATTAATTAGCAGGCAACCAGAAAAGACTTTTTGCAGTGTCTGTTTTTAGTAAGTTTCAGTTTTGTTCAGAAAACATCCAGGAGGTATTTATTACTTGTATCTTTGTTTCAAAAGAATGGTTAAGTTGATTGGAAACTCAACTCATTTATGCTGCAGAGAATGTAGGTGTGTGTATGTATATAATTCAAAAGGTGATTTCATAAATTTGCACAAATTAACCCTGTTTCATTTTGTTATTTTTCCTCAGAGACAGAATACAGTCTGCATTAGAAGACGAAAATATGTTTGTACTTAGTGTA
This sequence comes from Suricata suricatta, assembly GCF_006229205.1. Classification (NCBI taxonomy): domain Eukaryota; kingdom Metazoa; phylum Chordata; class Mammalia; order Carnivora; family Herpestidae; genus Suricata; species Suricata suricatta. The sequence goes on along the minus strand of NC_043709.1, from coordinate 46,462,226 downwards.
AGTTTAATTTTTTCCTTTATAAGTGTTTAAAACTAAAAATGGTTTTTAGTAATAGCATTTCATTTCTGACCTCCATCTTGAGTTTCTTCACTTAAAAAATTTTATGAGTAGGCAGAAGATACAATCTCATATAAAATCATCCAATATGATTTATATTATATAGTAAAAGGTAAAAGTCCTCTTTTATTCCTTACTGTTCAGTTTAACAGTTTGCTACCAGACATTTTTCTGTGCATCTTTATGCGTACACACGCACATTTTTTTTAATGTTTATTTTGAGAGAGTGTGTGCACACACAAGAGGGAGAGAGTATGTGTGGTGGGGGGGATGGGAGAGAATTTCAAGCACACTGTGAGCACAGAGTTCAGCGTGGACTCAAAAGTCAGAGGTTTATCTGACTGAGCCACACAGGTGCCCCATGGTTTTGTTTATTTTAACATATAGTGTGATTTCAGTTATGCATCATACTGAGTTTCTTTTCTAATCATCAATATTTTTTTTTCTGTCAGTTCATGTAGGTTGACCTTATTTTTTTGTAATATGCCAGAACCGTAATTTTTTTCAGACATTCTGATGGACATATTTAGGTTGTTTCCACTGTTTCTACTGTAGCAATCAGTAATGGAGTGAGCATTCTTCTTTGTATTTATCTATGTATTTCAGTATTTTCTGCATTTCTGAAAGTGAAATTATTGGGTCACAAGTTTGATAGGTTGTCATCTTGCCTTCCTAATGCAGTGTACTGAGTGTGGGTAAAAATGCTTACTCTAAATTATTTGATGTTGCCAATTGGAGAGAAGGTGTGTCACTTTAAGGTGTATATTATTGATCATTAGCAAGGCAGAATGTTATTCATTTTCTTAAAATATTTTTTTAACGTTGATTTATTTTTGAAAGACAAGAGACAGAGTGCTAGTGGAGGAGGGGCAGAGAGAGAGGGAGACCCAGAATCTGAAGCAGGCTCCAGGCTCTGAGCTGTCAGCACAGAGCCCGACTGCGGGGTTCGAACCCACGAACTGAGATCATGATCTGAGCCGAAGGTGGACGCTTAAACGACTGAGCCACCCGAGCATCCCTAGTATTCTTCATTCTTAAGCATTAATATTCTTATATGAATTCTGCCTTTATACCCTCTGCTCATTTTCTAATTATTGTTTCCTCTTCTATATGTTAAAGAGAGTCCTCCTTTTACTTGTCTTTCAGTTTTGTGTAAGGGGTCTTAGTCAAGTAGATATTTCCATTTTTATGTGATCACACTTGTGAGGTTTTCCTTTATTATTCATTATCTAGTGTTTTGTTAAGGGAAAGCCCTTGGACTGTAAAATTTTATCACCTATCAACTTCTGCTATGTAGAATGAAAGAGTCTAAAATTTTTAATTTTTTTTCAAATTTTTATTTAAATTCTTGTTCGTTAACATATAGTGTAATATTGTTTTTGGGAGTAGAATTGACTGATTCATCACTTATATATAATACCCAGTGCCCCACATGGTGCCGTCCTTAATGCCCATCACCCATTTAGCACATCCCCCTCCCAAGAGTTTAAAAGTTTTTAAATGTTCACTTTCTGATGTCACATGATTGCAGCCTGTCCTTTATTATGATTTTTTTGCTTGTTTCATTTTGTTCTCTGTTTTATTTTCCTGAAACAACATCTCCGAGGAAGTAGAGTTTTAAAATTCCAAGTATAGCCAAAGAATGAAAAGTATCAAGAGCAGCTGCAGGTTGATATAGCAGTTTGACATTTGCTTATGAAAAGTTTTCACATGTAAATGTTCAGATTTGCTGTGTGGTTAAATGTTTATGGGTAATTGAATATATGTCAGATTCACCTTTTCCTTTCTATTAACATAATATTCTTAGAGCATCTTCTTTTTTTTCCCTTTCTTTAAATAATTTTTGAATAGGCCCTTAATGCCAGTGAGAAAATGGTGGTAGAAACATTATTTCAGAGAGATCCACTTGTCCGGCAAAGTCAGGTAAGATGAGAATTTAAAAAAAAATTTTTTTTATGAAGCATGGAGAAAAGGTGAATGACACACAAAGAACTGAAACTTTTTTAAATTTAAAACTTAAAAAAAACTTTTTTTCTTTTTGATGTTTTTACTTGAAATTAAAAGGAGTTAAGAACCTTCTTCTTCCGTTTTCAAATTAATAGCCATAGTATTTCCAGGAATAGCTTTTAAGAACTGTATTATTCCTATAGAAAATTTCATTCTTTTGCCTTATTTATGTATCTTATAAAAGCAAAAGTAGTGGTTGGAAAAATTGTTGGTATTTTTTAATCAGAAACTTTCTGAATTAAGACTCTTTTCTTTCTTTCTTTCCTAGCTGGTGGTGGATTGGCTGGAGAGCATTGCAAAAGATGAAATTGGAGATTTTTCTGATAACATTGAGTTTTATGCAAAATCAGTATATTGGTAAGTTACTAAACGTTTATTCTTGATGTCACTCAGTATTGGTTTTGTTTGTCTTTCAACAAATATTTAAATTTAGTCTGTCAGCAGAACAGATAAAAACCCTGCCTTTATGGTGTTAACCTTCTTTAAGAGAGTTAGACCACAGGTAAATATTTAGCCTGGTGGGCAATTAGAGCTTTGAAAAATAGAGAGTTGATGATAGAAGATGACAGTGGGTCCAGCTTTAAATAGAAGAGGTAATCAGGGCACGCCTCTTCTAAAGTAGTAACAGGTAATGAATGAGAGGAGGCAACACATGCCAAAATCTGGGTGACAAGTTGTTCTAGACAAGAACAGAAACTGCCAACATCCTGAAAACAAAGTATTTACGCAAGGAGGCCAGTCTGAACACAGCAAAGAAAAGTTTGGTAGGAAATGAGATTGAAGAGAGTCAGCTCATATGGGACTTTAATAGGCAGGCTAGGGTAAGGCTGTAGGACTTTATTTTAAATGTGTTTGAAAACCTTGAGAAGAGAATAATGACATGGTCTGATTTGTGTTTTCAAACAGTACCTGGTTGTATTTTTTAACAAATGTAATTTGATTATCAACAAGATACTTTTGCTATGTTTCTAGCTACTTGTGCTTTTCTTATTAAAAAAAAAAGCTGTGGTCACTACATCCTTTAATACTTCTGAATTATTTTAGGACCTTGAAACCAAAAAGCATCCCTAGGTTACAGGGAAAGTTTCTATTAAGACCTGAAGAAAACGTTCAGATTGCATTTGAATTCAGTAGCATTATGCCTGTACAAAGTCTGCAAGCCACTTATATCATTTCTGTGCTTAACTAGGAAATTAGTGCTATTCAGTGTTTGTCAAAAGTTAAATCTTGAGTAGTTGTGATTTTTCTGGGAGGAAGAAATTTTCATTTAAAATTTAAAGAATTAAGGTAAAATGTCTTGTTTTCACACATTTTTTTATGAATTAGTCCTTTTTTCCTTACTGATCAATAGGACAGAATACAGAACTTAAAAACAGACCCACACATAGATGGTCAGCTAGTGTTCAGTAAAAGGCGTCAGAGCAATCCAGTGAGGGAATGAATGTCTTTATAACAAACCATGCAGAAAAACTAAATATCATGCAAAAAAACACCTCCCTCACACCATACCCAATATTTAATTCAAGATGGAACATAAATGCTAAAACCACAGAGCTTTTAGAGGAAAACGTAGGAGGACATCTTTGTGACTTGGGGATAGGCAAGAATAAGAAAGTTCATAGGAAGCAATAATTGGGGAAGAATTGGATTTCATTAGAATGAAAAACTACTCATTAAAGACATCATTAAGAAATGAGACAGGGCAAGACAGACTGGAAGAAAAATGTAAGACTGTATCTGATAGAGAACTATGACTCAGTAATAAAGAGATAATATAAAAAAAATAAAGGCCAGGGGACAAAGATTTGAACAGATAAGCTCACAAAAGCAGACAGATGAGTGACCAATAAAGACATGAAAACATGTTTAACATCATTAGTCATCTGAGCTAAAATGCCTCTTAAAAATTTTTTTTAAATGTTTATTTGTTTTGGGGCACCTGGGTGACTTAGTCAGTTAAGCGTCCAACTTCAGCTCGGTTCATGATCTCAGTGCTTATGGGTTCGAGCCCCGCGTCAGGCTCTGTGCTGACAGCTCAGACCCTGGAGCCTGCTTCAAATTCTGTGTCTCCCTCTCTTTCTGACCCTTCCCCACTCATACTCATCTCTCTCTCTCTCAAAAAGTGAATAAATGTTAAAAAAAAATTTTTTTTTAAGTTCATTTGTTTTGAGAGGGAGACACGGAATCTGAAGCAGGCTCCTGGCTCTGAGCTGTCAGCACAATGCCTGACATGGGGCTCGAACCCACAAACCACAAGATATGACCTAAGCCAAAGTAGGCAGCTTATCTGACTAAGCCACCCAGGTGCCCCTAAAATGCCTCTTTATATTTAGCATTTTTGCATGGTTTTCTGGGTTTACACTCTCTTTTTCTACTTTGACTTTATCTTACTTTATTTCCTTACATAAACATATTAAAGTTACTCCCTTTAAAAATGTTATATTTTTCTTGCAGGGAAAATACTCTGCATACCCTGAAGCAGCGGCAGCTGCCTTCTTATATAGGAAGTATCCGTCCTCTTGTCACTGAACTGGTAAGTTTCTTTGAAATGACAGTTGTCTTCAAGGTTCTGTGATTGTTTTTTATTTTTATTTAAATTTTTTTTAATGTTTTATTTATTTTTGATACAGAGAGAGACAGAGCATGAGAGGGGGAGGGGCAGAGAGAGAAGGAGACACAGAACTGGAAGCAGGCTCCAGGCTCTGAGCTAGCTGTCAGCACAGAGCCTGACGCGGGGCTAGAACACACAAAGGGAAGATCTGACCTGAGCCAAAGCCGGAGGCTTAACCGACTGAGCCACCCAGGCGCTCCTGTGATTGTGTGTTAAAGGCTGAGAATTTTCTTCCTAGGGATCCTTGTTTTGGTTTCCCAAAGGTTTGCATATTACTCTTTACCCCTAACTCCTTAGTTGCATTTGAATTTGATGGAATGTATTTGAACATATCTGTTGCCTATGAATTTTAAATTGTAAAAAAGGTAGAGAAAGTGATTTGCCAGCTTTAAAAACAAATTAATGGAGCGCCTGGGTGGCTCAGTCGGTTAAGCCTCTGACTTCAGCTCAGGTCAGATCTCATAGTTTGTGGGTTCAAGCCCCACGTCGGGCTCTGTGCTGACAGCTAGCTCAGAGCCTGGAGCCTGCTTCAGATTCTGTGTCTCCTTCTCTCTCTGCCCCTCCCGCTCTCATGCTCTGTCTCTCTCTGTATCAAAAATAAATAAAACATTAAAATAAAAAATAAATTTAAAAAATAAAAGATTTATTTTGGTCTTCCCATAATGTTTGACTCTTCAACTCTATTTATTTATTTATTTATTTTTTAATGTTTATTTATTTTTGAGAGAGAGAGATATAGAGTGCGAGCCGGGGCGAGTCAGAGAGAGAGGTAGACACAGAATCTGAAGCAGGCTCCAGGCTCTGAGCTGTCAGCACAGAGCTTGACATGGGGCTCAAACCCATGAACCGTGAGATCATGACCTGAGCTAAAGTCGGCTGCTTAACTGACTGAGCCACCCAGGCGCCCCTGACTCTTCAACCTTAAAGTGATGACTCATGAAGCCTCATATATACAAAGCACAAGGGGAAAAGCTTTGCATAAGCTTGAGGTTAGAAAGGCCATTCTAGGATATGAGCGATAGGAATAACCATAGATTTGAAAAGAACAGGAATCCAATTCTTGTAGAAATAAAGGAAGAGAGTTTTGTGACAGCTGGAAATGTGAACTAAATGTTTATAATGAAAAGTAGGAGAAATAAGTAACAGTTGGAATAATTGATAGAATTCCTTGGGTAACACAAATGGTTTTGATGAAAATTGGAAGCTACTGGAAGAGCTGGAAAGATATCATAGCTAAATTACCCTGTAACAAACAACTAAAAATCATTTACTTTTAACATGTAGAAAGCTGTGATTTCCTTTTGGCCAGAAAGAAACCATGTACCAAACCTGAATGATTGTATTGTTCTGCAGAATATTTGTGAAAAAATCTATTTCACCTACAATAAATTTTATTTTCTGAATTGATATTCATATTACCATACATGAGAGTAACATTTGAAATGAGTCACATTAAAATAGTTTTTCAGTTAGGGGCACCTGAGCGGCTCAGCTGGTTAAGCATTGGACTCTTGGTTTTGGCTTAGGTCGTGATCTCACAGTTCATGGGATTGAGTCCTGTGTCAGGCTCTCTGCTGACAGCAAGGGGCCTGCTTGGGATTCTCTCCCTCTCTCTTTGCCCTTCTTCTATTCATACATATACATGCTCTCTCAAAATAAATAAATAAACATTTTTAAAAAATAGCTTTTCATTTAAAATTCATCTTGATGACCACTTGTGACATTTGCTGCAAAAGTGAGGACAATATGTTATCCCAAATAGTTAAAAAGCACATTTCTTTATCTCTGAAAAATAATAGGTGAGAATAAACTGTTCTAAGTAGATTTATTTATTAGAAATCTGTTCTTGAAAAGTTATTTTCTTGGACAGCAGTGTGTTTTATACGGCCTTAATCCCACTAGGACTCTCTTCTCCTGTGTTCTCAGAAAGTACCAGCTAAGCACTTCCAAGTCATAGAAAGTCTTGTTGACTCCTCCTTCATGTTTCCTCTGTGCTTGTTCTCCGTAGAGACTTAATTCTGTTTAGGATTAACTTGGAGGTGCAGTTGCTACAACAGGGTACAACTCATGTTGTAGCATTTTTAGAGTCGCCTGTCTGGGCTGGCACTGTGTTTCTGCCTTGTGTGACTGAGGTATGTCCCTGTGTGGGCCAACAGAGTCTCTTCTGAACGGACAGCAGACAGTGGTCTGGGTCTCTGGAATGCTTGTGTGACACTTTCACTCCCTTTGTTAACTAAATTGTAAATAAACATTTCAGTATCTAAACTCAAGAGATTTATCATCTCTTGGTGATGTCTAAAATCCATGTGGGTACAAAGAATTTATCATTATTTGTTCGTTTATTTTTGTTTGCTAGGACCCCGATGCTCCCATTAGACAGAAAATGCCCCTTGATGATCTGGATAGAGAAGATGAAGTCAGATTACTCAAATACCTTTTCACTCTAATCCGTGCTGGAATGACGGAAGAGGTAAGTCATTTGTACCCCACTAGCTCGGTTTCAAAGTCATAGACTCTTTCAGTTGGAAGGGGTCTTCGTGACTACATAGTGTGTCTCCTCGATGCTATAATCTCTGCTGCATTATTTCTGGATCTACTTTGTGTTTGAATGTTTCCAGTGATAACAAACACGTTGCTTCAGAAAGCAGTGTGTTGTAATGTATGCAACTCCAATAGAAAATCCTTTGTAAGAAGTCAGTCGTTGCCTCCCTATATTGTACTGCATATCCTAGGCATATCTCCATTGCTTTTAGTTCTGATTTTTAAGAGTTAAGATGAGTCTGACCCTAATTGCTCTTCTAGATGACACTATTTACCTGTGAAGACTATAGCGACCCTCAAACTTCTTCCTTTTAATCTCACTTTTTTTTTAATTATGTTTATTTTTGAGAGAGAGACAGTGTGAGTTGGGGAGAGGCAGAGAGAGAGAGAGACAGAATCCAAAGCAGGCTCCAGGCTCTGAGCTGCCAGCACAGAGCCCAATGCAGGGCTTGAACTCAGGAGTATGAGATCATGACCTGAGCTGAAGTTGGATGCTCAGCCAACTGAGCCACCCAGGCGCCCCTAATCTCACTTTTTAAAATCTCTTTTGTTGCGGGGGTCCCTAGATGGCTCACTCAGTTAAGCGTCTGACTCTTGGATTTTGGCTCAGGTTATGATCTTGTGGTTTTGCGAGTTCAAGCCCCATGTTGGGCTCTGCCCTGGCAGCATGGAGCCTGCTTGGGATTCTCTCTTTCTCTGCCCCTCCCCACACTTGTGCTCTCTCTGTTTCTCTCAAAATAAATAAACTCTTGAAAACGAAAAGATCTCTTTTGTGATAGTGAAGATCTTCTGTAGAGAATGTTAAGTATTTAATTAGACCATATACTGGATGGCTTTGCTGACTCTTGAGGTGGCCTAATACCTAGGAGCTCCAAGCTTACAGTAATAGGTTGTACCTATTTTGCAGTCTCTTTGGCAATGTTCTTTAGATAGATACATGTTTAAACTGATAGATGCTTATCATTCCTTGTTTTTCTTTTTTTTTTTTTTTAATTTTTAATGTTTACTTATTTTTAAGAGAGAGAGAGACAGAGCATGAGTGGGGTAGGGAAGAGAGAAAGAGAGACACAGAATCTGAAGCAGGCTTTAGGCTCTGAACTGTCTGCACAGAGCCCCACGCAGGGCTTGAACCCACGAACTGTGAAATCATGACCTGAGCCACCCAGGTGCCCCTCATTTTTTTTTCTAAACTAAGAGAAGAAGTGGTTACTGCATACTCATTTATTCAGAAAATATTTAAGTTCCAGCCACTCTGCCAGGGAATATGGAAAATAACTAGGAATTATAGTAGCAAATAAGGATGTATTTTAAAAAACAAAACAAAAATATCACATTACTGAATAGGCTTGATAAACAAAAACTCTTAAGTTCCCACTGCCTTTACAAAACCATGGTTAATGGGGTTTTTCTTTTTTATTATTATTATTTACTTCTAGCATTCTTTTTTTCTGCCTCTTTTTTTCTTAGAGATAGAAAAGGCTTCAGTATAGTCCATGTTTTCCAGTGATCTCATTTACAAGCAAACAGTAATATAAGCCTGAAACTTAGGTTTGGTGACTTTCAGGGTCATGGAATCAGTGAAATAAGCAAGACTGGAATCCAAGGCTGTGATCTCAGTTCAGAGTGTGTTCTAGTATGATGTGGTCACTCTGGCTGCACCACTCACTGTGTGTGTGTCCATGAGTACGCTAATCCCCTTTGTGCCGTGACTTTCTCATCTATTGAACAGGCACAGAATTAGCACCCCTCTTTGGGTTCATATGAGGATCAAATGAGATAATTCGTGTGAAGTATCTAGCACAGTGTCTAGCTTATAGTAAATATTCATTAAATGAGAACTCTCATTATTATTAACATTTTCATCTTACATATGAAGAAACTAAGTATTAGAGCCTCAGAAAGACTTGACAGAGGAACAAGATTTTTTTTCTTTCTCTTTTTACCTTTTGACCCCCTTCATCCATTTCTCCCACTCCCAACCCCTGGCAATCACCAATCTGTTCTCTCTGTTTATGAGCTTATTTTGTTGTTTATTTTTTAAATTCCACATATAATAAGAGAGGTCCTATGATAATTTGTCTTAGCCTGACTTACCTCACTTAGCATAATGTCCTCTAGGTCCATCCATGTTCTTGGAAATGACAAGATTTCATTCTTCTTTGGATGAATAATATTCCAGTGTGTGTGTGTGTGTGTGTGTATGTATGTATATATATATATATATATATATATATATATATATGGTATATATATACACACATATACCACATCTTTTTACCCATTCATCCATCAGTAAACACGTGTTGTTTCTATGTCTTGACTACTGTAAATAATGCTGCAGTGAACATGGAAGTGTATACATCTCAAATAGGTGTTTCTGTTTTCTTTGGATAAATACCAGAAGTGGAATCGCTGGGTTGTAGGGTATATTTTTCATTTTTTGAGGAACCTCCTAATTGTTTTCTTTTTCTTTTCTTTTTCTTCCTTTTTTTTTTTTTTTTGAGGGAGAGAGAGGGCTCAAGTAAACAAGGGGCAAAGAGAGAGAAAATCCCAGGAGGGTCAGAGAGAGAGAAGTGGGGCTCACCTGAAGCGGGGCTCATGCTCACCTAAAGTGGGAGTCTAGCTCACCCGAGGTGGGGCTTGAACTCATGAACCATGAGATCATGACTTGAGCCAAAGTCAAGTGCTTAATGACTGAGCCACCCAGGTGCCCTACTTATTGTTTTCCACAGAGGCTGCACCAGTTTATGTTCCCACCAACAGTGCACAAGGGTTCCCTTTTCTCCACATCCTTGCCAACATTTGTTATTTGTTATCTTTTGATAAGACCTTTTATATCTCTTTTGAACATAATTGTAATCAAAGTATACATTGAGGTTTTTTAATAGCTTTATTGAGATACAATTCACATGCCATACAGTTCACCCATTTAATTAACATCTACAATTCAGGTGCACTTGGGTGGACCAGTCAGTTAAATGTCCGACTCTGGGTCAGGTCATCATCTCACGGTTCATGAGTTCATGCCCTTCATCAGGCTCTGTGCTGACTGCTCAAAGCCTGGAGCCTGCTTCAGATTCTGTCTCCCTCTCTACCCCTCCCCTGTTCACTCTCTGTCTATTTCCCCCGGAAAAAGAAAATAAACATTAAAAATTTTTTTAAATATACCATTCAGTAGCTTGGGTATGTTGCATTATTCATTTTTTCCCACTGTGGCGAAATATATATAACATAATTTGTCATTTTAACCATTTTTAGTGTACATTTCAGTGCCAGTAATTGCATTTCCAGTTTTGTAAAACCGTTACCACTATCTATTTCCGAAACTTTTTCATCACTCCAGGCAAAAACTCTATAACATTATGTAATAACTCCCTATTTCTCCCTCCTTCAGCCCTTGGTAACCTCTGGTCTATTTTCTGTTTCTATGAATTTGCATATTCCAGCTATTTCATGCAAGTGGAATCACGCAATATTTGTTCTTTTGTATCTGATTTCAGTCAGAAAAATGTTCTCAAGATTATATATTCAGTTTTTATCCTCCCTTTTTTAGATAGCATACCAAAACATTTTCCCATGTTAATACATAGCTTTCATTATGTTTAATAGTTTTAAACCCAGAATGATGTTTTGGGGTATGATATTCTTTAACTGGTTATATTAATCGGGTTCTCTAGGTTCAAGTGATAGAAACCCAACCCAAGTATTACAAGGGAAGAATCGACTGGCTTAGGGAACAGGGAAGTCTATAGTGTCATACCTGGTTTTAAGCAGGATCCAGGGACTCAAACAATGGCATTGGGATACTGTCTCTTTCCCAGGCTCTTGGCGCTATCCTCTTTTCTCTGGCTTCATCTCAAGAAGCCACTCCTGGTGTCTGTTTTTGCCACCTGAAGCTCCAGGCTTACATCCTTTGGCCAGCTAGCAATTCCAGCAAAACAAGTGTCTCTTTCCCGGTATTTCTAGCGAGAGTCCTGGGAGTGATTCTGGTTAGATCACATGCCTCATCGTAGAGTTCAGAGGTGGGATCAGAGAGGATCTTGCCCAAACTATATGAACTAAATGGGGAAGAGATAATTCCCATAGAGGTAATGTATCTGTCTCGCTGATACATCTCTCTGGTTAGTCTAAGCTCATCTGATTGGTCACAGTTCACATAAATGTCAGTGAGCTGAATGAGCACCCTATCATTATAAAGACTAACGATATTTTTTTAATACTTTTACATAAACCAAGAGTCATCAGCCTCTTTAGCCTCATTTGTCTCTAGCAGAATTAAATACTTGTGGGCCCCATGGGAGCCTACTCTGCAAGCCCAGAATCAAAGAGCAAAGGGTGGCAAAGTGTAATGTCATGACTAGTTGTCTACAGCTTCCTTTGAAGTATCATGCTCTAAGTTACCTAATCCTGATAAGTATCGCTTCTACTTTTCTGTAAGGCACAATACTTTCTCAGGACCATACTTGTTATATGACTGACTGCTCTTTTTCTGCTTCTGAAGGCACAACGACTCTGTAAACGTTGTGGTCAGGCCTGGAGAGCTGCGACCCTTGAAGGCTGGAAACTCTATCATGACCCTAATGTTAATGGAGGTATTTTAGTAGATTTTATTCTGAGAACTTAATCTCTGGGGATATATTTAGCTCTAAATGCCAACCTTTGTGAAGCACAGCTTTTGTTTTTAAAAATTGTTGAAATAAGGAGTTCTCTATTTTATACTGTAAATTTTATTTCTTTTATTGTTTTATAGGAACAGAATTAGAACCAGTGGAAGGGAATCCATATAGAGTGATTTGGAAAATAAGTTGTTGGAGAATGGCAGAAGATGTAAGATACAATAAAATATTTACTGATACTGATTTTTACTCTAGTTAATTGAAGGCCTGCTGGAGGTGCTTTGAAAGATTCAGGGCAGTATAAGACTAAAGTTTCTGTTTTCAAAAACCTTCCGATCCAATAGAATAGGGGTGGGCAAACTTAACTATTAATCAAACACTGATAAAAGGCAAACATACAAAGGAGATACCAAATGAGTTCAGAGAATAAACATTTGGGCTAAACTGACTTCCCAGGAGGGAGAACTGAATTACACTTTAAAAATTACTAGGATTTGAATTGTTGGGTGTGAAAAAAGGAGGAAGGAATTCTAGGTGGAATGTATAGGTTGGACAACTCAAGGGAAGTAGATCTACCAGGTTGGAACAGAAGGTTCACAAAAGGAATTGTAGTCAGTCCTATTATGATACCATGTGACCTGTGCATTCCTTAAAAATCACTGCAGCATGCAAAATCATGCAAAAAATCCACAGGGCTTTTGGGGAAAATGGAGTTGAGAGCACAATGCTAAAAAACTGTCAGTGATACACAAAAAGATAAAAACTCCGTAAAACACTGTTAAACAGGAAACACACAAATGCTACAATAAATATAGTACTTCCGCTTGAAAAAGCACTGGTTTATTTGTGGAATTGAGTGTCAGAGGGTTCCAGCTTGTGAGTTATTGTGAAGTATTGAAGGAGGTCAGCTGAAATCAAACTGAAAATTGTAACACTTGATATGGATGGATTTAGCTTATAACACATGTAATGAAGTGAGGTAGCAAAGAGACGTTTGAGGTATATCAGTTTTGTGTAGTATTTCTAAGTGACACCATTCAACTAGGTGTAGTTTTCTGCTTTCACTTAGTATTACTTTGGGATGAAATTGTGTTATTGGAAATTTGCGTCATGTTTAAATAGTTTCTTAATAGATCAGTTGCATTGGAACCAATTCACATTTTCAAAACAAGCATTGTAACAGAACTAATGGGAAAGGTGATTGAAAGGGGTAAACTAAGAACAGGCATTGATGGTCCTTAGGTGTTGCTCTAAAGAATGAGTATATCATAGATAGCAGTGAATCATCAAAACCTCAAGGGTACATGACAACAGTGTTTTAAGAAGATGAGCATGACAGTGAAGAATAGGCTTAAAAATTAAATGGACTAGAAGTGTCTGACTGGCTCAGTCAGTGCAACATGTCACTCTTCATGTTGGGGTCATGGGTTCAAGTCTCACATCGGGTGTAGAGATTACTTAAAAACAAAACATTTAAAAAAATGGAATGGACTAAAGGCTGAGGCATTAGTTAGGAGCCTGTTAGAATTATTCAGACCCTAAGTAATAAGGGCCTGTCCTAGAATAATCTTGACAGTGGAAAGGAAGGAAGAAAGAATGGTCAAGAGGGTGACTGGAAACAAAGGCAGAGGAGGACTCAGAAATACAGTGATAGTCTCTAAGGTCTCTTGTTTGGGTAATAAGGAGACTGGAAATGCCATCAGTAGAATGTGGTAGTGAAATGGGCTAATTTGGGAATATAATTATTTCTACTTAGGAATTAGATGCAAACTGATGCAAGACAGGTTGCAAGTGTCTTGCCTGATGTTCTTAGAGAAGGATCGGGTAGTAGTGTTAGGTATTTAGAAACTTCTTAGTGGAAAACACCTACACCAGTTCTATCTGGAATAAAATTTGACTATGATACATAATCAAAGCATCCACTCTAGTTGGATCTGCTTTCATCCTGTATTTGAAATTTAGATGGTTTACTTTTCTTGGAGTTTTCAGTGCTAGCTGTGTCATCGAATTAAAGATCCTTTCCCTTTTTTGCCCCACTAGATCTTTTCACTAAAGTTTACAAACTATCAAGTGGATAAATAAGTTCGGTTTAGAAGACATTGTAAAATTCCAGATTATGAAAAAAATGGACATGCTAAGGAAAACTAGTTCAAATTTATACTCTGTATTTCAGGAGCTTTTTAATAGATATGAGAGAGCAATTTATGCAGCTTTAAGTGGGAACCTCAAGCAGGTATGTAGTCTATTGTAATTCTTTTTTCTCTGTGGAACAAAATCTGATATATAAAATATTCTAATTGAGATAAATTTTATAAGCTTTTTTTTAAATTTACATCCAAGTTAGTTAGCATATAGTGCAATAATGATTTCAGGTAACTTTTATGAGCTTAAGTGCTTTCTAAAAAGTAGCAGTAATAGCAATAATCAGGAAATGAAAGAGTGACTTGAGCTGCTTAATTTCCTGTACTCCATACACCAAATGATGCTTTAACACGTGGAATCAGACTGAATTTCTGAGAACTATAAATTTAATTACAACTCAAGTTTTTGGGTTTTGTTCTGTTTTGTTTTGTTTTGTTTCATAACACACATTTATTACTGACTCCTAGCACCCATAGAGAAGTGCACACTAAGGCACAGGGACTGTTTGGATTGTGTTACGTGTGTGGGCTTCTTGCAGACCCCACCACCCACTGCACTTTATAGTTATTTGAGGGATGTTATAATAATAAGTTGAAACACCATCTTACATCAACATGGAATGTTGATGCTATTGTGAACTCAGTAGGAAAAAGTCTTAACACTTCAAACGTTTTAGGGGCACCTGGCTGGCTCACTCAGAAGAGCATACAACTCTTGATCTCAGGGTTGTGAGTTTGAGCCCCATGCTGAGTGTGGAGACTACTCTGAAAACAAAAATAGTTAATAGTTCAAACTTTTTAGAAGATGTGGTGTGGGTGTGGGTAAAGGATCATTTGTTACAATCCACAGTGTTTTGTGTCATTCTAATGCTAGTCCATATCAATGAAAGTAACTGTTTTCCCCTCTTTTTTCGTTGACTGTGTGTATGTGTTCCTGGTTGGGAATGGGGGAAAAGCTGCTTCCTGTCTGTGACACCTGGGAAGACACCGTGTGGGCCTACTTTCGGGTGATGGTGGACAGTTTGGTAGAACAGGAGATCCGGACATCAGTACTGACTCTGGATGAAACTGAAGAACTCCCTAGGGAATATCTGGAAGTAAAGTGAGTTTATTGGTGTGTTTTTTTGCCTGGTAATTTGTAATATGTTTTGTAAAAGTTTTATTTTTTAGCTCTTGTTCATATTATTATTGTTTTATCCCCTTAAATAATATTGTTTTATTCCTTTCTTTTTAAAGTTGGACCTTAGAAAAGGTATTTGAAGAACTTCAAGCTACTGATAAAAAGGTAAATGTTGGTAGGAACATTTTAGGATAATTGGAATAGGAAACACCGAATGTTATGTTGTTGTGCACGGAAGCTAAAAGACAAAAAAATTTATGAAATTCTGTTATATTCTCTCTTCTTTTTGTCACCTCTTGTGAGAGATATTCTTGAAAATGAGAGATATTCTTGAAAAGGATGAGACTTAATTACATATTTAAATGATGCAGCATTTCTGTTTTTGATTTAGGATTGGATTCATCTAAAAATAAGGGTATGCAGGGTCACGTCCAATTTTGGCTCAGATCATGATCTGGTGGTTCACGAGTTTGAGCCCCGGGTCGCGCTCTGTGCTAACGGCTCAGAGCCTGGGGCCTATTTCAGATTCTGTGGGTCCCTCTCTCTCTCTACACCTCTTTCTCTCTCTCTCTCTCTCTCTCTCAAAAAAAACATTAAAAATAAGGGTATGCATGTAAGCTAACTTATCCCTTTCTTTTTGAAAAGTAAAAATATTAATGGAAAATTAACAGGACTTTTCCTAGATCTTAAAAGAATCTAATATTTTTAAGTAATACTCTCCTAAAAAATTGTAAATAACTGAAGTATGTAACAAAATAATCCAAAAATATAAATAAGACCTATATAATAATGTCCTCCCAACCCCTTTATGGTTATTCTCATTCCCCAGAGGTGATAGCTCTGTATTCTTCCTTATCCTTCTCCATATCATTACAAATATGTGTAAAGTAGATATTCCAAGATAGGATTTTGTTTTTTGTTGTTGTTTGCATCATACTACATATATTGCAACGTGGTGGGGGGAGAGTTGTGTTTTTCTTTTTTTTTTTTTTTCATTTAATGATACTTTATCCAAGTTAGTGGAGATAGATTTAATGTAACCTAACTTAGTCGTTTTTTATTTTAATTTTTTTTAATAGTTTATTTGTTTTTGAGACAGAGACAGCACAAGTGGGAGAGGGGAAGAGAGAGGGGGAGACAGAGAATCTGAAACAGATTCCAGGCTCTGAATTGTCAGCACAGAACCTGATGCGTGGCTCGAACCCATGAACTGCGAGATCATGACCTGAGCCAAAGTCAGACGCTTAACCAACTGAGCCACCCAGACACCCCTAACTTACTCTTTTTAATCATTCCTCTTTTGATGATATTTAGATTGTTTCAAGCACTGTTATCTACTAAATCTGTTTTAGGATAAGTGTCCTGAAAGGAGGGTTGCTGAGTTAAAGGGTAGATGTATAATTACCTGGTTGTAGCACTTCATTCATGTTCCCATAAGTAATTTATTAGTTTGGCCATTTCCCTGAATTCACACTTTTAATATTTTTGCTAATTCATCAGGTTAGGTGGGAAATAGGAGTGTTCCCTGTCCTACTCTTATTTCCCTTTCTGTGCCTGAGGCTGAGCAAGTTTTCCTGTGTTTAGTGACTATTTGTGAATTTCTTACTCAAATCTTTTACTGTTGTTCTGTTGAGTTTTATCTTTTCATTATTACTTTACTTTGCATAGTAAAGAAATGAGTGTCTCTTCTGTCAAGTTCATTACCAGTCTGTTTGGAGAGTCCAGCTAATGAAAACAGGAAAGTAAAGGACTAAATATAAATATTAGAAAAGGGGAATACTTACATACGATAAAAAGTTAAATATAGAAACTCGAGATTCAATAAGTTATTAGGATTAAAAAAAGAATTAATAAGAATAAGGGAATTTTTTAAGTATCTATATTCCACGCCCCTCCCACCCCAAATCATAGCCTGTCTGTGCTTTCTACAACTTGTTAGAAAAGTCCCATTTATTGACCAAAACTGTAAGGCACATAGGAATAAAATTAACTAGGGCTGTGAGGACCTTGGTAAGGAAGCTATAGAATCTTATTGGAAGACACAAATGAATAGATGTACCATGTTCCTGAATGAGAAGATTTGATGTATCAGTCATTCAGAAATTGACATAGAAACCTAATACTTTGGGGGATTGTTTCTGAACAGAAAAGTTTACAAGTAGAATAAGTGAGAATGGCAAAAAGAATTTGGAAAAGAACAATATTCTGCAGTACTTGTCTTACTCAGTAGTAAAACAACGTAAAGATACAAGAAAACAGTATGCAGTTGGCACAGAATGAATAGATCAGTGAAGCACTGAAGTCCGTATTAGATACAAGTATGTATTAGAACTTAATTGATGATAGAGGTGATCTTTTCGTTTTAAAGGGGTGGTTTACTTACATACATGATACAGGCATAATTGACTTTCCATCTCTATGAAAACAAAACTAAATCGCTACCTCATGCCAAGTTTTAAAATCAGTTCTGACGGAGCGAAGATTTGAATGTAAAAAAGAATAAATGTGGCATGCATGGGTGGCTCAGTCAGTTGAGTGTCAGACTGCAGCGTGGGTCATGAAATCGCAGTTCATGAGTTCGAGCTCAGTGTCAGACTCTGTGCTGACAGCTCAGAGCCTGGAGCCTGCTTCGGATTCTGTGTCTCCCTCTCTCTGCCCCTCCCCCACTCATGCTCTGTCTCTCTCAAAAATAAACATTAAAAGACAATAACAATAAATGCTGAAAGAAAATTTAGATAACAAAATTAAAATGAAAAAGGTATTCAACAAATAAGTAATAAACTCCTTGCTTCCAAACACTCTAAGCAAGTTACTTGTTTTTTCTACTCTATCTAATCACTATTTTGGTAGTTTCTGTTACACTTAGTACCCTGTGCAGAAGAGACCACCTAAGGAATGCCGGTAGGAACTGCCACTCGTGTGTGAAGGACTCGTAGGGTTTGATTTGTTTAGGTTCCACGTGCCCTCCTTTTCTGGCTCGCCATGGAGTGCCAAGAAAAACAGTAGTAAAATATAAAAAATAAGACTTTAATAATAATCACTGTTTTATCACAGTTTCCTGCTTTCTTCTTTTTTTTAATTTTGTTTATTTTTGAGAGAGAGGGAGCACCAGCGAAGGCAGGGCAGAGAATTTCATTTTGATCTCCTGAGACTCTTCATTACAACTTTTTCTTTATATGTGTTGTTTCAAAAGTTGACATTTTAGTTTGCCAATGAATACATACTGTAGAGTGACCACTGGAAGATTTATGGAAAATATAAAAATTTTTTCAGAGAGTTCTGGAAGAGAATCAAGAACATTATCATATAGTTCAAAAATTCCTTATCCTGGGAGACATTGATGGTAAGATACTGTACTTTTATTTTGGTTTGTATGAATTCTTTTTTCTTATGGCAATTTTGTAAAAAGTTACCAAACCGTGCATGATTTGCCCCATCTTTTAATCTTTATATTGAATGCAAGTATTGTTAGAAAATGGAGTTTGAATTTAATCCAGGGTCTGTTTTATCTGTCGCTTATTAACAATGAGGTAGTGATTTAATCATACTATAGGAATGCAGTAAATGTCTTTAATAATGTTTATTTCTCCTTTTGACTTTTATCCCTATTGTTGAATCTTTGCTTTGATGGCTTGCAGGTTTGATGGGTGAGTTTAACAAATGGCTTTCCAAAAGCAGAAACAACCTACCTGGACACCTCCTCCGCTTCATGACTCACCTCATTTTGTTTTTTCGCACTCTGGGACTACAGACCAAAGTAAATAAAAAAGAACAATTTACTCTCCTTTGCAAGACTGACGTTATATGCCTCTCGTCAGGAAAACATGTTTATTTTTTTTCCCTGTTTTCTAGAAATGGTGGTAAGGGTGCAGAAGCGTTCTAAACAGTCTCTTACGGTCACTCGGTGGTAACCCGATACGGGTAGCCTTGTAGGGCTCTGGTCAGTGGGTGCGAGTGCTGGTGCTTACGTAAGGTCGCTAAATTCAGAACTTTATCCCCACCAGTTCCCAACTCTAAAACAACCAACTAAGCTAACTGAACCGGACTAATTTTTATGTGAAATTTAAAATTTTTGTTTTCTTTTTCTTTTTGTTACCTTTTTTCCTAAATGATACCATTTTGGTCAGAGTACATGTAGAAGGCAGATGGTACAACAGTGGAAAGCCTGGGCTTTCGAGTAAGAATCCTGGGTTCACATCTGCACTCGCAGCTTCTGGCTGTGTGATTCTGGGTAAATAAAACCTCCCTCATTTCTTAGTTTAGAAACTCTTTGTTCCCTCCTTGGCAAATTGTGAACAGTAATAGTGATTGCCCACAGAGAGTTATGTAAGGTTAAATCAGGCAGTACATGAACTTTGTGAAGCAATTAGCCTAGCATATCATGATTGCTCAGTGGTAAATATTAAAGTCATTAAATCATTTGATAGAATCTTTAAAGTATATTGCTGGTACGCATAAACAGTTGTGTTTATAATTGGATTATATCTTTTTTTTTTTTCCTATAAAGGAAGAAGTCTCCATTGAAGTTCTAAAGGCATACATCCAGGTAAACTTTGAGAATCCACGATTTGATTTTTTTCCCACCATTTTCATGAAACCAAAAATCCGGGTGGTAATGTTTTAATGCTCGGTGGCAGGAGAGCCATCAGAATCCATAAGAGATCTTTTAGTTATCATAAGTACATTTTATTTGGAATTTTAAATTATCCTGTTTAGCAGCACAAATGCATGTCTATATGAATCTCTCATAAGTAGGTTTGAACTTTGGAAGCAAACTTTTTAAAAAGCACTGTTGATCCCGGACCTTGTTTTATTATTAACATACTTTGATTTTTTTCTGTTTTTTAGCTTTTAATAAATGAGAAACATACAAATCTCATAGCATTTTATACTTGTCATTTGCCTCAAGACCTAGCTATTGCCCAGTATGCATTATTTTTGGAAGGCGTTACGGAATTCGAGCAGCGCCACCATTGCCTGGAGCTGGCTAAAGAAGCAGGTATAAATGGTTGCAAACTTTATCTGTTGGGCCTTGTAGGCAAGTTCTCATTTTAGCATTAGTAACATTTATCTTTCTAGTTTTAAATTTTATTTCTCTTGAGAGAAAAAAATAAAATTTTCAATGGAATTCCATTTTAGTGATAAAATGACCCATACTGTAACTCATGTGTAAAATATCCTCATTTTGGCACTTTCTTTTATACATTTTTCATATTTTACGTGTTATATTTTTAAGGAAGTTTTATCCCAGTTTGCCAAGTCCTTGTGACTGTTTAGAGAATATTAGTGTGGATGATTAATTCTTGGTTTTGTCTCTTAAAAAAATTCCCTAGACTTGGATATTGCGGCTATAACAAAGACTGTAGTTGAGAACACCCGAAAGAAGGATGACGGTGAATTCAGCCATCATGACATGGCCCCGGCCCTAGACACCGGCACCACAGAGGTGATGTGACTGGCTTATTATTTTTTTTAATGTTTATTTTTGAGAGAGAGACAGAGACAGAGTATAAGTAGGGGAGGAGCAAAGAGAGAGGGAGACACAGAATTCGAAGCAGGCTCCAGACTCTGAGCTGTCAGGACAGACACAGTGAGATCCTGCATGACCTGTGACCTCAGCCGAAGTGGGACGCTTAACTGACTGAGCCACCCAGGTGCCCAGGATCCTTCTTTAACCGAAAAAAGGGAACATTGGATTTTTGCTCTTCAGTCTATTCTAGAAACTTGATCAATCCCTGAGTCTTCAGGGGTTTACTTATCCTATTTTCAGAAAGCAATAAAAAGTTGTATCTAGGGGATGCCTGGGTATCTCTGTCGGTTAAGCAGTCGGATTCTTGATTTTGGCTCAGGATTCCAATTTGTGGGATTGAGTCCTGAGTTGGGCCCGGTGCTGATATAGTGGAGTCTGCTTGGGATTCTTTCGCTCCCTTTCTTTCTATCCCTTCCCTGCTCTTTCTTTTTCTCTCTCTCTCAAAATAAATACCTTTTTAAAAGGGTTTTTTTTTTTTTAAAGTTTTATCTAGGAAAGAAAATGTTTTAGAAAAGCACTTAAGTAATGATCTGGTTAAGTTGGTGGGACATAGAATATTTAATTCCAGATTCAGACTCCAGTAAGTTTTTTTTGTAATTTAATAGAGAGCTACTAAGTATGAAAAGAAACTAAGGAAGGGTAGATTCTTTCATAATTTTGTATAACTTGGAGGGAAATCATGTACACTAGAAGTGTTGATATAAGTTAATTCTACTAATTTGCAGAATATCTTAGAAAGAAACTAAAGCTGATGTTTCTTTTTTCCAATAAAATAAATAGGAGGACCGCTTAAAAATTGATGTGATTGACTGGTTGGTATTTGACCCAGCACAGAGGGCAGAAGCGCTAAAACAAGGCAATGCAATAATGAGAAAATTCTTGGGTATGCTTTATTTTAATACTTTTTGAAGTTTTAGTTCGAATCCATATATTCCTAAATTTTGTTTTGTTTTTTCTAATCTTTCCAATGGGCAGGGGAGGGCAGATGACAAAACAGCTATTCTTACATATCAAATCTGGTGTTCTGAAACAAAACATACTTAACAATGAATTTTCATTGTCTAATCAATTCTTCGTATGTTCTCAAGGCTTTGAAAAGTGTAATTGCTCTAAGACACAAAAGTAGGGAAAAGCAACTGCATTTAATGTATCCTTTTGTGACAGTCACACTGGAATAAGGAAAACGCCTGCTCATTAGCTAGAGAGATTCCCCAGACCTTTAATAGAAGTACGTTGGGGCTGGAGATGCAGCTGTAAAAGTTGCAAACCAATAATTTGACTCCCTTATAAACCATGATACAGAAATTCACATGAGTATCATCTTTTTCACAGCATCAAAAAAGCATGAAGCTGCAAAAGAAGTATTTTTGAAAATTCCTCAAGATTCCATAGCAGAAATCTATAATCAGTGGGAGGAACAAGGAATGGACAGCCCACTTCCTGCCGAAGATGATAACGCCATCCGAGAACATTTATGCATTAGAGCTTATTTGGTGAGATTGCAAAGAAAATCACAAATGTGCCTATCTTCCTGGTGACTTTTCTGATCCACTCGCAGACTTTGAACTGTTTTTCCAGAGGTGATAATTGGCTTGTCTTATTTCTCTTGTGACTGTGGTACTGACTAATCCGGAGGAACGTTGAAATCATGATCTGGCCTTTATGGCCTTAAGTACCTAATCAGTGGCGGCCCACCTAGACCGTCTCACACAGTAGTGTTTGTGATGTCTGAAACTTAGTTTTCTTAAGATTCATTGAATGCTTTAATATTTCTCTTTTTTTTTCCTGGCAATAACAGAAAAGCAAAATATTCTAAAGTCATTATAAATAAAATAACAACATACTCATTTAAAATTCATTCAACCAATAATAAAGTCATTACATTAGGCCAGGTTCTAGAGCTCCATCTGTGGATAGCAGTCTATTCTTGCCCTCTAGAAGCTGATGGGCTAGTCAAGAAGATAGACAAGTAAACATGTGTATATCCCAGAACGGTAAAGGTCAAGATACATGCGTGACCAAGTGCTGAAATAGGAGTAGGTGCCAGAAATACAATATGTATACCTTGCTGGTGTTTACCACTTGACAAGACATTTACTCACAATGACTTTCTTGTGTGCAAAAAATATTGAACAGTTGTTTCTTGATGCTGCAAAATTATTTCTAAGAACTAGATTTTAAATGCTGTGTTGAACATATGGAAAGCCTGTGTTTTATTTTTTTGTATTTCGTTACATCTTAGGAAGCCCATGAAACCTTTAACGAGTGGTTTAAGCATATGAATTCAGCTCCACAAAAACCTACTTTGATACATCAAGCAACTTTTACTGAGAAAGTGGCTCATGAACACAAAGAAAAGAAATATGAAGTAAGTTGAATATAGACAAGATGTATGTCTATTGCATCTTAAAAATACAGGTCATATGTTTCACATTTTTTAAAAAAACATAATTCCAGTAGCGTTACCAGTGCTATGTTCGTTTCAGATGTGCAGTTTAGGAACTCAGCACGTCCACGTGTCCCCCTGTGCTCCTCACAGGCGCGCTCCTTAATCCTTATCACCCGTTCCCCTCTGATAACCGGCAGTTTGTTCTCTAGAAGAGGTCAAAAGTGTGTTTCTTGGCTTGTCTTTTTTCTTTTTGCTTGTTTTGTTTCTTAAATCCCACATATGAGTGAAATCATGGTATTTGTCTTTCTCTGACTTATTTCACTTAGCATGACACTCTCTGGCTCCATCCATGTTGTTGCAAATGGCAAGATTTCATTCTTTTGTATGGCTGAGTAATTTTCCATTTTACATATAAATATAAATAAATATATATGTGTGTGTATGTATATATATACACATCTTTATTTATCTGTCAGTGGACACTTAGACTGGATATTTGGGTAATGTCCGGTAGTGCGATTTTTGAGGAACCTTCATACCGCTTTCCACAGTGGCTGTGCCAGTTTGCTTACCTGCCAACACTTGTTTATGTTTTTTAGCCATTCTGACAGGTGTGAGGTGGTATCTCATTGTGGTTAGTTTTGATCTGTATTTCCCTGATGAAGAGTGATGTTGATCATCTTTTCATGTGTCTGTTGGCCATCAGAATGTCTTCTTTGGAGAAATGTCTATTAATGTCTTCTGCCCATTTTTTAATTGGATTATTTGTTTTGGGGATATTATTTGTATAAGTTCTTTATATTTTAGATGCTAGCCTTTTATCAAATGTGTCATTTGCAAACCTTCTCCCATTCAGTGGGTTGCCTTTGGGTTTTGTTGATTGTTTCCTTCACTGTGTAGAAGCTTTTTATTTTGATGTGGTCTCAATTGTTTATTTTTGCTTGTGTATCTAGAAAAAATGTTGCTCTAGCCGATGTCAGAGATATTACTGCCTGTGCTCTCGTCTAGGATTCTTACGGTTTCAGGTCTCACATTTAGGTCTTGAAATCAATTTCTTTTTGTGTATGTGCAAGAAAGTGGTCCAGTTTCATTCTTTTGCATGCTGTTTTCCGGTTTTCCCAACACCATTTGTTGAAGAGACTTTGTCTCATTACATATTCTTTCCTGCTTTATCGAAGATTAATTGACGATAAGATTGTGTGTTTATCGGATTATATATTTAAAGAAGTAATTTTTTTGGCAGTAATATTGTAATAGGTGATCTTTCTGTTAATATTCTTTGATTAAAAAGCTATCTGTCTACTTCCTTTTCTCCAGGTTATTAACCAAACATGAAAAATGCCTTCAGGTGACATTAGTGTTCAATTTTAGTACTGATACTTATTATATTTGGCTGATTAAAGTCAACTTTTTTTTTTAAGTTTTATTTATTAAAGTAAGCTCTATACCCCATGTAGAGCTGAAACTCAAAGTCCCAAGATCAAGAGTCGCATGTTTCTCTGTTAAGTCAATTCTTTAGAGTGATGTTCCATGTAAATATTCCTGTGTGTACTTGAAAATACATTATTTATTGGTTTTAGTCTGTTATACGTCTGCCCTATGTTTGTTTTGCAGATGGATTATGTTATTTGGAAAGGCCATTTGGATGCCCTAACTGCTGACGTGAAGGAGAAAATGTACAACGTCTTGTTGTTTGTTGATGGAGGGTGGATGGTGGATGTTAGAGAGGTAAGCTTATGCCTTGTGTACAGCTAAAAAATGTCCTTTTTTTTTTTTTTAAGGTTCTTTCACTGAATAGGAGCATCTACAGATCTTATATAACTGTTGTACTTATAACTGGACATCCCAAAATTGTAACCTAAACTGAAAGTACTAGTTAGGGAATAGAAATCTTTAACTCTTGGATAAACTATTTCTTCAGATTTAATATGTTCATTCAGGATACTAAAATCTTACTTTTAAAAATTCTGGACCTACGAACTTAATTATAGGTCATATTCAACTCAATAAGGATATGAAGATAAGTCTAATAATTATAAGTCACTTCATTTAAATGACTTGGAGGCTTTTTACAAATCCTGGGCTGCACCCTCAGAGATTCTGGCTTCATTGATCAGACGTAGGGGAGGGGAGGCTGATGGTATTTTGTTTTTTGTTTTTTAAATCTTCCAGAGACCTCAATGTGTATCCTGGGTCGAGAACCAGTTACAAAAGTACTAAATGTCGTAACAAAAGCACAGGTTAAATATTTTGTGGGTTCATAAAGAGAAAAGGTTGCTTCTAACTGGAAGAGGTCTAGATAGGATGCTTGAAAGGTACAGCATTTGACTGATTCCTGAATGAATGGGGCAGAATCTGGATGAGCGAAGACAGAGGAATGGAGGCAATATTGCAGGCAAGTTTCATATGAGTGGAGGACACTGAGGCCTGATCCTGGGGGCGGGGGCGTGTAAAAGAAACCGTGAGTATCCAGCTTTGCCTCTGCAGACTTTATGATCTGCCCAAGGGGAGCTGGAAAGGCTGGATTCTTCGATATATGGTATAGTATTTTGAACAGAGAAGACCATAGGCGCGTTCTCAATATCTTCCTTCCGCTGTTCTCCATATCTTGATATATTCACTTCTTTTTTTTTTAGATACTATATTTCTCTAGCTTCTCTAGCCTCCCTTTTCTGACCAGCAAAAAATGATAGGGACTAAGACTAGAATTAGAGCCTGAATTTACTACATTCCTGATACAATAATTATCTTAAAATTCATCCTAAAGTTCATAACGGTACTCTGCTGATTTCATAAATGGTTTTGAACCTTTAGCAGGTTGCTTGGGCTAAATTTTCCTCTTCAGATTCATGCTGTGTTCATGAAGATAAAATTTGAACGTTGCAAAATGCTATTTAAGTATTTAAATTTTGAAAACACTTGAGTGCCTTATATATACAAAGACCTTTCTTGTAAGTTATTAATTTTAGTAGGTTAGGTAATGAAAGTTACAAAATGGACAGTGTGGAGTATTGTGAAAATAGAGTTGGCATGAGTCACTCGTTCTGATTGACTGGGTCGCTCCCATCGTTGCGCCTTCAGCCCTGGGGACAGACCGCACAGGAGCACAGATGGCAGTGACTTGGATGGAAATGGTCTTCTCATTCTTAGCCAGCTCCACCTAGAAACAGCTCATTTGAGTTATGAGTAAGACCTTGCTTTTAAATCCTCCTCTGAACATAGTGAGTGCCCATTTGAGGAAAGAAATGAAAGAGCTTCCTTTTTTAAAGCTAACAAAACGCGAGGCATGCATTTTAATATTTACTGTTCTATATTTCTGTCTCAAGACAAGACGAAAAGATTGATAGTAAGTTTTCCTGTGTGTGGAAACCTGACTAGGTCAGCATAAGTCAGTACAATCATTCATTGGTAGAACTACCACATTACATTTTATTGCTTCATGCCACTACTTACATCTACCTTTGAAAATGCTTTAGCAACTTAATATTCTAGTCTGTCACATAAAGAAACTTTCACTGGTTAATAGAAGTGGTCCTAAAGAAAAAAAATCCAAATTCTAAAAAGATTCTGCCTTTTAAAAAATTTTTTTTGTTTTTTAAAAAGTAGGCATTTTATTAGGATTTTCTAAAGATCAGTTTTTTAGCTTATCTTTTTTTGTTGTTGCTTATTTATTTTGAGAGAGAGAAATGGAGTGAGAGCCAGGAAGGGGCAGAAAGAGAGAGGGAGAGACAGAATCCCAAGCAGGCTCTGTCAGCACAGAGTTCAGTGCGGGGCTTGAGCTCCTGAATTATGAGCTCGTGACCTGAGCTGAGCTCCAGAGGTCGGAGGCTTAACTGACTGTGCCATCCAGATGCCCCTCGTTTGTTTTGGTTTCTGTTTTATCTTATCCTATGAATTCTATGGATATCCTTCCTGTTTTTAAGATTATTTCATACATTTTAAGGTTGGATACTTTTTTATTATTTTAATGATTCTAGTTTTCAAGTCCTTTTGACAAAATGCATTGGGTACAATCCTATACTCTTAACCTGCCCACATAATTTTTTAGAAAGATCTGTGCATGCTTAGAAATGCTAATTGTTTTCTCTGCATTGTTTTCCTCATATATGTTAGTTCTCTCATTAATTGTATTTTTCAAATCTATAGTTTTTTAGTTTTCATATATATATATATATATTATTTTTAATGTTTATTTTTGAGAGAGAGAGTGAATGGGGAAGAGGCAGAGAGAGAGGGAGACACAGAATCCGAAGCAGGCCTCAGGCTCAGAGCTCTCAGCACAGAGCCCTTTGTGGGGCTTGAACTCATAAACTATGAGATCATGATCTAAGTTGAAGTCAGACATTTAACTGGCTGAGCCACCCAGGCTTCCCTAGATTTTATATTTTTGAAAAATTATTCAAAGAAATCGTAAATTCACATTGCTTAAAAGCAAAATGTGCAGTGACATTGTCCCTCTGTGTGTGCCTCTCCCCACCCCCACCCCCATCAGGACACTTCTCCCCAGCAGCAATCACCACTGTCATTTTGGTGTCTCTCTGGATGCATTTCCTTCTGTACACACCCAGGGGAAACAGGCTTATTTTCTTTTCTGGTTTTTGTTTTAATGATATTTAGTTTTTAACTTTTACTGCCTTAAGCATTTTTTTTTAACGTTTATGAGAGAGAGGCAGAGAGTGAGCAAGCAAGGGGCAGAGAGAGAAGGAGACACAGAATCGGAAGCAGGCTCCAGGTTCTGAGCTGTCAGCACAGAGCCCAATGTAGGGCTCAAACCCACGAACCTTGGGATCATGACCTGAGCTGAAGTCAGACATTTAACCAACTAGCCACCCAGGCACTCCTAAACCTATTTTTATTTAAGGCATAATAAGTATTAGACATACAAATTCAGAAGTGTTTTGTTTTCATTATCAGACCTGGGATCTCTCTGTAGTATATTCTGTTTACCTTCATGCTTTTTTACCAAAAAAATCTTGTCTCTAGCTATATTATTTTTAATGGGCATCATAAGCTTTAGAGAAATCCCATTCATTAGGTTCTACCTGTTGCATTTTGCTTTTGATTTAGTACTTGATTTTTTTTTATGACACTATTTAGCTTAAACTTGTTAAAATGACACTCGATGTCTGTCTGTAGGATGCTGAAGAAGACCATGAAAGAACACATCAAATGGTTTTATTGAGAAAGCTTTGTCTGCCCATGTTGTGTTTTCTGCTTCATACCATATTGCATAGTACCGGTCAGTATCAGGAATGCTTGCAGTTAGCAGACATGGTATCCTCTGAGCGCCACAAACTGTATCTGGTAAGTTCTAGAGCATTTGCAGTTTTAAACTTCTGTGATTTGATAAGCTCTGTAGTAATATTTGATTTTGTGAGATGTGTTTACATTTTTTAGATGTTCTTAGATTTTCGTAAAGTAATGGTCTAGTTCTAATGTTTGTTCTTTTTTTAATGTACATATTTGTGAGCAGTTAGAAGTAAATAGACTGGCTCAAAGAAATAGCTTTGCAGTTCTTAGACCACACTAACATACTGGCCTCCAGCTACATAAATTTTTTTATTTATTGTATTATTTATTTTAATTTTTTGACCTTTTTAAAAATTGATTATTGAGAGACAGAGCATGAGCATGAGCAAGGGAGGGGCAGAGACAGGTGAGACACAGAATCCGAAACAGGTTCCAGGCTCCAAGCTGTCAGCACACAGCCTGTCGCAGGGCTCTAACCCACAAACTGTGAGATTATGACCTGAGCTGGAGTCAGCTGCTTAATCGACAGCCACCCAGGCACCCCAAGAAATCACTCTTTAAAAATATTTTTTGAGGGGCCACTGAGTGACTCAGTTAAGTGTCCAACTACAGCTCATGATCTTACAGTTCGTGGATTTGAGCCCCGCATTGAGTTCTGTGCTGACAGGCCTGGAACCTGCTTCAGATTCTGTGTCTCCCTCTCTCTCTGCCCTTCCCCCACTTGTGCTCTGTCTCTCTGTCTCAAAAATAAACAAACAAAAAAAAAGGAATTTCTTCTTATGTTAGGCTAATCTGGTTGATTAGGTGACTCTTCATATATTCTTCCTTGTTTTCATTCTTTTTTTCCTCTTCTTAAACCAGGTATTTTCCAAGGAAGAACTGAGGAAATTGCTACAAAAGTTAAGAGAATCATCCCTAATGCTCCTGGATGAGGGACTTGATCCATTAGGATATGAAATTCAGTCATAATCCATCTATTCTTTGTGATCTCAGTGATTTCCATGGTAAATGGACTCTTTTGTAAACCATATATTTATAATTACTGGGGTTTTTTGTTTTGCATTGTTATGGGGAAAATGCTTCAAAATTTAGACATTTGAAGTTTGTATTTTTTTGGAGTATTATGGTGATACTTTGGAATTTTAATGTATTATATCAGTATTTCCCTGTTTATTAATAAAATTATATAAAAATTAAAAGTTTTTGTTCGTAACAAGTTCCAGGATTGTCTGTTGTTTAATGAGAAGTTAAATTTCCTATTATTGTACTTTTCTTCCATGAAGAAGCTGTTTTGTATGATTTAGCACAATTTGTTTAGTCATCCTATTGATGAGCATTTGGGTCATTTCCAGTTTGGACCTATTATAAATAATGTGAATACGCATGCGTAGTGTTTCTGCAAAATTTATTTTCGTTTCTCTTGGGTAAATACAGAGGAGTGAAATTTCCAGGTTAGAGGATAGGTGATTACAAGAAAGTCAGAACTTTCCCCAAAGATGGTGCCATTTTATCTTCCTCCAGCAATGTATCACAGCTGCTCCACAACCTCGCAAACATTTGGTGGCGTCAGTCTTTTTTGATTTTAGCCATTTTGATGGATGAGTGGGGGTGATACCTCATTGTGGTTTTCATTTGCATTCCCCAGTGATTTGAGCACTTTTTTGTGAGCTTATTGGTTATGCATATTATCTTCCTTTATGAATCATCTATTCTTTTGCCCACTTTTTGCTTTATTGAGTTGTAAATAGCTCAGCTCAGGTCATGATCTCGTAGTTAACAGGTTTGAGTCCTGCGTTGGGCTCCATGCTGACATTGTAGAGCCTTCTTGGGATTCTTTCTCTCTGTCTTTCTTTCTCTGTACCCCCTCCCCAAATAAATAAACTTAAGAAAAATGCAAGCAATCTGATCATAAAGACACTAATTCCAGCTACTTCTCTGAGGAGGCAGCACTGGAACTGCTGTTGGAGGAATGCACTGAAGGCAAAGATAGAGCCCAAGAAGGGTGAGGCATTGCAGATGCGGAAATCAGTATGTGCAAGGCCCAGAAGTGGTATGTGTGTTTATGAATCAGCTAATATGCCAAATTGACTAGAGTCTAGGACTTAAAATGGGGGATAACTAAGATAACGTGATTCTAATAGAAAACATGGTCTAGATTAGTAACTCCTAAAGCTGACTGAACATCTCAGTCACCTGAGGAATTTCTTAAATACATATTTATAGATGCCTCCTCTGCAGATGTCTGGCGAGGGGTCTGGGGAAGGGTCTTAAAACTTGTATTTTTAAGTAGAATATGCCATAGGTGATTCTAACTAGTTTGGGATATTCTGGCTTAAATGACCCTCCCCTTGTACCCAAGGCAGACACAGTAGTTGTCCTAACATTGTTCTGCATCAGTGGGGAAAGGTGGAGAAGCAGTGGACTCTGCCTCAAGTGTTTACTTAGGCTAGCAAAAGTGATCCAAAGATGAAATATTTACTTTCCAAACCTCTTTAATTTTTAGACATTAAAAAAATGAGATAGGGGCCCTGGGTGGTTCAGTCAGTTAGGCGTCCAACTCTTGGTTTTGGCTCGGGCCATGATCTCGCAGCCTTATGGGTTCAAGCCCCATGTCGGGCTCTGTGCTGACAATGCAGAGCCTGCTTAGGATTCTCTCTCCCCCTTCCCCATGTGTGCTCTGTCTCTCAAAATAAATAAATTTTAAAAAATGAGATAGAGGAGCATGAATGCACTTGAAAATCTAAATCTTAACTATGTACAAGATTTGCATGCTAAATACTACAAAATACTGATAAAGGAAAGCAACAAAGAGCAAAATAAATGGAGAGATACACCATGTTCATTAAACGGAAGACTCAACATCATAAAGATGCCAGTTCTTCTCTACAAATTGATAAACAGGTTTAACACAATTCTTATCAATATTTCAGCATGAAAATAGTTCATATATTAGTTGGTATGATTGAATTAATTTTCTTAGGTGTGATAATTGTATTGGGGCCAGAGAGGAGAATATCTTTATTCTTTCTTTTTTAATGTTTATTTTTTTATTTTTGAGAGAAAGAGACAGAGTTTGAGCAGGGGAGGGGCAGAGAGGGAGACAGAATCTGAAGCAGGCTCCAGGCTCTCAGCTGTCAGCACAGAGCCCGATGCGGGGCTTGAACTTACGAATTGTGAGATCATGACCAGAGATGAAGTCGGACGTTTAACCAACTGAGCCACTCAGGTGCCCCAAGAATGTCTTTATTAAAATTCACACTGAACTATTTAGAGATGAAAGGTCATGAAGTCTGCCTTTAAAATGGCTTAGCTTTAAAATAAAAGTCTACACAGATAATTATGTCAGAATATTAACTAGTGACCTATGTGAAAGGCACAGGAGTATTTATTATACTAATCCGTCAACTTTTCTGTAGGTTTAAAAATCTTCAAAATAGGGGTGCCTGGGTGGCTCAGTTATTTAAGCGTCCAGCTTTGGCTCAGGTTATGATCTCACAGTTTGTGGGTTCGAGCTCCGCATCGGGCTCTGTGCTGACTGCTAGCTCAGAGCCTGGAGCCTGCTTCAGATTCTGTGTCTCCCTCTCTCTCTGACCCTCCCCTGATCTCACTGTCTCTCTCTCTCAAAAATAAGAAGCATTAAAAAAAATTTTTTTTTAATCTTCAAAATAAAAGATTTGGGTGGAGTTAAATAATGACTGGACAACTGAATATCCATATGGAAAAGAAATGAAATGTGACCCCCACTTTATACCATTAACAATAACTAATTAGAGATGGGTCATAAAACTCAAAGCTAAAGCTTTGAAGGAAAGGAATACCTTTATGATCTGCAGATAGGCAGTGATTTCCTATTGACAGAAGGCAATAAGAATAACAAAAAACTTGGATCTTTAGACTTTGTCAAAATACAAATCTGCCCATCAAATATGCCGTTATGAAAATAAATAAGGTAGACATAGACTAAGAAAATATTTGCAAAAACCTATCAGATATTTGGTCAGAAAAAAACCTCATTCAGAATATATAAAGAACTCTTACAACTCAAGCAAAAAGTAGGCAAAAGAATAGATGATTCATAAAGGAAGATAATATGCATAACCAATAAGCTCACAAAAAAGTGCTCAAATCACTGGGGAATGCAAATGAAAACCACAATGAGGTATCACCCCCACACATCCATCAAAATGGCTAAAATCAAAAAAGATTGACGCCACCAAATGTTTGCGAGGTTGTGGAGCAGCTGTGATACATTGCTGGAGGAAGATAGAATGGCACCATCTTTGGGGAAAGTTCTGACTTTCTTGTAATCACCTATCCTCTAACCTGGAAATTTCACTCCTCTATATTTATGCAAGAGAAATGAAAATAAATTCTGCAAAAACACTATGCACACGTATTCACAGCAGCATTATTTATAATAGGTCCAAACTGGAAATGACCCAAATGCTCATCAATAGGATGACTAAACAAATTGTGCTATATTCATACAAAACAATATTACTCAGCAATATAAAAAGGAAAGAACTGATATACTTAGCAATAAAACAACCCAGGAGCGCCTGGCTGGCTCACTTGGAAGAACACGGAACTCTTAATTGCAAGGTTGTGTGTTTAAGCCCCATGTTGGGTGTAGAGATTATTAAAATATAAATAAATAATTTTTTTAAATACTTACTTACTTTGAGAGAGGGAGCAAGCAGGGGAGGGTCAGAGAGAGAGGAGAGAGAATCACCAGCAGGCTCTGCCTTGTGCCTAACACAGGATTCAAACTCAGAAGCCGTGAGATCGTGACCTGAGCTAAAATCAAAAGTTGGACGCTTACCTGACTGAGCCACCCAGGTGCCCCAAAGTAATAAACTAAAAAAAAAAAAACAAAAACCACACATACACACCTAGAGATATAGGGGCACCTGGGTGGCTCAGTTGGTTGAATGCCCACTTCAGCTCAGGTTATGATCTCAAGGTTCATGAGTTCAAGCCCCACATCAGGCTCACTGCTGTCAGCCTTTCAGCACAGAGCCTGCTTTGTATCCTCTGTTCTCCTCCTCTGCTTGCGCTTTCCCAAAAAACCCAAAAAACAAAAATAATATTAAAATTAAAAAATCCTAGATACAAGAAGTACATACTGTATGATCCATTTATATGGAGTTCTAGAACAGAACTTTGGTGACAGAAAAATGAGAAAAGTGGTTTCCTCTTGGGCCTGGGGGAGTGGGGATTTTCTAGGGAATTTTATGAGGTGATGGAAATGTACTGTATCTTGACAGAGGTGTGGGTTACATAGGTGCATCCACTTACCGAAAAATGTGCAATTTATTGCATTTGAATGAATGTAAATTTGCTTTTGAAAGATCAAATGGAGGAGTGAAGGGGTGCCTGGGTGGCTCAGTCGGTTAAGCATCTGACTTTGGCTCAGGTCATGATCTCCTGGCTCATGGGTTCAAGCCCCCTGTGTCGGGCTCTGTGCTGGCAGCTCAGAGCCTGGAGCCTGCTTTGGATTCTGTGTCTCCCTCTTTCTGTGCACCTCCCCTGCTCACAGTCCATCTCTCGCTCTCAGAAATAAATAAATAAAAAGGAGTGACAGATAGGTGCACATGAAAATGGCAGTTGGTGAAACCAGGTGACGGGTACAGCACGTAAAGCTCACTTTCTTGTGAGCTTATTGGTTATGCATATTATTATACTGTTTTTTACCTTTACACAAGTTTGAAATTCTCCACAATAGAAAGGAGGGGAAGTGGTTTCAGAGTCAAGAGAAATTTGATTTGGGATCTTACTCTCATCCCATTCTAGCTGCAAGGTAACAGCCATGAACCTCTATTTTCAACATCTGTAAATGAGAAATAAGGATAATACTCACATTTCAGGACAAGTAAGAATTAGGACTCCTGTGCTTTGGTAAAGGAGGTAGAGAAAGCCACTTAGCCAATTAAATGAGTCTGAAGAAGGACAGTTTCCAGAACAGTAGAAAACTGGATGCATGGCAAAGATGGAGTCAGACTCAGGAAGGTCTTGAGTGACAGGGTCTTGGGTAACCCTAACCCAACGGGCAGTTGGAATCCACTAGATACTATTAGATCTTAACCCAAATTTAAGAGTTCGTACTGTAACTATTTTCAAATATTGCAAGAGAAATAGATGAATAATAAAAAGACAATTTATCATCCATTCTAAGATTGTCAGTCCAAATCTATAACCACAAGGAGGAAATGAATTTGAATAGACTAAATGGAGACAGGTGCCACAGCTCTTAATTGGGGAGTGGGTGAGGGTAAACATTGTAAATCATTGACCAGGCAGTTCTGTAGGTCCAAACTGGACCAGAGGATGGCAATAGAAACATGAAATGGGAAAGGCACGCAGTATGGTTAGAATCGGTAGAATTTGGTAGCCTGATAGGAAGAAAAGCTTATCAGGAAGACCATGTTAGACTTTACTCATTAAAGACCATGTTAACTTCTATCCAAATCTTAATTTGAGTCATTTCCTTGGGGAAGTCCTTGACCACCTCCCTCTCCCCGAGTTGACATCTAATTCTCTTACTAACAATCACAGGACCATATTTTGTTACTTTGGAATATTGTTATCATAGTTTGTCATTGTTTGGTACCAGTCTTCTCCCACTAAGTTACTTAAGAGAGGGTCTGAACTAGTCTTACTCGCCACTAACTTCCAGGTGCCAAATTTAGTGCCTAGCACAAAGCAGGTGTTCAATTATTTGCATAATTCTTACATCAAAGAGGAAATTAAAACTGTCAATCAGACTACTTAGGAAATAAGGACTGAGAATATTACACGGTGCCCAGGATTGTGAACAAAGCTATTCCCAGGGTGGGAACTCATAGCCTTAAATCCTTTTATTCTTTTTAATTTGTAATATAACTTACTGTCAAATTGGCTAACACAATGTACACAGTGTGCTCTTTATTTTTTAATTAAAGAACTGAACATCTATTCAAGACTTTGGTAGGGAAGAAGAAAAAAGTAATAACTCGAATAAAATTCAATAGAACTAATCTTTTTATTTTATTTAATTTTTTTATGTTTATTCTTGAGAGAGAGAGAGACAGAGCATGACAAGGGGAGGGGCAGAGAGAAAGGGAGACACAGACACAGAATCCCAAGCAGGCTTCAGGCTCTGAGCTGTCAGCACAAAGCCTGATGTGCGGCTGAATCCATGAACCACCCATGAGCCCTGAGATCCTGACCTGAGCAGAAGTGGAAGCTTAATCCACTGAGCCACCCAGGCGCCCCGGTAGAACAAATCTTCGAAAAGGCCAATAAAATAGACAAATGACTGGCAAGGCTAACCAAGGGACAAAGAAAACTCAAATGCATAGCTTTTAGAATAAGTGACAGAACAACAGATGAAATAAATTTCAAATATGTTAGATTACTGTATACAACTCTAAGTATATTAGGACATTTAAGTTAAACGGATTGTTTTCTAGAACAATTAAAAGGCCAAACATTGATTCAAAAAGACGAAAATCTGAATAGTGTACTAAACATAAGGAGGATATGAGACTTCATCATACTGTCTATTCTTTTGTATGTTTTTATTTTTAAAATAAAACGTTTAAAAATATGCTTTCAAAAAACAATGCTAAAAAAATAAAATTAATAATAATAATAATGCTTTCCCCTTTCTGGCCATAACCACATTGGCTTATACAGAAAACTGGCCCACAGCGTCTGCACTCCACTAGTTTGAGAGCAGCTCTCTAGCAAATTAAGTCAAAATGACACATAGGAAATGTCCAACACCAAGAGAAGGGTCCCAGATTCCCCCAACCAGAGTCGAGGTTAAGCGACCAAGCAAGTAGGGAAGCGAGGACGCAGATGTCCCTAATGCAGAGCCCAGCGCGCCTGCGCAGGGCACAGGCTGATCCGCCCACAGCTCGGGGGCGGAAGCACTGGAGCCCCGAGCCACGTGGTCGCGAGCGGAGGTGGGCGGAGCGCGCGGGACGTGCTGCCGCGTCGTCACCAGCTGAATGGGCGGCTGCGGAGCATGTGTATGTGGCTGAGGCTGCTGCTCACCAGGGACGCGGAGAGTGCATGCCTCTCCCGGGTCGGACCGTGAAGCCCGCGAGAACGTGGAGGCGGCGGAAGAGGGGAGGAGCAGCCGGAGACAGACCGGGCATCCCTCTCAGGGGCTTAAGGGCCCCCGCTCGGCCGGGGTTATGGCATCGCTTACGGACCGAATGCGAGGCAACGGACGCATTGCCGCTGGGCTCCTGCTCAACCTGCTGGTGTCCATCTGTATTGTGTTCCTCAACAAATGGATCTATGTGCACCACGGGTTCCCTAACCTGAGCCTGACCCTGGTACACTTCGTGGTCACTTGGCTGGGCTTGTACATCTGCCAGAAACTGGACATCTTTGCGCCCAAGAGTCTGCCGCCTTCCAAACTCGTCCTCCTGGCCCTCAGTTTCTGTGGCTTCGTGGTCTTCACCAATCTCTCTCTGCAGAACAACACCATAGGCACCTATCAGCTGGCCAAGGCCATGACCACGCCGGTCATCATAGTCATCCAGACCCTCTGCTACAAGAAAACCTTCTCTACCAAAATACAGCTCACGCTGGTGAGTAGCTTCGGCTTCGCAAGGCACATCTCTAACAACTCACCTCCTGGACCATCTTTCTCCCCGGGAAATTTGAATGTTTAACCTTGCGCCAAGCTCTTTCCAATCAACTTGCAATGCACAGATGAGTCATCTGTGAGCCTGTGAATTTCAGGCTTATTTGAGAGAGGTGAAAAAAGTCATCTTGGCACTCTTTTGGGCTCTTAGCCCAGAAGAGTGAGCTTGTGTGAGCTTTAGTAATTGCTGTTTGAGGGAAATCCTTAAATGCTGTGATCGGTAAGAAAAGGACGCTGCGTTGCATTATGCAATTCAGTGTATCAGAATATCTGCAAAATCTCAAACTTGAAAAACGGCCCTCCTTCGACCCAGGGGAATCAAACCATGTATGAATTGACGTTAACCGTTCAGCATAAAATATGTCTCCGAATATGTTTGCAGTGACATGTTGCAGAGTTTTCTGTCTTTAAATAAAAGAAGCTACATTTAGCACTTAATGACTTAGTTTTTAAATTTTTAATGCTTTTGCTATATGTTCATGCTTATATGTTGTTTAGCCACTAGTCGTGAGGGTCCATTTGCTCCTATATGCATATGCATTGTATGCTTTTGTTGCAAATTGCAATGCATTGACTCATTATTTTACCCAGAATTTTAAATAGAATTAAATATGAACATAAATATAAAATTAACATATTTCACTTTGAGGAAATTGGTTTAACCGTTTTTTTCAGGTGGAAAAAAAATTATACAGGTTCATTGTTTTCCCGTGATGCTTTTATGATTAACTAGATTTGTGTCTCATGAATTTAATCTGAACAACATTTACCTCTTTTTCTTTACAGATTCCTATAACTTTAGGTGTAATCCTAAATTCTTATTACGATGTGAAGTTTAATTTCCTTGGAATGGTGTTTGCTGCTCTTGGTGTTTTAGTTACATCCCTTTATCAAGTGGTTGGTAATTTTTTTTCTTTATGTGCCTTTTTAGCAGATTTCATAAATTTTGAAGCTGTGTCCCAAGGTTTAGAAAATACAGTATAGAGACAATAGACTGTTGGGAAGAAAGCATAATTGCATAAATTGTCTGACTCCAGGTGAAGAGAAGAAAGGAGACAGAGAAACTTGGGTGTATGGTGCTCAACAAATTCCTACCTACCTGTTGTAAGTGTATAATGCCCATGCTTGACAGTCTGAGTTTGGGGTGATGCTCTATTATTATCTGGGAAATCTTTACAGAATGAGTCCTAAGACTTTGTTCTTGAGACTGAGAGATCATTGGTTAAATTTATGATTTACTCTCTAATTATTAAGATTACTATAAAGGAAGGAGTACATTTCCAAAATTGGAACAGGAGAGGAAAATTTCAGACTTCTCAATCCTTGCCTCAAAACATATGCTGCTGTTACAACTTGTATATCAGCTTCCAATAACTTGTCTGTATTTTATAGCAATGGGTATTTCAGTTGTACTCACCAGCACAGTGCGCTGCCTTTAGCAGGTGTTCATTAAAAATTTGTGCATGGATTCACTTCATTACTGCAAAGTCTCAACAAATATGTTTTTTGTTTCTTAAATAGTGAGGGAAAATAACTTGGTGTAGGGTGCAGCGAAACAGTATTTTCTCTATACTGAAAACCTTGGCCTGGAGATTCTGGGTGAGCCTGCATGGGGAGTCAGAGCCAAAAAGTGCAACCAGTGTTACCTTTTTCACATATATCTGCTGGTCATAAATTAAGGCATTCTTGTTGTGAATGTTACAAGTTTAATAACACAACCTTAGGGGCGTCTGGGTGGCTCAGTCGGTTAAGCATCCGACATTGGCTCAGATCATGATCTCACGGTTTGTGGGTTCGAGCCCCGTGTCGGGCTCTGTGCTGACAACTCAGAGGCTGGAGCCTGCTTCTGATTCTGTGTCTGCCTCTCTCTCTGACCCTCCCCTGATCCCACTGTCTCTTTCTGTCTCTCAAAAATAGATAAATTTTATTTTTTTAATTAAAAAAAATAACAGCCTTAGCATCTGAAGCTTTTTAGTACTGATCATTTCAGAAATACTGTTACGTGAAAATTCTGGGGCTGAGGACGTTTGTAAGTGGCAAGGAGCAGTGTTAATAAGAGACCAGTGGCAGGAAAGGAAAGAGCACTCTCTCAGCGCTGTCACTGGTCGCTAAGATGTTCTTTCACTGCAGAGAGTAATCGGAGGAAGTTCGGCTTTGTCCTTTAAGAAGGTTGTATTTAGGTATACTTCAGTGCGTTTAAATTTTGTTACTAGAAACAATAACAAACATTCCTATTCATCTTTTTTTGACCCAATAAGGATTAAATGTTTATTAAATGTAGCAAGGAATTTTATTTATCGAACGTCAAAATTTCTTGTGTTCCTTACACGTGATTTCAGTTCAGAGTATTCAGTGTCCCTGCCAGTATGACCATTTTTGTTCCCACAAGTCTCAGAATTGCTACAGATTAGACTCAAAGGACTCTGTATCCCTCAGGTACGTGTTTGAAATGGGATTGACCAAGGAATAATTGTGCACAGACTAACAGGCAGAGTTTTCTATTATTAGTAAACAGCAAATGTACTGTTAAGGAATAGGTATATTCCCCCCAGAAATTCATTTTAAAGAAAGTTGTAGTTTCCCATTGTGTCCAAGTGTAATTTTAAGCTATTTCAGCTTACCCTGCAAGGGCATTAAAGGAGTTAAAAGATGAGTGACTGGGCATTAGCTTTAGTTGTGGAAAGACGGTTGACTCAGTTGTTCATTCATTCAGCAGACATTTCTTTTGCTTGTTGCCCAGCCTCAAAGACACAAAGATGTGAAGCAGCTGTAATGCAGCATTGTAGAACACGTGTAGACAGCTGATCCCAAGTAGGATAGCTCAGGATGTGCGGGAGGTTCTGAGGAACACTAGCGAGGAAGTGGCTGTTCTCCAAGGGAGGGGTGAGGTAAGACTTCATGCACAAGTTAATGACTGAAATGGAAGGGCCCACAGGAATCTGCTTAGCAGAGAAATACAGCAGAGGTCTTTCTTTGCAGTGACGTGTGAAAGTACAGAGCATTTTTGGAGAACTTGTTTTATTTGGTGAGACTTTTGTTGCATCGTGGAAGGACAAGGCTTAGGGGTGGGCGAGACCAGAAGGCACAGTCTTGAATGTCCTGCCCTTTATCCTGCAGGTGCGAGGACAGGGGTTTAGATAGGGGAGCGACCTGATCGTCCCCTGTGTTTCAGAAAACTAACTCTGGTGGCAGTGAAGGGTGAGGAGGCAGGGGACAAAGGGTGAAGGCAGAGCAATTAGGAAGCTCCTCGTGGCTCAGGAGGAAGATGGGAAGGCGCTGAACACAGTGGTAGTTGACGCAGACCCCAGAAACATTTTGGAGAAGGACTCAGCAGGACCTGACGGAATGTGGAATGAGGAAAGTAAGGAGTCTCATCCTTGGGGGAGATCATGTCTTTAATTCTGGGAGCAGCACAGGAGGAGCTAATTTGGGGAAGTGAGTACTGAGCTGGTTTTAAAACAGTCCCTGCAGATTGTGTGAGTGAAGGCGTCCGGCAAGCTGTGGGAGCGGAGGAGGCCCAGGGAAGGAGCTCAGAGCTGGATGTCTTCGGGTGTAAGTGACATCAGTCAGGGAGAGAAAAGGAAAAAAGGCCAGACATCTACCTTAAAAATAGTAAATGGAAGAAGAGGTGAGTGAGTGCAAACCGGAAGTCAAGTTCTTCCAAGAGAAACTTGTCAGAGAGCCCCCACAGGAAGAGGGCAGAGGGGTGGCCATTGGGTGTGGCCGTTGGAGGTGATGGTGCTGTTGGGGAGGGCAGTTTCACGCACGTGGGCAGAAGCCAGGGTGCGCTGCACTGCGGGAACGTGGAGGCCCTGAGAGTTGCCACCGGTCCAGGCAGTTCTGTGTCAGAGACACACAGCCGCCTCGTGGGGCTGCTGAAAGAACTGAGGGGCGGGCGTCCGTGCTCTGCACTCGTGTTTGCTCTCTGCGGCACCCCGGGAGCGGGCAGCAGGAGAATCAATTCTTTGTCCTCCATATTCACAGAAGACTCTCAGTTAAGGCTGGCAGGAGTATGTTTCAAATCTCCTGCTTTCCTATTTTTGTCTTGGTGAATTTCTATAGACTTCGCGTTTATGTAACAGGATACCCAGATCTACAGGAAAAAGAATTATGTAGGAGCAGCTATTCAAAAGCCTGGCTGTTCTTTGCCAGATCGTATTCAAACGGTCCCATCAAGCTTTCCTGAAAGCCTCCTTTTTAGTCATATTTGTGAAACATTTTGAGGGCTGATGGGATTTGAGGTTTCAAGGTGTTGGCTCTCCTGAATGATGTAGTATTTGAAAAGGGTTTGCGACTATCTGATTTCTTCAAGTGTGTCACTGGGGGGTTACCCACAGAAAGATCAGTCATAAAGCGGAAAATTCCTTCTGCTATTGATTGCGTATTCTAAAGTGGATGAAAAGACCTCACATACTTTCCTAGCTACACACACTGGCAGCCCCCTGGGACAGCTGAGGCACCTGTCAATCCCTAATTCGTCTGCCCTTCCCATCCCCTGTCTTTTCGGCGGGGCGGGGGGGGGTCCAGTTTTAGAAAGGAGTGAAGTCTAACGTTGCATCCCGGTTCCTACTTCTCACCTAAATCTCCATTCTCATCTCTTTCCCAAGACCTCTGATATGCCTGGGCCCCTGCATGAATTCATTGACTTCCCCTCATTGACCAGTGTCGACAGGAAGAGAGGATTCTTTTTTCTCTTCAAAACTGAGAAGAAAATAGATTGTCACATAGTAATTTTTTAATGTTTATTAATTTTTGAGAGAGACAGAGACAGAGACAGAGAAACAGAGCATGAGTGGGGGGAGGGGCAGAGAGAGAGAGGAAGACACAGAATCTGAAATCTGAAACTGAGCTGTCAACACAGAGCCTAACATGGGACTTGAACTCCCTAACGGTGAGATCATGACCTGAGCCGAAGTCGGATGCTTAACCAACTGAGCCGCCCAGGCGCTTCATCACATACTGAATTTATAAAGCTCCTTTCATCCAAGGTGCTTAAAGGACATTCGTATATATTATTGATCTTTGGCGTCAAGTAGAACAATCAGGGATTTCCTCTTCCATGAGCCTTGCCCTATGACTAGAGTTGCGTCTTTTGTTTACTAAATGATGCTATGTTTTTCTGTCTAACTTGTTTCGTCTCCTGATTTCCAGTGGGTAGGAGCCAAACAGCATGAATTGCAAGTGAACTCTATGCAGCTCTTGTACTACCAGGCTCCAATGTCCTCTGCCATGTTGCTGGTGGCCGTGCCCTTCTTTGAGCCCGTGTTTGGAGAAGGAGGAATATTTGGCCCCTGGTCAGTTTCTGCTTTGGTAAGTTCTAATTGTCACGGTGCCTGAGAAACAAGATACTCTTCCCTCTGCCAGTGAGTGTGATTTTTAGTTTTCAGAGCACAATCTCAGCTCCGTTCTTACATTTATCTGTATAATCACCTTTTAAGGGAGGCAAGCTAAGGATTATTTTTTAGATTAAAAAAACCAAGGCACTGTGTGTGTGTGTGTGTGTGTGTGTATTTTTATATATATGGTTACCATGGATTCCTACCTGTAAACACAATACACATACACCTGTATCAATGTAAATTAACATTTCTTTTACAAAAGTGGGATCATAACAGAAATAATTTCCTGCATCTTGCTGTTCTCACTTAATATCTCATGCAGATCTCTCCGGCTCATTTCTTTTCAGTATCTGTAAAATAGATCTAGGTCTTGACCACTCTGAACAGTGTTGTAGTAAACATCCGTATACATATGTCTTTAGGAACTGGTACTTTTCCCCTTTGGAATGGAGTCCTAAGAGTAGAATTGCCAGATCAAAGGGATATGTACTTTGAGGGCATTTTAAGTTAGAAAGTATAATCCCCCTACTTAGGGAAGGAATTTCTGCGTCCCCCCACTTAAACCTTCAGAACACCATTGGTGGAAAAGTCTTGTTTGTTGGTGCTGGTAACTTATCAAACTTGGATAGCCCTTACTCTGTTCCAAGAACGAGTCCAACACTATGCAAATATTAACTTATTTAATCCTCACATTTTATTTTTTTTAATCTACGTTATTAGGTAGTGTCTATTATTATCCTCATATTTTGGATATAGGATGAGGAAACTGAG
Source organism: Suricata suricatta (assembly GCF_006229205.1). NCBI lineage: Eukaryota > Metazoa > Chordata > Mammalia > Carnivora > Herpestidae > Suricata > Suricata suricatta. Next base: position 46,419,213 of record NC_043709.1, on the reverse strand, counting down.
GGACAGAGTTAAGGAGCTGACTCACCATCCCCCAGCCAGCAAGCCGAGCCAGAGCTTGAGTCCAGGCACACTAGCTCCAGAACCCCTATTCTTTTTTTTTTTCCATTTATTTATTGAGAGAGTGAGACAGAGTATGAGCGGAGGAGGAGGGGCAGAGAGAGAAGAAGACACAGAATCTGAAGCAGGCTGCAGGCTCTGAGCAAGCGTTCAGCACAGAGCGGGGCTTGAACCCACGAACCGTGAGATCATGACCTAAGCTGAAGTCAGACGCTCAACTAGCTGAGCCACCCAGGCGCCCCACGAACCCCTATTCCTAAGTGCTCTGCTTTGCTCCCTGTGAGCAGAATGCTGGTTGTTTCAATGCGTCGACTTTGGCATTTCTTCCACAGTAGAAATCCCTTGACCATCTCTCAAATAAAATTTCCTTTTAATTTACTTCTAGCCGTCTTGGTTACCTGGTCTTCAAATTGAGTACAGCTTAGAAGGAGGGAGATTTATGCAGTAGACCCTCTGGCAGATTCGAAACAGAAAAGCAGCAGAAAGCCCCCCCCCTCCCCCCCCCGCAAAGTCAGAGAAACTAAGACCATAGCAGTCGCCGTCCATTGAATATGAAAAAGTCACTTTCATTCCTTCATGTCCCTAGAGGGCATTGTTGCCTCAAAGTAAAACATGTAATTCTGTTTTAGTGATATGCCAAGTCATCAAGAATTACGTATGTAACATTCTGTCAACTCAATGAAATTAAAAATAGTATATTTCTAGAAGGAGTTTCTAAGAAGCCCCCAGTAGTCTAATGGAAAAGGTATGGGCCTCTTAGAAGCAGTTTTTAAAATTTTGAATGAACAAGGTTATCTTAGTTGAGAATATAACAGACCTCATTATTGTAAAACTAATGAGGTATCACAGTCTTTACCTAAATAGGACACCAGCCCAGCTCCTTTAGTCCTGTGACTGCAGTGATCTAAAAACTGATAAAAGCCTCTAAGGACAGAAGGAATCTTCAAATGTGGTATATTTTCTTTAGAATGTAAATTTTTTTTTTAATTTTCTTAATGTTGATTTATTTTTGAGAGAGAGAGAGCATGAATAGGGGAGGGGCAGAGAGAGGGAGACAGAATCTGAAGCAGGCTCCAGGCTCTGAGCTGTCAGCACAGAGCCCAGCCTGGGGCTCGAACTCACAGACCATGAGATCATGACCTGAGCTGAAGTCGATCACCCCATGGACTCAGCCACCCAGGTGCCCCAGTGTAAATTTCTTAATAATTCAAAACATAACTAATATATCTTTTTAAATTTTTAATGTTTATTTTTGAGATAGAGAGAGAGAGAGAGAGAATGAATGTGAGAGAGGGAAGGGCAGAAAGAGGGAGACACAGAATCCGAAGCAGCTTCCAGGCTCTGAGCTGTCAGCACAGGTCCCGACACCAGGCTCAAACTCACGAACCGTGAGATCATGACCTGAGCTAAAGTCAGAAGCTCAGTGGACTGAGCCACCCAGGTGCCCCATAACTAATATGCTATCTAAATTCTCTTATTTTAGAAATAGAGAATGACTTTATAACTTTTTAAATACGGTTGTGGGAAGGGTTTGGACAGGTGTCACATATGCATGCAGTGGTACAGACACCCTGTCCCCCATCCTAGGCCAGGTCGGCTTATTCACATCCCATGCACAGCCTGTGTTCTCATGCCTCTGTGCTTTGGCCCCTACTGCTCCCTCTGCTTGGAGCCCTACCGCTTCTTCCTCTGATCTGTACGTACATTCAAGATCCAGTCGTTCCCTACCCCAGCCCCAGATGACATCTCCTGCCTAGCGATTCGTATAAAACCTGTTGTGTGTGTTCCTGGCAGCACTCGAGACTCTTCTTTCTGTTGCCGGAGCTCACTCTTTCATGTGGTTAGAGAGCGTAGCAGAGTTGGTTACCAACAGAGACTTCAGAATCAGGCCGCCCTGGGTTAAATCTCAGCCCTACCACTGTGGGATCGAAGGCAAATCACTTTTCCACTCTGTGCTCATCTGTAAAAAGGGAGAGTACTTTACTACCTCGTGGGCATTTGTGAGGATTAAGTGAATTAATATATGTAAAACATTTAGGACAATTCTTGGCATGTAGTGAGTACTATGTAAGTGTAAGCTATGATTATCATGATTTTTATTATGTCCTCAAGTGGTTTCTAAGTTCTTTGAGGAAAAGACCCTACTCTCTTCCTCAAAAAGTGTGGCCTAGCTTTATAGATATCCAATGAACTCGTATTGATTTAATTTAAATAAGAATATATATGTATAATTCATGAGAAAAAGCTCTGGAAAGCATATATGCAAAGGTATTAACAGTCGTGGGTAGTCAGGATTATAAGAAGTCCTTATATGCTTTTTGCTTATCTTTGTTTTCTGATTTTTCTATAAGGAGTGTGTATTACTTTTATAACTAGAAATTATTACAGAATAATTTTTCTTCAGATAAGAAAAATGAGCCTGGAAATTCACAATCAGGCAGGATGTTGTTAGAGAATTTTCCATTACATTTTGTAGACAAAATTACATTTCTGAATTATTCATTCTGCTCTTTTACCCTCAACTCTTGCTGTCTCCCAAATGGATTCATTTAAAAATCTTGCTCTTAGTGGTTGTTATTTGCATTTTTAGAAATGCCTAGTGAAATGTATTTTTATTTGATGACTATAATGATCGCAGCTGCTTTACATTAATGATCCTGTGGGTTTGTTTGTAGCTTATGGTGCTGCTGTCTGGAGTAATAGCTTTCATGGTGAACTTATCAATTTATTGGATCATTGGGAACACTTCACCAGTCACGTATCCTTTTCCCAGTAACTTTCAAATGCATCATCTTATATTTTCTAAAACTGTCACATTCATTTCCTTCTAGGAGTCTTGCACTAACTATTGTGTGGTCTACTTTAAGTGGATAAACTTATCTTTAGTCTTTTACTGTATCTTTCCACTCTGGACTCTATGGAAACTTAAAGAAATGTGAGCTAGGAGAATGTGTTAGTTTTCTGTATCATGAATGCTTTTGAATTTTCTTAAGTAGTAAGTGACTTTTTCCCTTATCAAAATTAACATAGAGCACCAATCTTTGCACATAGTGGCGTTAAATAAATATTTGTTGAGTAAATAATGGAGTGGACACCAGGTTTTAAAGTTACTTTTCAATCTCCATAGTAATAAAGTAGGGGTACAGCTAATCCAAAAACAAAAGATAACATCAGACCATTGATATCTGACATTTGTACGTGTTTTGGTACTTATTTGGATATTGGTGTGCCTATTTTTTTTAATATTACTTTCAATCAAGAAATGAATCTCAATAATTAGTATTTTGTTTGTCATTCTGTTTCTCTTTTCATTTATCTCTGCCTCCACTCTTTAAAAAAAATTTTTTTTAATGTTTATTATTTTTGAGAGAGAGACAGAGACAAAGAGCATGCAGGGGAGGGACAGAGAGAGAGGAAGACACAGAATCAGAAGCAGGCTCCAGGTTTAAGCTGTCAGCACAGAGCCTGACGTGGGGCTCTAACCCACCAACCGCAATATCATGACATGAGCTGAAGTGGCTGGTCAACTGACTGAGCCACTCAGGTACCCTCACTCTGCCTCCACTCTCTCTTTTTTTTTTTTTTTTTTTGAAGCCCAGGATATTTTTTTTATAGTTTATTGTCAAGTTGGTTTCCATATAACACCCAGTGATTTGTTCATTTTAGCCACTCTGACCCCTCTGCCTCCACTCAGAGAAGGATTTCCCCAGGGTCACTCTGTTGGTTAAGCATCTGACTCTTGATTTCTGCTCAGGTCATGATCTCACAGTTTGTAAGTTCAAGCCCCATGTCAGGTTCTGCACTGATGGTACGGAGCTGGTTTGGGATTCTCTCCCTCCCTCTCTCTCTGCCCTTCCACCATGTTCTCTCTCTCTCTCAAGAAATAAATAAACTTTTTAAAAAGTCTTAAAAAACAATTTACTAAAGGAAAATTAAAAGGATTTCCCCAAATGAGAGTGATAGTTTAGTAACGTTATATCCAAGTGTGCTGATTGGTTTAAATGAGTGAACACTGAGATGCCAGCAAAGTAAAAGGACAACATATTTGCCAAATATCAATAAATACCAACAAGTTATAATAAGAATGATATTTTAGTTTTAATTTTAATGTTATTTATTTTTGAGAGTGTGCAAGCTGGGGAGGTGCAGAGAGAGAGGGAGACAGAGGATCCAAAGTGGCATCTGCAGTGATAGCAGAGAATCTGATGCGGGTCCCAAACTCATGAACTGTGAGATCATGGCCAAAGTCAGATGCTCAACCCACTGAGAATAATATTTTAAAGAACCAACACTTAATAAATATTTCGTTTCCAGCAGGCACTGTTAGAAAGAAACACCTAAGGTGTATTAAGCATCAAACTTTCAAAGCAGCTCTGTGAGGTAAATTCTATCATTTTATTTCACAGAGGAGGAAACAGAGGTGCAGAGAGGCTAAGTAACTCACTTATGGTCCTGTGTGTAGTATCCAGATGAACCCATGGCAGTGTAACCCCAGAACTTGTGCATCATGCTGCCAAATCAGGGCATTTGATGATGTGCCCTGGTTGAGAACATTCATTCATTCAACAAGTATTTATTGAACAGCCCACTATAAACCATGCGTTGACTTGGTAAGTATTTACATGTTGCATATCTCCTCTCTGTGCAGCACTGGGGATATGGTGGTGAACCAAATAGACAAAAAATCTTTGTCCTCACAGGTTTCAGTTCTGGCGAGGAAGACTATAAACAAGAAAATATTTAACAGACATATACGTAGTTATAGATAGTGCTAAGTGCCAAAGAGAAAAAGTAGAGCCGGAAGAGGATCCGAAATGCTGGGGACTGGGTTGAAACCTTGGAGGGGGTAGTCAGGAAGGCATCCACAGAAAGGGGAATTGTAAGTGAAGACCCGAAGGAAATGAAGTCGCCCCATGCAGATTGGGTTGAAGAGCGTTCCCGGTGGTGAGAGACCCCGAGGAAACAAGGGAGCCTTGTTGCAGCAGGAAGAGTGCAGGGTGGAGAACAGTAAGGCTCTGAGAGGAACAGGCACTGAGCTGAGCAGAGCTTTTACATACAGACTATGACTCCGGGTGAGATGGGAAGCCGTTGAGGCTTGGAGCAGAAAAATAACATGATTATACTTACGTTCTAATAGGATCAGTCTGGGATGCTGTGTTGAGAATAGACTGAAGCAAGGTTTTTCAGCCTCAGTGCTGTTGACCTTGGGTGCTGGACAGTCCTCTGTGGCAGAGGCCTTCCCCTCACGCTGTAGGACGGTTAGCAGCATCCTGGCTTCTACCCGCTAGATGCCAGTAGCACCTCTTTTCCCCAAGTGTGATGGCCAGAAATGTGTCTTGACCTTTCTGGTGGCAAAATCACCCTGGTTGAGAACCATGGCACTAAAAGAGGCAAGAGAAGAAGGGAGCCTGGAGAAATGGTGGTTTGGTGCCAGGATGGTAGCAGTGCATATAGTGAGAAGTGATTGGATTCTGGGTATATTTTCAAGTGGCACCAATAGGTTTTGCTGACAAATCGGATGTGGACAAGAGGAGAGGGAGCAGGTTGGCTCACACGGTTTTGGCCTGAGTACCTGGTAGAATGGCAATGGCGCTACCAGCGACTGAAATACAACAGCCCAAAGGAAGCTTTGGGGTAGGGAGTTGTGAGCAGAGCAAGTCTAAGAGGTTCAGGATCGAGGTTGTCCCGTGCACATATTCCAGACAGAGTCATGTGTCCTGGGTAGATGTTTACAGCAGTGGCACTGGCTGAGATTAGCAAGCAAACCGGTAGAAGGGCTGCCCAAAGATGGAGTCCCTGGTCACGGCAGCATTTACTCCGCCACGGAGGACAGGAGCTGGCAGCAGAGGCCGAGGAGGAGTGACGGAGGTGGGGAGGGAAGTGGTTCAGACCCAGGAGAGGAGCAGGAGTCAGCTGTGCCGGCAGGGCAAGCGGCGGAAGGCCGGGAATTGAGGAGGGGGCGTGGTAAGGTGGGGGCGCAGATGTTCTGACGAGAGCTTTCTGAGTGTCGAGGTGAAAGCCCGACCGGAGCAGAGAGGAGAATCAGAAGTACCGGGGATACACTGTTCCTCTTTGATTTAATTTAGTGGGGTTTTTGTTTTTGTTTTTGCTTTTGCTTTACCTCCCTGGAGAGTCTCTTTAAATTTGCCTCCCCTCCAGTATAAACATCTTCCACGGATCATGAACTCCTTAAAAAGAGAGGCTGAGGAGCAAGGCAACACTGACGTGTCAGAGCCAGCACACTTTGAGATGGTTCATAACAGGAAATGAAACATGTCTTGTGGTGGTTACAGGCAGTGTCCTGGGGAAGACCCTCTGCCTTTCAGAAAGTCACTTCTAGTGGCTCAGGCAGGTACCCTGGTTTTGCTGACAGATTGGATGTGGACAACAGGAGAGGAAGCCCGTTGGCTCACATGGTTTTGGCCTGAGTACCTGGTAGAATGGCCACGCGCTCCCACCCAGAAGGAGACTCCAGGCTGCTTGGCTGGGCCCACATCAGGGACCAGAGCCTGGGTTTTGAGGTCAGACAGATCCAGGCCCAACGGCCCACCACTCCCTGTGCGCCTGAGCCGGTTGTGAGCGCTGTCCGCTGTCACTGCCTTCTCAGGAATCGGAGGTAATAACGTCTACAGCGTCAGGCTGCCAGGAGTGTTTGAGAGAATATGCACGAAGCACCTGGCAGATAATTACTCTGCATAAACACTGCCCTTGACAGCTGTTGGCACGTATGGTGCTCGCTACATGCTGAGAACTTGGCACATACTCCCCTACATCATCCCCGCAGTAGCACCGTGAGGTAGCTTTCACCCAGTTCCGTTCTGTAGACACCGACGCTGAGGGACAGAGCACTAGATGCTTCTGTTAGCGTTACTGGACGAGTCACTGGGTACGTGTCAAACATCTGAAAAAGTAGTAAAGTCTTCATTTATGCTGAAAAAACATACGTAAACTACGGTAAGAATAATTTTTAAAGGAGTCAGGTGTATGTGTTTAGTTTGTTTAAGAACAGTGATTTGGAAACCCCTAATCCAGCAGCACTTTACTGATGGCCATGCACCAGACTAGAACATGGACTTGGAGTTAAATAGACCTGTCTGTGTTTGGACTGCAACTCTGCCACTTACGAACTCTGTGATCTAAGTTCCTTGAAATCCTTGAGCCATGATAGTTGTAGGATGGGAAGAGTGATACTATGGTGAAGGTAAAAGTCATGCTTAATACAGTGGGGTGACCCACGCATCTAGCATAGCACCTAGCAGGTCATTGGTGATCAGTCTTACTCCCTCTACTGTCCCTGTTTCCCTCCTAAACTCAAGGATATTGGATGTGTTTACCTTGAATCTGGGTTCCGGGACCACACACATCTCCCCTCATTTGTCAAGGGAGGTTTATTAGAAATAGCACTATAAAATATAAAGGGCTCAGCAAAATATCTTCTCAGTAGCTTGTTCTGAATGCCTTTTGCAACCTTAACTGTATAGCACCTTTTCTCTTCTTTGGGGAGAGAGAGTTGAGGCAGTGTCCCGTCACTATTGCTGAAGCCTGCAGAAGGAAATAGAATTGATCCAGATTGAAGCTCTTGTTTCTCAAATGGGGTGGGGGCGAATTCAGACATACTCCATGCGGCTCTTCCAGCCACAAGAAGGCTTTGCTTCGTACGTATGGACATGCGTGTGCGTGAATATGACATCTAGCTTGTTTTTCTTTCTCTCTGTGCGTGTGCCTGTGACTAGAATAGGCTAGCTTGTTGGGGTTTTTTTTCCTTATCCACAAACCTCAGCTATAACATGTTTGGACACTTCAAGTTCTGCATAACTTTATTTGGAGGATATGTTTTATTTAAGGATCCACTGTCAATTAATCAGGGTCTTGGCATGTTATGCACATTATTTGGCATTCTCGCTTATACCCATTTTAAACTCAGTGAACAAGAAGGAAGTAAGAGTAAATTGGTACAGCGTCCTTAATTGGATTTTGGTGGAAAAAGGAAAGCCATCCCAAGAAGATAAAAGACGTTTAGTGTGCAAGTAAGTTACTTTCAAAGAAGAAGAAAAAACTATATTGCCAAATTTGTTGAATGATGGTTTGCAAGAAGAAACACAAAGGAAATTTTGTTGATAAATGTAACTTTCTCTTTTAGAATACCTCTTAAACAATGGTTCTTGCTTCTTTTCAAGGATTGATTATATGAAGTCTATAGGATGGCTTGGTTAAACCAAATGAAACACATGAAATTAAAGTTCTATAATAGTGACAAAGGCACCCACATCTCTGTGCTTGCAGAGGTGTCATGGTTTTTAAGTGTTCCAGCCCTTCTAAGGAAGGACACAGAGGACTCCTCTCCTTGCTCGTAGGTGGCCCGCAGTGTGAGCTCTTTTGTAATTTCAGCCAAAGTATTCAAGTCAGAAGTTAAATCAGGCATTCCTGTTTTTGTTGGTTTAGTATAACATCCTGATTATTTAACTTACAGAAATGAAATATTATTTATAGGAAACAAAGTATAGGAGAGAAGACCATGAGACAAAATCCAATTCTAAAAGTACCATATTCATGGTAGAAAATTGATACAAGAAGTTATATGTTATTCAGGAAACTACAGTTGCTACCGGTATCCTCTTATTTCTGAGCTCTCCGTGAACTCTAGGAACACTGTATGAAGTCAAAACACAAAACAGCTCCATGTTGAAGTAGTCCGAAGAGAAGACTCTGGATGGAACTGAGCAGGTGTCTTATCCCATTCTCCTGGCCTCTTTGCGGCTTCCATGTCGGTAATTTCCTAACACCCCCTCCCTGCTGTCACCCCCTACCTCGCGCATCGGAGGCACCCACAGAGCTTTCTTTGACATTGAAGGGTCTGCATGCAGTGAGCAGTGTTCGGTCTTTCTATGGCGGCTGAAGAAAATTTTCATGCAACAATTGTCAGGGCAAATACTATCCAAACATTCAGCAGAAACTTGGTGAAAATCTGAGGAAAGATGTTTAAAGAAAAGTAGAAGAATAATATTTAACCAGTTCTATTAGTTTTTAAAGAGAATTTTTTTAAAAAGTAAGGTTACCGGGGAAGTACAGATTTTCACTTAAGGAAATAGAGTGCCACATAGTTACTTGCCTTCCCGCTTCTTGACACTGGAGGGCTGAAAGCCATCGTTGTCAACTTCTCACAGGTAATTGACTAAGACAGATAACCCATCTTGTAATAAATAGTTCTTTTTAAAAATGTTACTTATAAACTTTAAATGAAAAAACAACTCTTAAGAGGACAAAGAGCCACGTGTATAAAATGTATCTTTTAAGATTTTTTTTTCCTGGCCTGTTGGAAATGAAAAGCCTTACTGAAAATCTATTTTGACAGAATTTTAGTTTATCAGTCCATCTGTTGTGTGACTAGCATGTACGATTTTCTGTTTTTGTTTTAAATATTCATTGGTTCTGGGGCATCTGGGTGGCTCAGTTGGTTGAGCATTGCCTCTTGATTTTGGCTCAGGTCATGATCCCAGGGTCGTGGGTTCGAGTCATCTTTTGGGCTCTGTGCTGAGTGTAGAGTCTGCTTAAGATTCTCTCTCTTCCTCTGTCCCTCTCCCCAGCTCACACTTGCTCCCTGTCTAAAAAATAAATAAATAAAAAGTAAAAGTCTTTGGTTCTTCTCACTTTCTAAAAGATATATTTTATTGTGCTAAGAAATACGAAGCAATTTGTCTTACCAAATGCCTCAGGCATTATGTTTGTCCAAGAAATGTTCTCTATGTGTGTTCAAATCAACATATAATTATTTCCCCAAAGCTGGGGGAAAATATTTCAGCACACAGAAGATCGTGTGACTTCTGTACATGGACAGCTGAGTTGATTTATGCTATGTGCAAATTCTTTTTCATTGTAAATACTTGGGGTATCATAAATGTCGGGCGAGGACTATAGCAGATGACTGACGTCAGGAGGAATGCAGTGAGAAGGTCGGCGCGGCATCGGGCAGGGATATGTGGATAGAGAAGTGAATAAAGTACATACTACAGGAACTAGAGTCTGACAAACAGTTTTGCCCTGAAGACGATCTTCCCATTGAAAAGGAAATTCCTGGGGAAACAAGCAGGCCCAGCCACAGAAACAAACCAGAAGCACAGTGCTGTGGATGGACACCCACTGTCCTTTTGTTACAGACGGGACTGCACTTGTTTTCAATCGTATGTTAAATGGCTGAATTTCAGGTTTTTATCTGTTACAAATAAAGAAAACCTGCTATTTTTACTTTCATGTTGTATATCAGAACTTATTAGAACCAGCAGAAGAAGGATGGCATCCATGTGTATATGCATCGGTAATGCTAGCCTATCTAGCTCCCAAAAATGCAGAAGCTAATAAAACAAATTTTTAAAATAACACAGGGGCGTCTGGCTGGCTCAGTTGGTGGAGCACGTGACTCCTAATCTTGGGTTTGTGTGTTCGAGCCCCACGTTGGGTATAAACATAAACTTAAAAATAAAATCTTAAAGGAGAAATCTGTCTCTGGAATGAGGCAAGCTTTCTCCTGTTCCATTTTTAAAATGCTTTTGAAACCTTGCCATTTTTAAGTCTTAGTTGTCTTTTTAATTTATTTAAAACCAACAGCGTTAATCAGGCACTGCACATTGACCCCTGTCAGTAAATAGTTTTTGGGTGAATTAGTGTACAGAATGGCCAAAGATGAAAGTCTGATGAAAAGAATGGAGACCAGATTTATTAGATATGTTCTGTTTTGCATTTCTCTTTCCAAATTTGAGCAGGATTATTTATGCTTGCCAATCTCAGGAATACAATGATCATTTCATTCTCTTGGCAGAAGTTTATTGAACATATGTTATGTGCTAGATACTCTACGAGGCACTGTGCAAAGATAGTCCTTTTATGCCAAAACAGTCCTCTATATCCTATGATTTTAAATATCTATCTAGCAGAAAAGATAGACGTTAAATAAAAACAAAGTGATTACAAATACAGGTAAATGCTAAAAACCTACTTCTCTAAAGCCTAAAGCAAGAATCTGGCCCAGGATTGGCTGGCCGTGAAGAAAAGATGACTGAAATAAGATCTGATGAATTTATGGGAGTTAGGTAAGTAAAGGAGGGGATTGCATTCTGGTAAAAAGGGAAAGCACATACAAAGACCCACTGGTTGGAGGAATAATAAAGAGTCTAAAGAACTGCAAACAAGATGGAGTATGGAGACTGCATTTCAAGGAGGGGTGGGGAAGTGGAACATGAGACTGGAAAGGAAGACTGGCCTCAGACCATGGGACACCTTGTAGGCTATGTTAGGAATCTACTACAAGCAAAGGGGAGTGTTCTGAGTGTTTTTGCAGGCAACCCCTTGGTTTGGAAACCAATGAAGAACCAGAGGGATGCTAGGAGACGGCATACAGAGATGTGATAGCTTGAGAGGGAGGAGCAGTGGTGAGATGATTGAAGGGGACAGATCCAGGAGAATTTAATAGATGGCATCAACTGGGCTTGAGATGGATTGGAAATGGAGGGCACCAAGGAGGCGAAATCAGGAATCACATGTGACTGATTGGCATAGCTGGAGAGAGAATGGTGCCATTCTGTGAAATAAACCCAAGATGCAGTGTGCCGTTGGAAGACAGAAGATGATGAGTTCATACATAACCATCTTAATTTTGAGGTGTCTTTGAGACATCCAGTTAAAAAGGTTAAATAATCAGATACACAAATCTAGAAGTCAGGAAATGTTTTAGTTGAAGTGGAGATAATATGTGGGGAGTTCACAGAGCGTGCCTGATACGGAAGAAAACATAGATCAGGATGGGCTTGCCCAGGAGGCTCATATAAAGCAAGACAGTTTACAACTGAGCCTTGAGGAACTCCAGCATAGACTGGGGGAGGAATAGAATTCGGAGAAGGAAGAAAGAAAGGTAGGAGGAAAACAATAATGTAATGGGAGAGAAGGTAGACGAATGGGACAGTCCTACTGAGGTTCAGGTAGATGTGTGCAGAAGAGTAGCCATTGCATTTGCTGACAATTCTCTGCTGACCTTAGTAAGCTTGTTTCAGGGCAGTGATGGTAGCAAAAAGCAGGTTGGAGCAGGCTGAGTCATCCATGTGTGAGAGGAACAGATATGGAATCCTGGAGTAAAGACAATTCTGTTTCTTTTGCAACATGTAATATTTCACGTGATATTGAATGTTGGTTGACATGAGCTGGGAGCTTTTTGTGTGTAAGTCTAAGACTTTTATTATAAAGGCAATTTATTATTAGACATGAAATTGTAAAGCATCAAATATCCTGTGTACCCTTGGAAGAAGTACACATACCTATTTCTGTAAGAGGGATGACCTTTTGCCCTGAAAAGGAGTTTCCTTTTTGGCTCCTGAAGGTATTCTTGAAACATGGGTTGCTGTTAATAAAATGAACATTTGCAAGCCCACTAAGGAATGATCCATTATGCATTTTTTTTTGTTGTTATTTGTTTGTATAATTGCTAAAGTTAAAAAAAAGATAAACCTGCCAAGAGAAAGACCAGTCTCAGTCTGGGAGGTAGTCCGGCACCGTGGAGCCGGTGAGCCTGGAAATCAAGAACATGGTTTCCAGTCCAGGCTCTGCAATTAAACAGATAGTCTTTGGCTTTGGGCAAATTGCTTGACTCTTGGCTCTCAGTTTCTTCATCTACAAAATGAGGGCCTAGATCCAGATAATTTCCAGGGGACTCTTCCTCTCCAAAATTCCCTGGTTCTGCTTTTTCAGATTAAAATTATAATTTCTCATTTGTTTATGTTGAGAGCAGATTTGATTAAATTAGGAAGATTTTGTTTGTTCCCTATAAGAACTCTTCTTTTTCTTGTGCATTTTTTTTACTGGTAGATTTTTTTAAGAAAGTATCTCTAAAACATTTAGAAAGTAATCTATTTTTAAGTTATGTTAGAAGACATGCCTTCATTTAATTTACCAAAATTGCTTCACACTTCATATGAGGTGATTGGGAGATAAATTATTGCCCATTCACCAAGTTATTTATGGCTATTTGAGGGATTATTTTTTGCTATGCTGTTTTTAATTTAGAAGAGAGCACATCACCCAAGCCACAATAATTCACATTTTTCCATTTAACTAAAAATCTCATAAATACAATGTACACCACAAAAACAAACCTGATTATTTATTGAACCAGCCAGAATTATGCGTTCTTTTTTAAGGACTTTATTTTTTAGAGCAACTTTAGGTTCATATGCATTTCTAAATTTTGAATTTTTTAGTAGCCATAAAAAGTATTTTTTCTTTTACACTCAAATGGAATCTGTATTAACCAAATGTTTTCATTTGCCTTTTTGTGTTTGTTCTTACATTCCCCAAAGTCAGTTTCCTGTGTTCTCAATTCTCCTTCTCTCATTTAAAATTAGCGCTTGATGGGGCACCGGGGTGGCTCAGTCAGTTGGATGTCTGGCTCTTGATTTCAGCTCAGGTCAAGGCCTCATGGTTCGTGACATCAAGCCCTGTGTTGGGCTCTGTACTGGCAGAGCAGAGCCTGCTTGGGATTCTCATTCCCCTCAGCCCCTCTCCCGCTTTCTCCCGCTCGCTGGCTCTCTCTGAAAATAAACATCAAAAAAATAAATAAGATTAGTGCTGGCAGTTTGGTGCAGGACAATGATGAGGGGGTGTCTTACCAGGAGACAAAATGTTCAAAAATCAATTAGTCTGTTGAGATCTGGGGTCTCCAAAACTGAGATTTACTATGGGAGCATTCAGACACTCTAGGTTTTTCTCTGCCTGGAGTTCAGAAGAAAGACTAATCTCTTTGGACTAGAGTTCTTAGAGAATCATGGAGTGGCTTACTGACCATTATTTGTTAGGATCAGAATCTTTTATACAATTTAACAGCAAGTTATATGGGAGGGAAAAAAGGCAAAAAATGCCATGAAAGACATGGTTGGTTTCTTAACTGAACACCCATTCCTATTCTTTGTTTGCTTCGACTCCAGAGCCTAGAAATACTAAATTCTCTTTTCACTATGTTACTGTAGAGTTCGGGATAGTCATGGAAGGTCTCACCACTGAAACATAATTGGAGGTCTGTTGAGGATTTCTGGGGAATTTTTTGCTTTCCTAGTAAAAGGGTTGGTTATGGCTGACACTGCCTTCTCCTGCCTTGAATGTAGCTGTGGATGTCTAGAGTCGTCCTAACTGGCAAAGGAGAGGTGAAGAGAACATGCTCCTAAAGTGCTGAGCTGCTCAAACAATGTCATCAGGTGCCTGTTTCCAGGCTTCTGGTCCTAGAGGAAAAGTAAACCCTGATTAGTTTAAGCCACTTTTAATTGCTGCTTGCTGCTGAAGGCTAACCAATGAGCGTCTAAGTGTGGCAAGGGGCAAGGATGGAGGACTTGCTATCTGTTAGACTTTAAAACCCAGGAAGCAAGAAGTAAATGTAGCTAGTTAAAAACAAAAAGAGTAGGTGTCAGCCTGACCCCAGCCATCTTTGCATTCCATAGAACACCAAACCCTGGGGGGCGAGGTGGATGGGAGACAGGAAGTGGTTTGGTGGACATGAGGACACATAGATGGAGTCTGCACATGGAGCTATTAGTGCCTTGGGGTGAGTGAATCAGTTCTACGAGGAGCAAACTTTCTGATCAAGTGGGAGGTGGCTGCTTGGCCCTCCACCGCCTTTGCTCCTTGCTCCTTGCCTTTGATCATCCCTAATTACCCAATAATCCCCTCGCCTCAGCCACAGTCTTATACCTATTCAGTAACTACCTCATTCCCAGTACTTCCCCCAATTAATCAATAAACATGGGTTGCTACTAAACATAAAGGGAGTGAGCAAGAGGGACATTTTGGGCCACTTCTTGACCCAGGTTTCTATCATTTCTTCTTTTTTCCTTTAAGCTTATTTATTCATTTAGTAACCTCTACACCGAACATAGGGCTCAAACTCATGACCCTGAGATCAAGAGTCACATGCTCCTCTGGCTGAACCAATCAGGCACCCCAACTTTCTATCATTTTTAATATTATTCCTAATGCAGTTAGGGTTAGTTTGTTCTTGAGAGAGAGAACATGAGTGAGAGAAAAGCGGGGGGCTGGGAGGAGAATCCCAAGCAGGTTCTGCACTGTCAGCTCGAAGTCCAACGCTGGCTCGAACCCACAAACCATGAGATCATGACCTGAGCTGAAGTCAGATGTTCAACCAACTGATCCACCCAGGTGCCCCAGTTAGTCTTTTTATTTAAATTAGTTGTAAATTTTGTTCTAAAGTCTCAATGCATAATTTCTAAAGTCACACTTTTTGTTAAAAATTTTTAAATGTGTATATGCTATTCTGAGAGCTTTGCTTCTTTTCAAGTTGGAGAACTTTTTCCATCAGACCTAAGATCGAAGGAATGCAGTTTGCTGCTCTCAGCCTATGAAAAGGAAGCTTGTCTTCTCCAGCATTTATGACTTAGAGCAGCGGTTCAGGGGGAACAGCCCCAGACTCAGGGCCAACACAGAATGAATGTAGAGTGAGGACACACAGGGGAGAAAGCAGGAAAGCCTTGTTTAGACTGTGGTTGCGGCAAGCGTTTTTGGGAGAAGAAGAATTCACGTTGAGTTTATTAAGAGCATTATTTTAAAAGCATAATATTCGTGATTGTAATATGAACTTAAGTGACTTTGGAAGTGAACAACGTATATGGAACAGGGATGAAAAGTTAATCATTCTCATTGTAAATTGGACAGGGTATTTGGAATCAGGGTTATCTGTGATATTGCCACTTGCCAATTAATTCTGAATGTTCTCGTGTTGAAAAGTCTCTGGTGAGCAAGGGTATAGAAAAGGAGAAAGGAGGGCACCTTGGTGGCTCAGTTGGTTAAGCATCTGACTTTGGTTCAGGTCATGATCTCATGATCTGTGAGTTCGAGTCCTGCATCGGGTGAGCTCAAGCGCCCCTTCAGGTAATCACAAGTTCCACTTCAGGTGAGCCCCGCTTCTCTGTCTCTCTCTGTCTCTGTCTCTGTCTCTCTCTTTCTCTCCTCTCTCCCTCTCTCTGTCCCTCTAGGGATTCTCTCTCCCTACTCCTTGCTCACTTGTGCCCTCTCTCTCTTAAAAAAAAAAAAAAAGCAAGGATATATAAAAGGTTAAAAAGCAAGACCCTTAAAGTATCAGTATAGGTATAATCTCATTTTGCTGAATAAAACAATTATGGTCACAGTTACAAGAGGATTGTTTCTACCTTTTGGCTTATAGCCCTTAACCACTCTGCTTTGCAATAAGAATAAACAGCAGTGCTTTGCAGAGATGTTTCCTTAATTAATGCATTTCTTAAGTGATTTCCTTTTGACCTCTTTTTCTCCTCCTAGCCCCTAGCTTTGAATATGAAGCAAACCTCAATTCTGATCTCTTTCTGTCTTCTCTTAGAAGTTCCTTGAGACCAGAGAATCATGTCTGTTGCCAGGGGGCAAAATAGTGTCAGTTACAGAATAGATGACATCAGCTCTACGCAGTCAGTTCTCAAAGCCACATCTTTAGTTCTGTGCTCCTGTCCATAGTTCGTCCGTGGCTCTTCTAAGTAAAAATGGTGTCCCGTGAAAAGAGCGATTTACTCCAGTTCACAGCTCAACGGGGGGAGAGCTATTCCATGAGGTCAGCCGTGTAACCTGCCTCGGTGTGCAAAAGGGGTGTGTGTGTGTGTGTGTGCTTCCCACCTTCTCACGCAGACTGCTGAAAAGGCATGGACACAGGAGGCAGGACTAAATAAGATCAATAATTTTGATTATTCCTTCAAGGACTTCTTAAATGACTCTTAAGTGAAACTGGCATTTGTCTGTTTGACTGCATGTTAGTGAAGAATAATGCAGTGACTGCTGGTACAGCTGGTGTCACGGCCTCGGTTCATGCCAGGCGCCAACACTTCTGCCCACTGTCGCCTTTGCGCTGTCAGTGCAATGGTCAACATGTGTGAAAAGCAAAGCAAATCAATTCTTAGCATTATTATGAAGCGTTTTGACCTTACAAGAGGGTCACCAGACCACCCTTTGTGAACAGCGGCCCTAGACTTTCAGGATATCACAGTTGCTGCCTCTGTGGAGCATAAGTTCCAGCGATGAAGACAGCCAGCAAGTGGAGGAGTAACCAAGGTGATTTCAGAGCCTGATCAATTCCAGGAAGAGAACGAACAAGGAGAATGTGATAGACCAGAACCAGGGATGGAGGAGGGGCTGCGTTGGAAAAGGTCTCTCTCAGGAGGTGACACCTGACCCGAGAACTCAAGAGTGAGAGAGGGTCTGCCATGCACAAGACTGGAGAAGAGGTTTCTGGAAGGGTGATATAGCAAGGGCCAAAGCCCTGAGGCAGGAAATAGCTTGGCACTTAAGAAAGACAAGAAAGAGGGGCACCTGGGTGGCTCAGTCGGTTAAGTGTCCAGCTTCAGCTCAGGTCATGATCTCATGATTCATGGGTTCAAGCCCCGCATTGGGTTCTATGCTGACAGCTAGCTCAGAGCCTGGAGCCTGCTTCGGATTCTGTGTCTCCCTCTCTCTCTGACCCTCCCTGCTCACACTGTCTCTCTCTCTCTGTCTCTCAAAAATAAATTTAAAAAAATTTAACAAAAAAGAAAGACAAGAAAGCTGGTTCTGGATCATGGCAATATTTTTTTGTGACCCTTATGATTCCTTGAGGGGGTTCCACATTATTACTATTAAAAATGATAAAGTGTATGCATTACCTTGTTTAACCCTTGTAACAGTCTTGTCATCCTCATTTTACAGATGAGGAAACTGAGGCATGCCAAGGATAAGAAAGTGGTGGCAGTTTGGCCACACAACCTACAGTATAATCTTGTCATAATCTTTAGAGCCTTTTTTTTTGATAAAAACTTCCTTGTTAGTGCGTATAAAAGTGTTTTTGTTTTCTCTTTCTTTCTTTCTTTCTTTTTTTCTTTTCTTTTTTTTTTTTTGGTCTACAGTGTATCAACTTTATCCCTCTTGACCTTGGGTCTGGAGAACTAGAAGCTGTCAAAGTCACTGACACATCAAATCTGCCATTTGAAGAAGAAAGGAGTTTTTCTCTCAACTCGAGCAGTCACAGATACATTGAATCTGTATGAAGCGTTTGTCTTATTCTAAACTAGATGTAAATAAAAAGCAATGAGCTGTGAGGCCACATAATCTACTCTGTGACAGGTTCTCTATCTGTGCATTGTCCTTGAGTGATTTGTCAGACTTCTGAGCTGTCCTGTCGGTTACAGAGGCAGAAGACCCTACTACCACATCTGGGCAGCAAGGCCAGATTGAAAATCTCTCTCTAGCGGGGAGGGGTAGGGAGGGGACCTAACTTGTCCCAAACAAAGGCCATGAGACCACCCATGTCACATTCTTGAGATGTTTGTGTGTGTGTGGACCCAGGAGCATCTCTTTAATCTTCTTTATGGAATCTTCTCTGCTTGGCATGCTCTCAGCTCCCCCCAGCCTCCCCGCCCCAGCCCACAGGCATTGGGTGAAGTAGCAAACCTTGCTCAAAAAGTCAGACTTACTCCCTGATTACACTCCGTCATCTGGACTCCAACAGAACCACATTCCTTACTGAGAAACCAACCTTGGTTCAGGGTTTTGCCATCTCCACCTTAGCCCTAATGATAGATTTGACTTCTGTTCACTAAGGATCTTACTCTGAGCTTCTGGAAATTATGTGATTAAATCAAGGCTAGGACCTTTGTCAGGAAGGTCTCTTGTCTCTCATGGCACTAGAGAAAACACAGTATATATTTGATAAGTTTACTACCTCTGACTTTTGTAGTACTGAATAGACTGGACAGTCTTGTCTGTTTCTGATCAGCTTTGTACCCTCTGTTCTGGCGCAATGCCTGGCATGCCGCATGTGGTCAGTGATTGTTGAATGAAGAGTCATTACATGAGTGGTTTAATTGGACACAAGGAAATAGACATATCTGTGCAGTGAAAAATGTATTCACTTGGTCTTTTACTCACTATTCCACAAATATGTATTGAGCCCTGATTATGGCAGACATGGTGTCGTATGCTAGGAATACAAAATGCCTTGTGAAACTTATCAAACTCAACACCCAAAAAACAAACAATCCAATTAAGAAATGGGCAGAAGATGTGAACAGACACTTTTCCAAAGATGACATCCAGATGACTAACAGACACATGAAAAGATGCTCAACACCACTCATCATCAGGGAAATAGAAATCAAAGCCATGATGAGATACTGCCTCAAACTTGTCAGAATGGCTAAAATTAATAACACAAGAAACAACAGGTATTGGTGAGGATGTGGAGCAGGGGGACTTTCTTGCACTGTTGGTGGGGATGCAAACTGGTGCAGCCACTCTGGAGAACAGTATGGAGGTTCCTAAAAAAATCTAAAAATAGAACTACCCTACAATCCAGCAATTGTACTACTAGGTATTTACCCAAAGGATAAAAAAATACAGATCCAAAGAGGTACATGCACCTCAATGTTTGTAGCAGCATTATCAACAATAGTCAAACACACACACACACACACACACACACACACACACACACACACAATGGACTATTACTCAGCTATCCAAAAGAATGAAATCTTGCCATTTGCAATGACGTGAATGGAACTAGAGGGTATTATGCTAGGTGAAATAAGTCAGTCAGAGAAAGACAAATACCATATGATTTCACTCATATGTGGAATCTAAGAAACAAAACAGATGAACATATGGGATGGGGAAAAAGGAGAAGGAGGAGAGAGGGAAACAAGCCATAAGAGACTCTTAATGGTAGAGAACACAGGATGGATGGAGAGAGGTGGGTGGGGAGTCGTCTAGATGGGTGAGTATTAAGAAGGTCATTTTTGATGAGCACTGGGTGTTGTATGTAAGTGATGAATCACCAAATTCTACTCCTGAAACCAACATTGCACTGTTTGTTAACTTACTAAAATTAAAAAAAAATCTGGTGAGGCAAGCTAACGAAGGGGACTTTCTCAAGTAGGTAGTCTTGAAGAAATAGTCCTTTAGTCCACTGGTCACATGAGTTAAGAGTCTTCTACGTGCAGCAGTCTGTACTAAACCCAGAAACATGGAAATAAGTGGAAGACATTTCCTTTCGTCACAGAGCCTTCCATCTAAAGGCCAGAAAACATGGCCATATGCAAAAAACTAAAATGGTATGCAATGACACATATATGAACAAGAATTTTCTTGTTCATATATCACATATTGTACCCAAACACTACAGCCTTGTGAGTAATTGAGTGATCATTACTCACAGTGTCTCCGTCAGAGTTTCCGTCCGCCTGCAAAGCTCTCCACGCCCTGTGTGTGGGTAACTCCCCTTCATGCACATCTCAGGAAGTCTGTCTACTTCTGCGTCCAGATGCTTCTATTAGTCTCTCTTTTAAGAACCCAGTTCTCTTCCTTCTAAAGCTTCATCCCAGTTTGCAATTCGATATTTACTTGTTTGCTTAGTCTTTCTTTTTTACTGTACAGCAAGCTCCAAAAACACAAGGACATTTTATTTTGAGAGGACTATCTTTCAAATGCCTCACACTGTGCCAATACATATGTATTAACTCTATGAATTAAGGATCACAGCCAAACACCTCCTTAAAACATTTTGACACCTAGCAAATAGGATTGCAGTGATAATTCAAGAAACTCATGACTTGATTGGTCACACAGAATTTCTTCACATTGAGCTAAATGACTGTTTTCACCCATGCTGGGCAACCTTCTAGTCTAGATTCTAGTTTACTTTTTTAAAACCTTATTTATTTATTTTTAATTGTGATAAAGATCTACGTTTTTAAAAATTGGTACTTGAGGGGTTCCTGAGTGGCTCAGTCAGTTAAGTGACTCTTGATTTCAGCTCAGGTCATAATCTCACAGATTTGTGGGTTTTAGCCCCACGCCCTTTGCTGACAGCAGGGAGCCTGCTTGGGATTCTCTCTCTCTCTCTCTCTCTCTCTCTCTCTCTCTGTCTCTCTCTCTCTCTCTCTCTCTCCCCCACCTTTGCTCATGCTCTGTCTCTCAAAATAAATACACTTTTAAAAAATTGGCACTTAAATTTCAAGTGATTTATTTCCACAGTTTATATAATACTGCTTTTACTGAAATTTTAGAAATAAATGTTTCAAACATCCACTGACTTAGAAAACATATCACAGGGGCGCCTGGGTGGCACAGTCAGTTAAGCGGCCGACTTTGGCCCAGATCATGGTTTTGCGGTTCATACATTCAAGCCCCACATCAGGCTCTGTGCTGACAGCTCAGAGCCTGGAGCCTGCTCTGGATTCTGTGCTCCTTCCCCTGCTCATGCTCTGTCTGTCTCACCAAAATAAATAAACATTTAAAAGTATTTTTTAAAAATCACAAATTGATGCTCTGGTAAATGTATATCCACTAGTCTTTTTTTTGACTCACTTTTATTTTTTATCTTTTATTTTTATTGAGATATAATTGATCCCATAAGAATGCTGTATATTATGGGGTGCCTGGGTGGCTCAGTCGGTTGAGCGGCCGGCTTCAGCTCAGGTCATGATCTCACAGTTCGTGGGTTCGAGGCCCGCGTCGGGCTCTGTGCTGACAGCTCAGAGCCTGGAGCCTGCTTCAGATTCTGTGTCTCCCTCTCTCTCTGACCCTCCCCTGCTCGCGCTGTCTCTCTCTGTCTCTCAAAAATAAATAAAAGACATTAAAAAATTTAAAAAAAAAGAATGCTGTATATGACATTATGCACTCGTTAAGCATACAACCCATTGACTTGATACACTTCCATGCCGCAGTAGGATTACCACCTTTACCTCACATAACTATTTCTTTTTTTTTCAATGTTTATTAATGTTTGGGAGAGAGAGAGAGAGACAGAGCAAGAGCAGGGGAGGGGTAGAGAGAGAAAAACACACAGAATTCAAAGCAGTCTCCAGGCTCTGGGCTGTCAGCACGGAGTCCAATGTGGGGTTTGAACTCACGAACTGTAAGATCATGATCTGAGCAGAAGTCTGACGCTTAACCGACTGAGCCACCCAGGTGCCCCCATAAGTATTTCTTTTTTGTGGTGAGAACATTTAAAATCCAGTCTCGCAGCAACTTTGAAATATATGATACAGTGTTTTTAACCATCAACACAATGCTGTGCATTAGATCCCCAGACTCATTCATCTTCTAATTTCAAGTTTTCGCCCTTTGACTAACATCTCTCCAGTTCTCTCACCCCTCAGCCCTACTTTTAAAAACAGACAATAATTTATTTTAAAAGTTACTCTTGGGGCGCCTGACTGGCTCAGTCAGTAGAGCAAGCAACTCTTTATCTCAGGGTCGCGAGTGCAAGCCCCATATTGGTGTAGAGTTTACTTACAAAAAATTACTATATTGATTTTTGTTCCCTTTTTATGTGGTATATTTGGATTTACATCTTTAAATAATTTGAAAGTGCTGACGCTTTTAAGTAAGGTGCTGAGAGGAAACATTTAGTCTTACCCAGATATACTTTTTCTCAAAAGTTTAACATTTATTTATTATTGAGAGACAGAGAGCATGAGAGTAGAGGCAGAGCGAGAGCGAGACACAGAATCCGAAGCAGGCTCCAGGCTCTGAGCCGTCAGCACAGAGCCCGACAGAGGGCTTAACCTCACAGACTGCAAGATCACCACCTGAGCCAAACTCCGAGGTGCCCCTTACCCAGCTCTAAGCTTGAAAACAAAACCACAGCTAGATTGTTGCATTTCCTGGCCGTTAGAGGGAGGCACTGCTTTCTAAATCTTAAACTTTGTAGAGAACTTCGCTCTTCTGTCATTTTAAAACCAAACTCTCTTGAAAGTATTTAAATTTTACTTCAGTAAATTCCCTTACATAGGAAAGATCCTAAGAGGTAGAAAGAAATAAGTCAATTGGTTTACATTCAGAAATGCTGCTTATTAGAATGTGAACTCAGTTTCCGATGTTTCTGAGAAGTTTGAAGGACCCCTCAGGGTTTATTCACAACATAACGGCCAGTTAGAAAACAGGAACTGTTTTAAAAGACAAGAATGACTAATGGGTCAGAGCCCTAAAATCCTGGTGACTTAGCAAATTGCAACACAAGGATTTTCCCTTAAAAAAATCTTCTCATGTTGGGCCTGGTAATTACTTCTGACCCTGTAATTGTGCTTACTCTTTCATTTCCTCCTTTAATGATAAAGGAAGCTGCAGTTGCTAAACGTTTGAACGGGAAACATCAGACAGAGCAACCACACAAGAGAACAGACAAGCACGGGCAGGGGGCAGAGCGTGTGGTGGCGGAGGTCTGGGCCTTCTCTCTGCCCCATCGTTGTGTTGCGTTTGGTTTCGTTTTCCTCCCTCCTGTTCCTTTAGTCTTCCATTCCTGTCATACTGTGGGTTTTTTTCTTACCCCTTTCCCCCAGCCTTGTTTCTTTCTCTCACACTTCCACCTTAAAGCTTCCTGTTACAGCATCGGAGAACATTAGTACAAACAAAACCCCAGTGCTCCCTGCAATGTAATGTAAAGCGAATTCCTTGTTTAATAAGTGTAATGTACACGTTTTTCTAACTAATTAAAATATTTATGAAATGGAAACGGACATTTTAACATCTAAATTGGCCAACATTTGGTTAATTTTCATAAAGATCTATAAATCCATGTCTTTGTAAATTCAGTACATCCAAGGGTGTAGGGGAAGCAAGCCCTTATTCTATCAGTCGTAGGACTGTAAATTGGGATAGCCTTTCTTTGACCCAGAGAATCTACCTGAACCCAAGGTAATTAAGATGTGCACATGATTTTTGTCCAGGGAAGTTTATCATGACCCTGTTGTTAATAGGAAAATATTGGAAAGCACCTAAATGTCTAACCGTTCTTGATCTGCCTCATCTGTGTGATTCCCCAATCTTCTGGAAAAACCTGGGGTTTTTACTTTGTACTTGACACCTGACCCTTGGTTGGATGGGTAGGGACTCTGGAGGTACATAGACTGTCCAGTTTTCTGAGTACAAACAGCTTAGTTTTCCTACTCTTTTCAACCTACTGCTTAGAACTTCCAATGCTAGTGACTTGTTCTGCGAGTGTTCCACAAGACCAGCAAACATTTCTAAAAAATTTTAACTTGATAAAGAGCGATGTCTTGCAATATGAGTAGTACGTGATGGCAAATGTCACATGATCACAACTGAGCCAATGGTTCTTGATATTTGCTTTGATACACAAGGGCTTTGAATTACAAGCATGTTTCTTGAACAAATTATGCTCACAAACCAAGGCTTTTCTGTACTTGCGATTACAGCCCCCTCTACTTTCCAGTCTGGTTAAATACAATAACTGTGGTCTTTAAAAGTAAATTATTATTGTATCCCCAGAGCTTAGCGCCATGGTTAATAGGTTCTTAGCAAATTCTTATTGAATGAGTAAATAAATGAATGACATATTAGATTCGCTCTACTTCAAGCTACAGACCTATATCTCTTTGCAGAAATAAATCATTTACATGGTAATAAAATGGGAGAAAAATGACTATGATTCATAGCATTTCAAATATTAACCTAACAAAACAACACTGATGGTTTGGCCATCCATGTAGTCAACAAATATACTGAGCATCTTCTATGTACCAGGCACTTACAAGCACTAAAACCACAGAATTAGAAATTCAGAAAACTATATGGCTTGAGTGGTTTACACTACACAATTAAAATCTCTTAAGGGACTGATTTGTACACCAGAGTATCAATTTCTCAATTCTGAAAAGGAGATATACCTGAAATACTCATTTCTTCTCCATGGGCATCCCCTCCTCTTTTATCAAGGTACTGTGAAACTAGATAGGCTAGGGGAAGGTTGTTTTTTTTTTTTTTCTGAGTTTTATTTATTTCTGAGAGAGAGAGAGAGAGAGACTGCATAAGCAGGGGAGAGCTAGAGAGAGAGGGAGACACACAGAATCCAAAGACAGGCTCCAGGCTCTGAGCTGTCAGCACAGAGCCCGACGCGGGGCTCTAACACATGAACTGTGAGATCATGACCTGAGCCCAAGTTGGGTGCTCAACCAACTCAGCCACCCCAGGTGCCCCTAAGAGAAAGGTTTTTAATTGACATATCATCAGCAGTAAGGGAGTAGACTAATGTAGAAAGCTATTTCTTTTAAGCCATGGAAAGACTTAGAAAATTTTGGTTTTCTCTAGTGAATTGATTATTCCCATGCTAGACAATCATGATCAAATTCTTACTGTCTAATTCCCTGTTTTACATCCCTCTTGTATATAAATACAGCAGTTCTTTAGTATATATTATTCAAGACAGGCTCTCAGATAACTAAGTTTAGTTTTCATTTTAAGAACACATCCTGCTCCCTTAGATAAGTCTGAGGAATTTGCCTAGTTTCAGCAGCCTGTGTGTAAGCCTTTTAGTGTGGGTTATTCCTGTAGTTTGTCCAAGTTAGGGTCATATGTACAATGGAGGGGACTATTAACAGTTCTCAGTGGGGTAACTATTAACAGTTCGGTAAATGACATTGGAACAACTGATCGTTTGTTTTGATAAAAATGAAATTATATTCCCTACCTAATACCATTCATGAAAATGCATTCTGGAGGGACTAAAGACCCAAACAGAAAACAAAACTCTACTTATCTTGGCAGAAAATATAGGAGAGAAACTAGGGGCGCCTGGGTGGCTCGGTCGGTTAAGCATCAGGCTTCGGCTCAGGTCATGATCTCACGGATTGTGGGTTCCAGCCCCGCGTCAGGCTCTTTGCTGACAGCTAGCTCGGAGCCTGGAGCCTGCTTCAGATTCTGTGTCTCTCTCTCTCTCTCTCTGACCCTCCCCTGCTCCCACTGTCTCTCTCTGTCTCTCAAAAATAAATAAAAAACACTAAAAAAAAAATTTTTAAAGGAGAGAAACTAGACTTTGGGAAACTACAAGTTTCTGACTTTGGAAAACTAGCAGTCATTTTAAACCAGACCGTAAATGCAAAATATGTAAAGAAATAGATTGATAAGTGTGATTCCATGAAGACGCAACAGCGTGAAATGTGGACAGCAAGTCAAAGTTGTCTGCTACAAAAAGCATCATAAGCAAAGTTTCAAGATTGATAAGTGTGAATAAGGCATACAACATATTTAGGCAAAGCCAAAAACAAGTGACAGATTAGGAGATCGTATCTGCCATATGTGTAACACAGAAAGGATTAGTGTTTAGATCTATAAATCACTCCTACGTAAAGAGGAGACTCAGAACAATGGGAACATGGAAAAAAATAATAGGATAATTACTTATAGAAAAATAACTAGAATTGATCAATGAACATATGAATAGAAGCTGAACCTCACCAATTATTGGGAAAAATTGATTCTATTTAGAACATCAAGATAACAATATCGGCAGAAATTAAGCATACTAATAAAATATATTGAATGGGTGTGGGAAAGCCTACACACACAATGCTAATGAGAATATAAAATTGGTACAGTCATGTAGAAGAGAAATTTGGCAGTTGACTAACATAAAAGTACATGTTTGCTTTGACCTGGCCATTCCAGCTATTGGTGTCTCCTTTTGAAAAACACTGGCACTTGTGCATAAGAAAACATGTACAAACATGCCCAGGGCAGAGTTCCTCATAAGGAGAAACTAGAAACACTAAACCAAGAACGGAAGAATGGCTTACAACAAGGTGTTCATTCAAACTACGTAAGCAGCAGCATGAAGCAGTTAGAAAGAATGCTACCGGTCAGTGCCAATCTGGATGGCCCCACCACTGCATCCGATTAGATAAAAGAGCAAGTTACAAATATATTGCTGTGATACCATTTTGTAGAAAAAAAAATAACAGCACAGAATGAAACGACGTATTGCCTAAGGAACACATGTAAAACTGTGTAAATATATAAAAGCGGAGAGGAAACTAACCTAATTGATGTCAGGCTGCCTCTGGGATGATGGGGCACAGGATGTGGGAGGGGCTTGAAGGGGATTTGTCCTTAACCCCTTTTTAAACAAGAACTCAGGTATTATTTACATTTTATTTTTGTTTTTTAAAAAAGCTTATTTATTTATTTTGAGAGCACGCAAATGTGAGTAGAGGAAGAGCAGAGAGAGAGAGAATCCCGAGCAGACTTCACACCGTCAGCACAGAGTTCCATTTGGGGCTTGAATTCACTAACCGTGAGATCATGACCTGAGCTGTAATCAAGAGTCTGAGCTTAACAACTGAGCCACCCAGGCACCCTTAAATTTTATTTTTATTTTTAAAAATTTTAAAGCATATTTTTAAAATTTTTTTTGCGTCTTTTTTTTATTTTTATTTTTGAGAGACAGAGAGAGACAGCATGAGCAGGGGAGGGTCAGAGAGAGAGGGAGACACAGAATCCGAAATAGGCTCCAGGCTCTGAGCTAGCTGTCAGCACAGAGCCCGATGCGGGGCCCGAACCCACAAACCATGAGATCATGATCTGGGACGAAGCCGAACGCTTAACTGACCGAGCCACCCAGGCACCCCTTATTTATTTTGAGAGAGAGAGACACACACAGAGAAGGAGAGCAGGGGAGGAGCAGAGAGAGCGGGAGACAGAGAATCCCAAGCAGGCTCCAGGCTGTCAGTACAGAACCTGACGTAGGGCTCAAACCCATGAACTGTGAGATCGTGACCTGAGCTAAAATAAGAGTCTGACACTTAACTGATTGAGCCACCTAGGTGCTCCTCTAAATTTTATATTTAAAATTAAGTCAGTTTTCTAGTGAACAACTGCTGAAGAGGAAACATGTATTCTCCCTTTAAACATATGTAGGTGCATAAAAATATCAAATAAAATGTAAATATGTATACATTTATAAATATAAATTTAAATGTAAACATGCATCTATATGCATACATAGTATAACTTGAAATCAAGATTTTCTTTTTTTTAATTTTTCTTTTTTCTCTTTCTAAATGTTTTTATTTGAGAGACAGAGTACGAGTAGTGAGACACAGAATCAGAAGCAGGCTGCAGGCTGCAGGCTCCAGGCTCTGAGCTATCAGCACAGAGTCTGACCTGGGGCTCAAACTCACGAGCCATGAGATCATGATCTGAGCCGAAGTCAGACGCTTGACCAACTGAGCCACCCAGGCACCCCAGGCAGTGTCTTTTTTAACCTCTTTGAAGATCATTAGCAGAAACATCTGGATCCAATTGTAACTGTCAGTTTCAAACAACTCAGAGACCAGCAACAGCATAAAACTGAGTGTTTAGGCAGAGACTGCTGACCTCCAGGGTTGGACATCTCTGACCACTCAAGGCATCCCAGGAGGATGGTGTCAACTACCCATCCCCACTGGGGGGGGAGATCTTCAGTGCCACCCAAGATAGTTACACGGTCCTGCAAGACAGCACTACTTTTGTGAGATTTTAATGTGAAGTTCATGCCAAACTGCCTTTCAAAGACACTCATCTCTGCCTAGGCTGTCGGGTTCGCCAGTTCTGGGTTGTTCCATAGCTACTCACTCAACACAAAACTGTATCAGTCAAGCTTCTCAGCGGTAAGTCACAGAAGCTGTTAGTTTGCTAGGGCTGCTTTAACCAAGTGCCACAAACTAGGTGGCTCAGAACACCAGAAATGTATTGTCTCACAGTTCTGGAGGCCAGAAGTCTGAAGTCACGGTGTCAGCAGGGTCATGCTCCCTCTAAAGTTGCTTAGGTAGGATCTGTGTCAGGTATTTCTCCTAGCTTCTGGCAGTTCCTTGGTTTGCCCAGCATAACACCTATCTTCACCTTGTGTCTCCATGTTGAAATTTCCCCTATTTATATGGGGTATCAGTCATATTGTATTAACCATGTTCCCTACTCCAATATGACTTTTTCTTAACTAATTATATCTGTAGCAACCCCCCAGAGGGTCACATTTTCAGATAATAGAGGTTAGGACTTCATCATATGAATTTTTAGGGAATGCAGTTCAACCCATAACATCAATCTTTCTTAGAGAGAGAGAGAGCAAGCAAGGGAGGGGCAGAAAGAGGGGGACACACAGATTCCAAAGCAGGTTCCAGGCTCTGAGCGGTCAGCACAGAGCCCGACATGGGGCTCGAACCCATGGAACGTGAGATTGTATCATCAATCTTGTGTGATTTGTGGCGGCAGGTGAGAGAACTACTAGAAGGATATTGGCTCATAGCATCATTGGAAAGGCTGAGGAACCAGCATGGAAAATGGACAGGTACAGAGGAGCCTGGGCAGCAGCCAGAACCACAGCTCAAATCTTGCCTCAGACCAACCCAATGAGGACATCCTGGTCTCTACAGGACACTGGACAGCATGGCTTATGCTGCCCCAGAATCTCTGAGTTGCTGTGCTGCAACTTCCAAATATTTTCAACCACCCAGTGCAAGTGCAAGAGTGGATTTTCCAAGATCTTGACTTTAGAATACATCCTGAATATTAAATAACATCATATATTAGGACTGGAAAGATCAACATAACAGATACAGTTGGTGAGTCTTTAGTGTATCAGAAGATCATGATATAAACAATCATATTCCCAAAATAGAACTACTAAGGTGATATGGATAATTTTGTAGGAAAAATATACATGAACAAAGCTGACTTCAGGAGAAATAAGAAATCTAACCAATAATCATTACAGAAATAGAAATTCCTTTAGTAGTCAAAATTTTCCAATACCGGAGGTACCTGGGTGGCTCAGTCGGTTAAGTGTCTGACTTGAGCTCAGGTCATAATTTCACAGTTCGTGAGTTCAAGCACTGCATTGGGGTTTCTTCTGGCTGCTCAGAGCCTGGAGCCTGCTTCGGATTCTGTGTCTCCCTCTCTCTCTCTCTCTGCCCCTGCACAGCTTGCACTCTGTCTCTCTCTCTTTCTCTTTCTCTCTCAAAAATAAATAAATATTAAAAATTTTGTCCAATACCAAAAGACCTCTTCAAGCCTTAATCATTTCTTAGATCAGTTTTATCAAGACTTTAATGAACATGTAATTCCAGTCTTCTACAAGCTGTTTCAGAGAATAGAAAAAAACTATTCAACTCATAAGACCATTAAAACCTTGATACCAAAACAATAGTATATAAGGAAAAAACAATATAGAGCAATCTCAAAAACCTTAAAAAAGTCCAAATTTAAAATGTCATTATAAAGAGCTTCTTATTGGAATTTTACTGCAATCAAACCTCCAAGTTAGTTAGCATATAGTGCAACAATGATTTCAAGAGTAGATTCCTTAATGCCCCTTACCCATTTAGCCCATCCCCTCCCACAATCCCTTCAGTAACCCTCTGTTTGTTCTCCATATTTAAGAGTCCTTTATGTTTTATCCTCCTCCCTGTTTTTATATCATTTTTGCTTCCCTTACCTTATGTTTATCTGTTTTGTATCTTAAAGTCCTCATATAAGTGAAGTCATATGATATTTGTCTTTCTATAACTAATTTCGCTTAGCATGATACCCTCTAGTTCCATCATGTAGTTGCAAATGGTAAGATTTCATTCTTTTTGATTGCTGAGTAATACTCCATTGTGTATATATACTACATCTTCTTTATCTATTCATCCATCAATGGACATTTGGGCTCTTTCCACACTTTGGCTATTATTGATCAAACGTCTTTGTTTAATGCACTATTGTAATCCCCATTTTCACTCGGAAGCATTTTCCCTCAATGACACCTCAATGCAAATTCATCATTATTCAGTTCTTTTAGTTATCTATCTTTTTAGTTATCACATTTCACTTATTAAGACTGACTCCTTCATTTTGAAACTTGAATTCATATTCAATTCAAAGCTGTCCTTCCTCATGCACTAGAGCTCTGGTAATCTGAACTAGAGAAGAGGGTATGGGCATGGATTTGCCACATCCCGTTCTCTCTTCCCTGTTCTCACTACTGGTGTGCTGAGTTCCAGAAATGACTGTCAATGATTCTTGCCCTGTGTAATTCTCTCCCCTATGAGTGTGCACAGAAGCTGGTAAATATGATGAGATATCATGCCCATAATGAGGCAATAACACATAGCAAAATGGAGTTTATCTAGGTTGGCCAATGCTAATCACAGGAGCCTTTAAACTCAGAGTTTTCTTTGGCTATTGGCAGAGGAGTAAGTTAGAGACTTGAAGTATAAGGGGGACTCAATACAACCTTGAAGATAAAGGGGACCAGGTGCCAAGGAATGAGCTGAGTGGGGGCCTTCATTGACCATCAGCAAGGAAAGGGGGCCACGATTCTACAATTACCAGGAACTGAATTGGGACAACAATCCGAATGAGCTAGAAAGCATGTGTTTCTCAAGAGCCTCCAGATAAGAATCCAAGTTGGCCAATCTTGATTTTGACTTTGTGAGAACTGGAGCAAAAAAATCCAGTCAAGCTTACTTGGACTTCTGACACACAGAACTGTGAGCCAATACCTTTGTATTGCTTTATGCCACTACATTTGTGGTAATTCATTACACAGCAATAGAAAACTACTATATTACTCTTTTGGTACTCAGGGGAGAAAATAGGGGGAGGGATGACCTATCCTTACATGATTGCCTTTGAAATTTGTTGCACTTTTATTAGTTGGACATATTCATGTTTTCTTTATATGACAAATCCCAGCCGGACAATGGAGGCATTTCTGTCCCCTTTCTGTTGGTTATCTTGGCCTCTCTGTAATACCAGTTGGATATCAGTTCCCTCTACGTGGCAGGCATCCAAAAGCTAGTTCTCCAAATGGTCCTATGGTGTAGGCCTGGCAAGAAGTTGGACAGGGGGCAGCTGAATGAAGCTCACCTTATCTTTCCTGAATTCAGCACATTCCGCCAATGGACATTCTATAGTGTCTATTGCTGCCAGTGTTCCATTACCGAAGCCGGAACCATCTTGGGGGCTACCAGCAAAACTCCTAGTCCTGCCATCTTCTTCAGGAACCAGTGACCTGTGAGACTCTCCGGAAACCCCTCCAAACCAAAGCAGGTGATGCTACTCAACCCCACTATATCTCTTCTGCCAGGTGAGTGGCTCAGCAACGTTCAGACAAGATGTGATCACAAGTCTCAGATTTGATTGAGGGGCTGGCAGAGGGCCCTCCCTTTTGCTCCCTTAAAACTTTCAGTGCTGTGGTGTTTGGGTGGCTCAGTCGGTTGAATGTCCAACTTTGACTCAGGTCATGATCTCATGATTTGTAAGTTCAATCCCCACATGGGCTCTTTGCTGCCAATGCAGAGCCTGTTTTGGAACCTCTGTCCCCTTCTCTCTTTGTTCTTCCCTGTGCACATGGGCACTATTTCTCTCTCTCTCTCAAAAATAAACATAAAAAAACCTCTCAATGATAAAAGTCATCAAACTGGTTGAACCAGTATTGCCCTGTGGGAACCAAAATCTCAAGTCAAGAACTGGGCCTTATCTGAACTCAGCCTTGGAGAAGAATAACTGTTGTCTGCAGGACAATTATTTCCACTTAAATCCCTGAGACATTTGGTAATCTCTAAGGACAGGATAAGATATCAGTTAGGCTCCATATCATCCTGTTACACTATTCCTCTTGCAAATTCTGTTCATCAGTGTCTTAAAAAAAAAAAAATCCAAAAACGACCCGGGGCGCCTGGGTGGCTCAGTCAGTTAAGCATCTGATTTCAGCCCCATGTCAGACTCTGTGCTGACATCTCAGAGCCTGGAGCCTGCTTCAGATTCTGTGTCTCCCTCTCTGTCTGTCCCTCCCCCACTAGCATTCTGTCTCTCTCTCAAAATAAAAAAAACATTAAAAAAGAAGACCCATTATAACTAAGTAGAGTGTAGATGAGTAAATATAAGGATGGTTCAATATTAGGAAATCTATCACTACAGTGCTTATTTCAGCAGCACAAATAGTAAAATTCGAACGATACAGAGATTAGTATGGCTCCTGAGCAAGGATGACATGAAAATTTGTGAAGTGTTCCATATTAAAAAAAAGAAAGAAAGAAAGAAAGAAAATCTACCACTACAGTCTGACCGTATTAACAGATTAAGGAGAAGACCCACATGATTATTTCCAGATACATAAAGAAGCATTACACAAAATTGAACTCTCATTTATATTAAAAAAAATTTCAAACATGGATAGAGGGGTGCCTGGGTGGCTCGGTCAGTTAAGTATCCGATTTTGGCTCAGGTCATGATCTCATGTTCGTGGGTTCGAGCCCCATGTTGGGCTCTGTGCTGACAGCTCAGAGCCTGGAACCTGCTTCTGATTCTGTGTCTCCCTCTCTCTCTGCTCCTCTCTGCTCATGCTCTGTCTTTCTCTATGTCAAAAATAAAGAAAACATTAAAAAAAAAACATGAATAGAAGGAAACTTTTATAATGTAATAAAGGGCCCCTACCCGAAACTTACATAAACCATCATTTTTAAAAGCATTTTTTTCCACATTTATTTATTTTGAGAGTGCACATGCATGCACACAAGCTAGGGAGGGGCAGAGAAAGAGAAGGAGAGAGAGAATCCCAAGCAGGCCCTGTGCTGTCAGCACAGAGTTTGATGTGGGGCTCAAATCCACAAACTGTGAGATCATGACCTGAGCCGAACTCAAGAGTCTTACACTTAACCCCAGACTGAGCCACTCTCTAGAATTATTTTTTATTAAAGTCAGGAAAAAGACAAGGCTGCCCACTATCTTTGGTACTATTCCATAAAATAATAATTGCTCTAAAGGTTATAAGACAAGAAGATATAAGAAAGGAGGAGACAAATTGATGATTTTTACAGATCATATTACTGTTTTCATAAAAATATTCAAGAGCATCTACTGAAAAACTAGCAGTATTTATAAAACAAAATGCAGCAGTATTGATGGCTGTAAGATCAAAATACAAAAATCAATCATTGTCCTATAGAGAGAATGATAAAACATTATTAAAGAATGCAAAGGGAGAAATGAAAAAAACTGTCATATTCTTGTCTGGGAAGAATCCAGACTGAAAAGATGTCCAATTAATTAATTAATCCAATGCAGTTTGAATCAAAATTCCAATAGTGTTCTTGTTTATGATTTAGACAAATGAATTTTGAAAGTGACATCCAAGAACAGTGGCCCAGCAATTCTTATTGTATGTATGTAGACTACTGTATTTACTTTTTACAAATTCATAAATTTATAGTCAATATATAAAGACATGGAGTTAATGGATATACACCAAACTGATAGTTACAATTGCTTCAGGAGAGGGAGGGGGTTTGGATTAAGGGGAATTTCAGCTTTTAAAAAATTTTTTAACATTTATTTATTTTTGAGAGACAGAGAGACACAGAGCCTGAACAGGAGAGAAGCAGAGAGAGAAGGAGACACAGAATCGAAAGCAGGCTCCAGGCTCTGAGCTGTCAGTTACAGAGCCTAACACGGGGCTCGAACCCATGAACTATAAAATCCTGACCTGAGTTGAAGTCAGACACTCAACTGACTGAGCCACCCAGGTGCCCCTCAACTTTTTTTAAATTTATTTTTTCAATGTTTATCTTTGAGAAAGATACAGAGCACAGGTGGGGTGGGATGGAGAGAGAAAGGGAGACAGAGAATTGGAAGCAGGCTCCAGGCTCTGAGCGCTCAGCACAGAGCTCGATGCAGGGATCGAACCCATGAACTGTAAGATCATGACCTGAGCCAAAGTTGGACACTTAACCAACTGAGCCACCCAGGTGCCCCCCTCAGCTTTTTTTATATC
This sequence comes from Suricata suricatta, assembly GCF_006229205.1. Taxonomy (NCBI): domain Eukaryota; kingdom Metazoa; phylum Chordata; class Mammalia; order Carnivora; family Herpestidae; genus Suricata; species Suricata suricatta. Next base: position 46,384,547 of record NC_043709.1, on the reverse strand, counting down.
CCTTATTTTAAAATATATTTGAAGAAGAAATGACAAATGTGAATTGTAGGCAATAGTTACATTAGATATTAATTGTTGTGTGATTGTTTCTGCATATTTTAAACTTGTCAACGTAAACAAAAAGTTAGTCGATGAATTCCCCAAATTGAAACAAAAAGCCTGGGGTCACCTGGGTAGCTCAGCTGGTTGAGCGTCTGACCCTTGATTTTGACTTAGGTCATGATCTCATGGTTTGTGAGATGGAGCTCTGTGTCAGACTCCTCACTGAGCCTGCTTGGGATTATCTGTCTCTCTCTCTCTGCCCCTTCTTCATTTGAGATCTCTCTTAAAATAAACATTTTAAAAAAGCGCCTGTGTTTATATTCACTATTTGTTGGGATTTTGCTTTACATCTCTAGACATTTGGAAAGATAAGTGGAATTTGAACTACTTCTGTAATTTTACACAGTCAAATATTGTGAAACTTTCAGCATTCTAGGCAGTCTAAACACTGTTTCTGAGATAAGTCTTGTTTATTTTCCCCCATTCTCTAAAGATTAATCAGTTACCATTAATAAATCCAAGTCTGAGGTGGCCCTGGGACCAGGACAAAAGTCTATTGTGAATGTGTTTGCAGACTTTAGGTCCCAAAGAATAGAAGATGCTCAAAGTGTCTCCATCTCTCTCTCTCTTTTTTAAAGACTTTGGGCTATTTTGTTTTAATGTTTATTTTTTTGAGAGAGAGAGGAAGACACAGAATCTGAAGCAGGCTCCAGGCTCTCAGCTGTCAGCACGGACTCCGACGTAGGGCTTGAACCCACAAACCCTGAGATCATGATCTGAGCCAAAGTCAGACGCTTAACTGAGACTGAACCACCCAGGTGCCCCACGGTGTCTCCATCTCTTGGAACAAAGGAGGGTATCGAGAACAATGCTGCTAAAAATTAAGCAGATGCTTGCTTCCAGAAAAGCCTGGCATAGAGACAGGGTAAAGTGACACAGGTTGATGGTGGAAGGCATGGAAACAGCAGCAGCTGGTCTGTATTTCTTTCTTAATCGTAAAGCCACTAACAATGGCAATGATTTTAGGGTGAGAAGATCCCATGTGTTTTCTCGTTCCTCATCTTCTTTGACTCCTGCAGTATTCCGTATCATTACTTGACTCTTCCAGTTTTGGGGACACCACTAGATAGCCTGCATGAGGTGGACTTCTGGTCATTCTGCTCATCCTTTGCTGTTTCTACCCCTGCTGCCTTATCTCTGTCCTTCTCTCCTCTGAGGAGCTCATCAGTTCTTACATGTTGAGTCAATCATCACCTCAAAAGCTCTGTCTCTAGCCTGAGCTTCAGTTCCACATTTTCTACCACCGAACTTTTTGTTCTCTGGGGCATCATCCAAAACTCAACAACCAGCCAACTTTTCATTTCCTCTAGACTTTGGGTCAGTGGTATCATCATTCTCTTTGTTTTTTTTTTTAAAGATAATTTCTTTTTTTGTTTTTTAATTTATTTTTGATACAGAGAGAGACAGAGCATGAGAGGCGGAGGGGCAGAGAGAAAAGGAGACACAGAACCGGAAGCAGGCTCCAGGCTCTGAGCTGTCAGCACAGAGCCTGACGCGGGGCTTGAACCCACAAACGTGAGATTTGACCTGAGCTGAAGTCGGAGGCTTTACCGACCGAGCCACCCAGGTGCCCCTCATCATTCTCTTTGGGTGGAAATGCAGAGTCAGACTGTCAGGATCTATGGTGGGGGTGGGGGTATGGCTGTGTTCATCACCTGGGGCCTTTGGTAGTGCTTGTTCCACATGGTAAGTTTTTAATACTGATTCCTAGAAAGACAGAATCCTTGCCTCATCTGTCTCCCCAGCACCTTAAATCCTATCACTTCTTCCTTCATTCCTGTTCTTCTCTGATTTCATTAGAAAAGGACTAATCCGGTCAGTTCTGCCCTTTGCTCCTCTGCTCTACTAATTCTGCCAAGAGAATTTTGCAAAACACAGAGCCAGTGAGAAGGGGGAAAGCTGATCTAGAGGCAGCTAGCCAGACTATTCACAGCTTGAATTGGCTCAAGGTGGTTGTGCTAAAACCACAGTTTAAATCAATTCACCTATTTACCTCCTTCTAAGCTGTCCTAATTTGCTTACTCTGTCCATAGCCCAAATTCTCTTGTTTGGAATTTAAGAAAACTCCAAAATTTTTTAAGTTTATTTATTTATTGTGAGAGAGAGAGAGAGAGAGTGCACATATGTGTGCATCTGCAGGGACTGGCAGAGAGCGAGAGAGAGCGAGAGAATCCCAAGCAGGCTCCTTGCTGTCAGTGTAGAGCCTGACTTGGGACTCGATTTCATGAACTACAAGATCATGACCTGAGCTGAAATCAAGAGCCAAATGCTTAACTGACTGAGCCACTCAGGCGCCCAGGAAGCTCCAATTTCTTTTCTTTTTTTTTTTTTTTTTTCATGTTTGCTTATTTTTTGAAAGAGAGAAAAACAGAGTGGAAGCAGGGGAGGGTTAGAGGGAGAGAGGGAGACATGGAATCTGAAGCGGGCTCCAGGCTCTGAGCTGTCAGGACAGAGCCTAACTCAGGGCTGGAACCCATGAATCATGAGATCATGACCTGAGCCAAAATTGGATGCTGGATTCTCAACCAGCTGAGCCACCTAGGCACCTCAAGATGAAATTTTTAAAAAAGCCAAACCAAATGCCTGAAGATAATAATAATGTTGGCAATTAACTGAATGACCAATATGTTTAAGAAAGATTCCTTTCTTGTAGGCTACAGAGTGGGAGACGGTAAAGTTATAACTTTAATTAAAAAAAAAAGTCCTTTAAAAAAAGGAACTAATTGCTTTCTGGCGAAAGAAGCTTGTTCTTTGCAAATGACTGTGCTCTTTGGGTTGAACCAACCCAATTCTTATGTCCTTATTTATTTTTGAAACTGCCACACCTATATACCAAAAGGGGCAAGGTGAATCAGTACTGAGTGTTTAATATATATATTTTTAATGAGAATGTATATATTCTATGAACAAACCCAAACATTCCAAAAGCATGAAAAATAACAGCTGTTCTTTATCTCCTGGATACCCCCATCACTGCAGCCACCATAAGTCTTTTATTTCTTCAACCAGAAGATTTGTATGCATCACGTACAAGTCTATATTGTGCTATTTTTTAATATTGTGCAATTTTTAATCATGTTTTTAAAAAAAAACAGTCTTAAATAACTCGTTTGTATACAACTCCAGTGGCTTAATCTAACGCACAGATGTTAATTTTGGTTTCTTTTTTGGTTAACTGCACTCAGATACGCCTGGTGCCTGCAGTTTCCATCGCGGTCGAAAATTGTAAACACACGAAATACA
>NC_043709.1:46331772-46381102 GCF_006229205.1 Suricata suricatta | reverse complement strand
CTCCCGGACCGCCCCCTTCGCGGAGGCGGCCGGCCCAGCCCCCTCCCCCAATTGGCGGACGTGATAGGGCTGAGGCGCGCGCGCGCGCAAACGCCCGGATGAACCGCGGCTTCCGGCGCGTCCTCTGGGGCAGCAGGGGGCGCGCATCGGGCGCGCCTCGGCTGGCTCGGGTCCTTTAGGGGCCTGTGCGGCCCTGTGTAGCTGGAAAGAAAATGGAGTAAGAGCCCGAGTCTGAGGGGCAGCCCTAACCCCTCTGACCGAGGTCCTGCCGTCTTCGCCGCCAGGAGCCTCTTTCTTCTCCGGACCTAGTGCCGTTCGAGCGCCCCTGTGGCCTGGGCCCCGCGAGTGGAATGGTCGCCGAGGCCCAGGGCGTTGGGCTTCTGCCCGCCCAGTGAAGGGAACTGGGAGCCTCGAGGGTTCCCGCTCCTCCTACTCCAGGCGCGGACAACTCCGCTTGCTGAGAGCAGGTACCGGCCGGGAAGCGCCCGGGCAGTGCTGGGTTTGTTCTGCGACTTGGGTTTCCCAGTTCTTTGTCGCTTGTAGCCTCTTCCCCGCCTGCAGGCTTTGTGCATTTGGTGGTGGGGGGCGCGGGGCACGTGGGTTTGTGGCGGTTTTTGTTGGAAGGAGGCAAGGTTGTCGCCGCCCGGGAGGAGGGCGGGGTTTCGGAGCCGGGAGCCGGGCGGGCGGAAGGTGGGGGGCTCCGCGGGTGGTCAGGGTAAAGGTCATGTGGGCGGGGGGTGCCTTGCGGGGCTGTCGGCAGCCTCTGGGCTTGGGATCCCAATGGTGACAGGTGCCTGTTCTGTAGCCTGCGTGAACCGGGAGCCTTGTCTGGGCGGGTTTGGGCTGGTTCTGTGGCTAAGTTGACTCAGCTTTTCCCTTTGGGCTGGTCAAGTTCGGACACGTTCCTAGTACGCAGCAGCAGGAGCTAAGCCCTGACTTGTCCCCAGCTGGGGCTATTTAAACCATGCTTCTTCCCAGCTGTATTCACTGGCGACTGGAGATAGATACCTGTGGTCACCGACTTAGAGCACTTATTCTACACTGATCCAGGTAAGGAACCGCTTGTTACTGGCTTAAGTTTTACTACAATATTTAAGAGCGTTGTTTATTCCTTTCCATTTGACTTAGATTATTTCCCCCCACGTTTGTTTCCTTATTTCAAGTTTTTATCATGTGTGTTTTTTTCCTACTCATAGGCAAATGTGCAATACCAACATGTCTGTGTCTACTGATGGTGCTGTAAGCACCTCACAGATTCCAGCTTCGGAACAAGAGACCCTGGTTGGTATTTTTGTCTCAAGTGTAACTTATAAGAATAATTTATGAGGTGATCAACCAGATTCCATAGACCACATTTATGGCATGGCTCTTTCAATGAAATTGTATGAACATAGTTTGAATTCTGCCAGTCAGGCATAATCATAAAAGTTGACTCTAAGAACCGGTATTATTTTCTTTGTCCTTTACCGCATTGGATTTAAAATTAAGTTCCATTACATTCTTAAGCGGGGATGCTGAAGTTATGTTTATTATGTGACCATTTTTTCTATTTTGCCTTAAGTTTCTAAATGGTTTCTAAAAGTCACAAAACTAATTCATGCTTAGAAAGATTTTAGGCATTACAGAAAACTGGAAGTTCTCATCTTCTTTTTTAGTTTACTTATTCATTTTGAGAGGGGGCAGATTGAGGGAGAGAGTCCCAAGCAGGCTTGGAGCTGTCAGCCCAGAGCCCAATGTGGGGCTCTATCTATCCCTTGAATCTAGAGAGCATGACCTGCTGTGAAATCCAGAGTCACTCAGGCGCCCCCTAGTCTTCTCTTTTGACCCTATTTCTTTTTAGATTTTTTTGTATATGCCCATATAAATGTCTGTGTGTGTGTGTGCAGTTTTTAATCTGTTATTGTTTCGTTTGTTCTATTAAAACAGGATTAAACTAGAGTTGTGGTACAAATTCCATCCATGTCAGTAAATCTACAGAATTCTGCTTAATGCCTCTGTTGTGTTCCAGAGCATTGGGGTATCATTTAAAACATTTATGCCTCTATAAGATTTTTTTATAGTTTTTTTTTAAATTGTGTTTTTGTTTTTGAGCATTACAGTTAGTGCTGTTTTGGGGCGCCTGGGTGGTATCTGACTTCGGCTCAGGTCATGATCTCGTGGTTCATGAGTTTGAGGCCCATGTCTGGCTCTGTGCTGACAGCTCAGAGCCTGGAGCCTGCTTCGGATTCTATGTCTCCCTCTCTCTGCTCCTCCCCTGCCCATGCTCTGTCTTTCAAAAACATTAATAAAAAATTTTTATAAAAGAAAACTAGTGCTGCTTTGTACATGTCTCTTCCTATAGGATTTTGTAGAAGTGGAGCTCCTGGGTCCTAAACTATCGTGTATTTGATTGCTGTTCACATGTTGATAACCAAAAGATTATAACAGTATTCACCTTGGCCAAAACTGAATATTAGCAGTTTTTATTATTATTTTGGTACATTTGTGGTAAAAGGTACTATATCCTTGTTTAAATTTGTATTTCCTTAATGTCTGTCGAGATTGGGCATCTTGTCATTCCTTAAATCATTTCCTCTGGGATTTGCTTGCTCTCATCTATTCACTTTTCCTTTAGGCTTAATGTGTTATTTTTTGTAATAATTCGTAGTTCTCTGTGTTTCAAATATATTTAACTTTTATCATTTACAAATGTTGCATTTAACTTTGTTTTTGATAATGTTTTTATGAAGTCAAATTTATTGACTTGTGGTTTTTGAATTTCATATCATGCTTCGGAAGAATTCTCTCATTCCAAGATTATGCAGATACAGTCCTGTGTTTTCTTGTGGCATTTTAATTTTCACATCTAGATCTTTTTTCATTTGGCATTTGTTTATTGTTTTTGTTATTAAGTAAGATTAAGAATGGTTTTTATAGTATTCTTTTTGCATTATTTTAGGTCTTAATAAACGACTAAATTAATGGCTTTCCATTGCAGATTTTTACTTTGAGTTGTTTTATGTGATTTGAAGTTAATATAGCATATATAAATTTTGAGGAGGAAAAAAGTAATTTTTTATTTTTTCAGAGTTCATTGTTTTAAGTGAAGTAAAGTATATATGTAAGCACATACACACACAAAAAAGTGTGTGATCAGAACAGCTAATGATTCAATACTACACTTACTGTGTATTTTAAGTTTTTGGCTATTATTTACTTGATTAGCTGGAAATAGGCAATTTTCTTAAATCTACTTTTGAGAGTTAAATTCTATCCGGGGATGCTGTTAGATATCCAAGTTAGACAAAGGATGGGAGTATATTGAAAAGAGGTGTAGAGACCCCAGTTCTTGTGGAGGGGGCAAACTGTAAAGACACTTGAGATTTGAAGATTTTGATATAGCAATAGTTAGGGAGAAAGTATATTATATCTCTGCCTCCTTGCCAGTTATTTTTTTCAGTACCGTTTGTAGAACTTCTAAATCAGGGTCAGGGAAGCTATAACCTGTGGGCCAAATTTGATCTCCTGCCTATTTTTGTAAAGAAGGTTTTATGGAAATGCGGCCATGGCTGTTGGTTTACATAGTATCTGTACTTCTGAGTCAGACCATGTGGCAGGAAAAGCTTCAACTGTTTACATTCTGGCTCTTTATAGAAAAAATTGACCTCTGATGTAGTTGGCTGGCTCCTTGAATACAGCTCATGTTTTATTTATGCTCCCCACCCCCATACCCAGTACTGTCTGGTGCGTGGTAGAGACTCAGTAGATGTTTGTCAAGTAGATATTTGAAATGTAGACCAACTAAGAGGCAGCATGGTATCGTAGGAAGAAAATGCAGCTTTGTAGATGAGGTTGTGGGTTGCAGTCTCAGATCTGTTGTTAATAATCCATGTCAGTTTGGATTAGTTATTTAAGTTGGCCAGCCATCAGGAGCCCAGTGTGTGGAAAGAAGAGATTGGGAAAAGGAACTACCTTAAAGACTTGGATTTTGCAATGTAGTTTATGGTAATCTCATTGGAGTATTCCATTTATGCTTGAATTCATAAGGTAGTAAACAGATAATAGGAATAGCTGGAGGAAAAAGAATATTTTCACTGCCTTGGCATGGATACTGTTTCTCATTGCAACTGATGATACTTGAAGATTCTGTGATTATTTGCATAGTAATTAAACTTCATCATTTTTTCTCCAAACTTTCTTGACTGTCTCTAGTATTCAGTTTCTATGGTTTATTGCATTTAGTGAAAGCATTTGACTTATTTTTTGAGTTCTGACTTGTGAGATTGATAAACGTAATGTCTGCTATGTATATTGAAATTCTTCAGGGACATGCTTGCTGTGGGGCTACAATTCTGGAATAATTTTGGAAGTATAATAGCAACTTTTTGTGTTTTATAGGTTAGACCAAAGCCATTGCTTTTGAAGTTGTTAAAGTCTGTTGGTGCACAAAAAGACACTTATACTATGAAAGAGGTAAGTTCAGCGTTAATGAAATAACTAATGTCTTATTAGTTACATGTAGTCATGGGGGAGAAATTGGCCATATAGAGGGATTTTTTAGTAAGCAGCTGTATTAAGTATTGTGGTCATTTGGACTATAATTTGAAGCTGAAAATTCTAATTATACTTGAATATCACTTCTCAGCTAGGAACTCTGAGACAAAGGGAGACTCTGTAGGGGTTCTTAGCATTTTTGTGCTGGGGACCCACTTGGCAAACTGGAAATGTCTTTCCAGAATCCCATTTCCAAATGCATGAACCAAATATATAGGATTACAAAGGAAACAAATTATGTAACATAGCTATCAAAATAGTACACAAGTTTGTGATATATGTACTTTTTTGTGTGTGTGCTTTTTTATTAACACATTAAATAAGATGTAGCAGTAGATCTAATAAATGTAATTTCAAGGAGTATTGTTAGTATTTTGAGGAGTATAGTTAGCAATTTGAGATGTTTACACCAAGCATAATGTGATATGAAAACACTTGTGTTTTTTATTGGTGACAGAAATCACAGGTATCACTAATACTTTGTGGTTTGTTGCCTATATTCATAATTGAAGGAAAGATAAATTTCAGTTAAAAGTTAGTGAAAATATAGAAATTTTTTTCCATCCAAATTAATGGACCCCCTGAATTCTATCCAAGGACTTCTTGGGCATCCATGGATCCCAGGTTAAGAACTTCTGCACTAGAGATACATGAGTACAGTATACTGATCTTTCTGGGATAGAGGTGAGCTGATTCATGAACATATATGTTCTATTTAATGGATACATTTCAATGTATTGTTCTCGAGCTTGAAATTTGTGCACAGAAGCATGATTTTCAGTGAGAGATTGGGTCATCTTAGGCAAACTTTCACTGTGAATGAAATGTGCCTTTTCCCCATCTCTCCCACTTACTTTATGGGTCCCAGATTGCTTAAACACTGAATTACCTTACCTACATTGGAATAGTGGGTCATGAAGAGACTCCAGACCATTTTTCTTTGCAGCCACACTTGTTATAAACATCCTAATGGGATGTTTGGTAGGAGTATAGGTTCTCTTTTTTCTCATGGTCTATCAACCGTCTCTTCAATCCATAGTCACCAGGGAATATTCCTTTAAATGAGGCCTGCTTAGCCAGTTAAGTCTACAGACAGTAAGGAAGCATCAAGGGTAAGGAAATTTTTTGGGGTGTTAACTTGGGTTTGACTTCATTATCATCATGTAATTAGTTAAGGAAACAAAAGGTATGCATTTAGTAGTAGCTAGAAATAAGGGGAGGGGCCCTTGGGAGGCTTAGTTGGTTAAGCATCTGACTTCGGCTCAGGTCATGATCTCATGGTTTCCGGGTTCAAGCCCCACATCGGGCTCTGTGCTGACAGCTTGGAACCTGGAACCTGCTTTGGATTCTGTGTCTCCCTTTCTCTCTGCTCCTCCCCTGCTTGCAGTCGGTCTCTCTCAAAAATAAATGAACCTTTAAAAAAAAATGAAATAAGGGGAAATTGACCAGGCCGTTATAAAGAGGCAGAATTCTTATGCTAAACCATGTAACAGTAATGTCTATATGTTTTGTCTGATATAATTTTCAGTTGTAGGATCTTTGTTCGGGGGCATATGAGAGAGTACTGAAAGCTAGTATGGGGTAGTAGAATGAACACTGGACTAGGAGTCAGAAGACCAGGTTCATTTCCTTATCTCTAATACAGTGGAAACAGTTCTATGAAATATCAGAATGAGATAGTACTTGTAAAAGTGCATTTAAATTGTGTAAAAATACACCTTTAGATTGTTGCCAATAGGTTTGTATGTGGATGTCTTAAAGTGTATCACTTTTTTGTCATAATGGAGCACACAACATTTAACTGTATATGCATGATTCAGGATCACTTTTTTGATTATTGTTGCATAGATTATATTGATATCTTTAAAAATATATTATATTCACTGAATTCTCCCAAACTGTAGTGTAGGTGTAATTGGTCACTTTCCTGTCATCTTCATCTGTGATGATCCCAGAGGCTGTTGAGATTTTTGGTGTTTGGGGACTGTTTACTAAATGACTGCCGGTCATTGCTATATTTTAGTTTATGTTTTGATTTTGCAACTTTTTTTGCTCTCAGTGCCTTTTTCTTCCTAGTATGTAGTACGTAGATATCTGAGCAGAATTAAAGCGTACTAAACACACACACGTTTCAAGGTTTATTTAAGTAAATTGGAGAAGCAGTGTCTACTCACATTAAATTAGAAGGAAAAGATTTAAAAGCCTTTTAAGAGTACAGAATGGTTATTATTCTAGATAGTTGTGAGTATGATTGCTGGTTAACCATTGCTAGATACATGAGATACTGAATGTTTTTGAACCTAACATTTATTTTTCTTTAATGCTCAGAAATCGTATTTCTATTTCAGGTTATATTTTACCTTGGCCAGTATATTATGACTAAACGATTATATGATGAGAAGCAACAGCATATTGTGTATTGTTCCAATGATCTCCTAGGGGATTTGTTTGGAGTGCCAAGCTTCTCTGTGAAAGAACACAGGTAATTCTTCAGTTTAGTCAAGTGTAAAAAGCCAACTGGGCAAATGTTTCAGTTCACCTCCATATTCACTCCCTTTTGTCAGAGAAAAATTGTTGCTGTATATTTAAAAAATGTGGAAATTTGATTTATCGGCAAGATATCATATTGCTTGAGAACCCGAGTTCTGGAATCTTAAGGACCTGGGTTTGAGCTCTAGCTCAGTTATATACTAGCAGTGTGACTTGGTAAATTGATTCACTCGCTCTCAGCCTTAGCTTACCCTATTTGTAAAGTAGGGGTAACATAAATACCTCATGTGGAGTTTATAAGACAATGTGTAAAAAGCAGTGTTTGACACATAGAAAGCATTTAAATGTTAGTCATGGTTACTTTAAATTTAAAAATACTGTGATTACTTTCAAAGACCATCTTTTGATTACCCTGTGGTAAAGGCTTAAATTTAAGCATTTGTTACTTTGGAGGTTATTTTGCCATTTATCATTATCACACTTCATCAGCTGAATTTAACACAGAGAACATTTCTAGAATTACTCTGCTGGGAACTGAAGACTGTTTCTTCAGTCATCCTTTCCTTACATTTGGGATTCCTTTTCACATTGGGTTTAGCAATCTGTGTGGAGCCTTAGCCTATATGTTTATCTTAATGGGATGAATGCTTTTCACCTGAAACAATTAATTAGATTCTATTAGTATTTAGTGTTCAATAATATTATATCTAAAAAGATAGGAATTGAACAGAATCTTTAAAACAGTTTCATTATGTAAGCATAGTATGTATTCATTATTGGACAATAGGAAAAGACAAGCTAAGAATAGGGGGTAAAAAAAGACTGTAGTTTGTCGTTGAGTGGTATTTTTACCTGTTTTTCTATTATGTGCAGATGTGTTTTAACCCAGTTGTGAACATACTATTTTTAATTTTGTCATGATTATTAATTTAACATTATATAAACATCCTTCCATTAAGAAGTCACATTTGTCTAATGTTTATTTTATTTTTTTAACATAGTTTATTGTATAGTTGGTTTCCATATAACTGTTTATTTTTTTAATGTTTATTTTGGTTTTTTTTTGAGAGGGAGAAAGTGGGGGAGGGGCAGAGAGAGAGGGAGACAGAGATCCAAAGCAGGCTCCACACTGAGAACAGAGATCCCAGAGTGGGGCTCAAACTCTCGAACCATGAGATTATGATCTGGGCTGAAGTCAGACACTTAACTGACTGAGCCACCCAGGCACCCCTAATATTTATTTATCTTATTATTTTACACTTGGCCTTGGGATATACGCTTTATTTTATGCACTTAAGAAATAACTATGTTGGTGATTTGGCACCATTTGAGGGTTGAATCTGCCAGTAATGTTTTGAGGTACAGTTGTATAGTTTCTCACATTGAAAGCATAGTTTAAAAATTATCTTTGACTTGGATTTTAATATGTTGAGAGGCTAAACACTGGGGAAATTACTACTTGGAAAAAGGATATGAGTAGGGATACCGATTTTTGTGTTTACAGGGCTGTATCAGTAGTCCCAAGGGTGAAAAGAAATCATTGGAATTGGCACTTTCCCCTTAATTATAAGAATTAGAAATGATATGTGACCAATAACATTCTCTAAGATCATTAGTTTAAAAAAAGAAAAATGTACCATAACATCAGTGAAGACTAGAATAATTGAATTGTCTGCCCTCATAGAGCTTACACCCCAACAGGAAGAGATTTGTTTCCATTTGATTCCTTGGTTTTAGTCCTTATTTATTAAATGAATGAGGGAGACTTTATCTTTTAATAAATTTTAAATACAAGAAAGAAAATTCATTAGGTGATTGGTCCATGGTTGATAGAAGTCAAAATTATAGTCAAGTTCCTATATAGGATGTGGGTTTTGCACAACCCACTACCTTTTTAGACAGTTTACTTCTAAGCTTTAAGCACAGAGCTAGAAATTTTTCTTCTCTGTTTGAAAGCAAATGTATTAAACAGCTCTCTGCATTCACAGCCATTCTCTGGGATCTTTTGGTAAGGTCCAAACAAGTCATATATCAGGAAATGGAGATAGGAAGTTTTTCAGCTAGAAAGACCATTGTGATTAATAAGAGTAACTGTAGGTAATCATTGTACAAGTAATTATCACAATGCTTATTAGGGCCTAGAGGTTGCCAGTGGTATGGTTTGAATGCAGTAATATATTTAAAGTTTATTTATTTTGAGGGAGCAAGAGCGTGAGTGAGCATGAACAGGGGAGGGACAGAGAGAGTGGAAAGACAGAGAATCCCAAACAGGCTCCACCCTGTTAGCACAGAGCCCAGTGTGGGGCTTTAACTGTTCGTGAGCTCATGACCTGAGCCGAAATCAAGAGTTGCACACTTTAACTGACTGAGCCACCCAAGCACCACTGAATGCAGTAATTTAAGATTTAGTTTGTGCACATTATAGTTCATGCTAATATGTATTTAAAAGTCTAAATGTTTCTTTTTTTCCTCCCTACAAGGAAAATATATACAATGATTTACAGAAACTTGGTAGTAGTCAATCAGCATGGTAAGTTAATTTTGAATACCATATACAGACATCATCCGTATATTTTAAAGATGTTTTATGTATGTGGAAGTCATTTAATTGGAACAAATGAACTGTATGAACTAAACATAATACAGCTATTCTAATGCAGATTTGTGATATGTAAAGTTAAATATTTTATTCCATCAATTTAAGCCTTGGGATATCAGTATTAATATTTGTTTTGAAAGATAATTTCTAGGTTTTTTGGGATCTCACAAGCATTTATTAGACACTTATTTTTTAAATTTTATTTTATATTTTTATTTTAATTCCAGTTTAGTTAACATACAGTGTTATATTAGTTTCCAAGGTACAATACAGTGGTTCAGCAATTCTATACATCACTCAGTGCTCATCACAAGTGCATTCCTTAATCTCCATCACTTATTTCACCTATTCTGCCCGCCCCATCTCCCCTCCCATGGCCATCGTTTGTTCTTTATAGAGTTAAGAGTCTGTTTTTTGGTTTGCCTCATATTTCTTTGTTTTGTTTCTTAAATTCCACATATGAGTGAAATCATATGTATTTCTTTCTCTGGTTTCACTTACCATTACACTCTCTAGATATATCCATAGTGTTGTAAATGGCAAGATTTCATTCTTTTTTTATGGCTGAGTAATATTCCATTGTGTGTATATATTCTATGCGCGCGTGCACACACACACTACGTCTTTATTCATCTCTCTCTGGACACTTGGACTGCTTCCATAAAATAATTTGGTTGTTGTAAATAATGCTGCAGTGAACATATGGGTGTATTTATCTTTTTGAATTGGTGTTTTTGTATTTGAGTAAAGACTCAGAAGTGGAATTATTGGATCATATGGTAATCCTATTTTTATTTTTGGAGAAACCTACGTACTGTTTTTCACAGTGGCTGAACGAGTTTGCATTCCCACCAGCCATGCACATGGGTTCCTTTGTCTCTACATCCTTGCCGACCCTTGTTTCTGAAAGGTAGACAATTTCAGAAGGCCATACTTAGAAGAGATGTCATTAACACTTGAAACATACATTAAAAGGCTTTGGGAAGTAATAGAGATCACAGTAAGTAGGACTATTTGAATAGATGGGCCTGTTTTTTGTTTGTATTTACTTTTAATAGAACTTTGTCAGTTTGTTCAGATAAGTGGCATCTTATTTCCCTATCTTTAGGCTTGCAGTTCTTAACTGGTTATTTTTGGTCACATATCCCTTTGAGAATCTGATGAAAGGACTAGGTTCTTAGTTCAGAGAGATAACAAATAAATATATACAGCAATATGCTGGTAAATGTTTAACAACCCACTCACTCTTCAGGGGTAAAAGCCCTGATTTGCGGGGTTTCCTGATTTCCATGGTGTAAATAACTCCCACTGTGGCCATTTTCAGGCTACGTACATGGTATTGGTAGGAGGTACACAGTCTGCTTTGGCAGTAGGAGCTGGCTCCCAACACACCACTGACTTCTTAAAGCCCATTCTTGAACTAAAATTAAGAATTGTTTTCAGAAGCATGTGTATGCAATGAATTGGCCACTCTTGGGCTTCCACTATTCTGTATTTAGACCTTATTGTTATATTGTTTTGTTACCCTTGATTATATTTATATATTTCTTGTATTCTAATTAGGTTTGCATTCTGCTTCAGCAATACAGTGTTATAGTAACACGATGTTTAATAAATGTGTTGAGTTGAATACTCTTCCAAAGTTAGAATTTAAGACCCAGAAAAGAGCATTGCTATCTAATCCTAGAGTAGAAGGGACGGTAGGCTGGTAACATGATGCTTTATTTTTTTTCAGAGCTCTTTATGAAATTAAACGAAGGCAAATAAAATAATAGTATTATAGTAGTATTTTCAGTTTTTAAAATAATTATCCCTGATGTATTCATTAGTTCATGTAAAGAAACCTTGGTAGATTACCAGGAAAATTGTATTAATCAGAGGGTAACCTGTAGATTTCTTAGGTTATTTCCATTTTGTTATTTCTGTGTTTGTTTTCGGTTTCAGTTAGTAGAATTAACTTCAGAACTCTTGTAACTGTATTCTCAACCTGTATCTATATGACAACTTCAAATACATAACCCATGATATAAAGAAATAAACTATTAGGATAATGTGCATAATTTCAAAATGTTAATTTTGAATTTAACATTAATGCTTGGGCCTGACATTCATATTAAGATGAAACTGTGTCAGAGGGAGTAACAAAGGGTATTTGATTATTATCTATGGTGGCTGTATATATTCTATATCTGAAATGCTGACTTCTGACCTCCAGGTCTGTATATCCAACTAAAAATTAAACCTACCTACCTGGATGAGTTTTATCCACTTTAGTTCATTATCTTCCCATTCAAATCTCTTTATCTTCTGAAGTTTCTCTCTTGGTGAATGATTTTAACTTCTCTGGAATTGATCTTTCTTCCATGCCTTAGTTTAGGCTTTAATACTTTGTATTTGTATTATTGCGGTTACTTCCCCTGCCTTTGCTCTCTTTTTCTTTTATTTTGCCAAAGTGATTTGTCACTCTCCGCTTAAAATGACCATTTATGAGTTCCTTATTGTTCTCTGGATTTAAAAAAAAAAAAAGCATGCAGTTTTATCTGTTGGATTAAAACCTTTTTAGGAGTGCCAGGGTGGCTCAGTAGATTGAGCATCTGACTCTTGAGTTTGGCTCAGGTCATGATCCGAGGGTAGTGGGATCTGTGCTGAGCGTGGAGCCTGCTTAAGATACTCTCTCTCCCTCCCTCCCCCACCCCCCAGCCCCTCACCCCTTCTTGCATGTTCTCTCTTTCTCTAAAAAATAAAAATAAAAACTTTCTATGGAGAGTGGCTGCAGCAATGCTATAGGGAAGATTCTGAAGTGTCATCTGGGAAGCTTGCAATGAGTGCTGTTTGTTGACATCCTTGTTCTGTTTTGCAGGACACACGAGATCCTTTAAGAGCCTGCTTACGTTCTAGTAATCATTAACTACCTGTAGTTCCCTGCAATAAGCATTGGCAATTCACTTCTGGATGTTTTTTTCACAGGGTGTTCTCTCGGTCTGGAATAGCTTTTTTTAGTCCTACTTCTTTATATTTTATGGAACCTTTCCTGACTCCTTGTTTCTCAGACCTTACTGTGTCCCTGCCATACTATCATTGCTTTGTCTTCTTCACTTTCATTACTCTTAATGTATTCTCTGTATTAAAATTGAATCCTCACCTAACATCCAGCATGGGGTTGGCACCTGGGAGACATATTTAGTGTTTGTTGAAAGGTTAAATTGTGTAAGGATTTTTTTGTGGACTGACAGACTAGTTTCTTTTCTAGTTTGTGATTCTTTGTTGTTGTTTTTTTCCCCCCATCAGAACCATCAGATTCAGCCACATCGGTGAGTGAAAATGGGTGTCACCTTGAAGGTGGGAGTGATCAAAAGGTAATCTTGAAATGAATGCATTCTAGTATGTTTCTTGAAAGCTAGGTTATTTTAAACAAATAATTTTTAGCTCCCTGGTGTTACAAGTTAAGTTTTTGTTTTTTTTTCCTCCCTTGCATGCTTAGGACCCTGTGCAAGAGTTGCAGGAAGAGAAACCTTCATCTTCTGATTTGGTTTCTAGACCATCTACCTCATCTAGAAGGAGAACAATTAGTGAGACAGGTATATGTGGTTAATTGGCATTTTCAGACAGCTTTTCAGTGTTTATTCTCTAATTAAATTAATGCATTTAGGCTTAATGAAATTATGCTCTTTTTTTTTTGCCTCAGATGAATGAATTTCTGGGTTTCTTTCATTCTAATTTTTATATGATTCATTTAAAAATTGCTGTCTTAGTAATATTTTTTTAGTTGATTACTGCAGGCACAGTTTTCTGAGCCCCACTGGAGTTTACAGTAAATCAGCTCTCTTATTCAAGATAATAGAGACAAGTATATAATCTGTAGTTTAGTCATTATTCTTAGTTACTTTAGCAGTTAAAATATTTTTTGTTTTTAATAAGTGATGAAACATACCAGTGAGTTGAAAAACAAAGTGAATAACATCTGAGAAATGAAGATGTGATTAAAAAAAATAGCCGAAGACATTTTTGCAGAAAGAAGACAGTGGAGGAGGAGACTGTTGTCTGATCAAAAGTGCCTGACTAAAACTGTGATTCAGTTGAAAGAAGAGTTCGGCAGGTCACTGAGATGGAGGAGATAAACCCAGACGAGAATCATGCACATGAGAGCAGAGGGCAGTAGGGCAGAGGGTGTTCTGTTAACTGCATGGGCCTGGAGCACGTAGTTAGTTATTTGGGGAAGAAAAGATCAATTCTGTCTATACCATATGTCAAAGTGAATTCCAAATGAGTTTAAAAGATAAATGAAAAAAGTAATATATTTGAAGGATATTCACTTTAAACTTGATGGTGTCAATACCCTTATTACATAAAAAGTTCCCAAAATTGATTTAAAAAATATTAAAAATCCAAATAGCGAAAAGGGCAAAAGCTAAGTTTTTCATAGTGAATATAAATGACATTAAATATGAGGAATGCGGGGGTGGATTTTTGCGATTTAGCTTTATAGACTATCAAAAATGGGAAAAGGCATCTTTTCTAGGCTACCAGATTAGGAGAGAGAGATTTTTTTACTCATCCTTAGTAACATGTGTATTGGCACTGATACACTGTTGGTGTGCAATAGTTTAACACCAACTTAATCCTTTATGAATTATAAAAAGGCTTGGCGTTCATACCATTATCCCCATAACTCTACTTTTAGAAATCTATCCTAGAGATATGGTAATTCAAAGATTACATATATTTAGAGATACTTATTACAGCATTATTTATAATTGAATACATGGTAGAAAAGGTCGTCATTCTCGTTCAGGCCATTGCCTTCTGGTCTCTGGACCACAGCAACAGCGCTCTGATTTTTTGAAATTGTGTTCCTTTACGCAGTACCGAAGGAGATGGTAAAAGGTAAATTGGATTGCATCACTTCCCCGGTTAGCTGCTTTGGTTATTTCAAATAAAACCCACGCTTTACACCTTGGCCTACGAGGCCATGATCTACCTTCAACCCGGTTTTTGGCCTTTTCCTCTCACCTTTATTGTTTCCATTGAACTGATTACTTGGTTCCTCAAGTCAAAACCCTTTCCTACTTTTAAGGTTGTTGGCACACACATTTTTTTGTTTTTGTGTTTGTTTTTGTTCTTTCTTGCCAAGAGTTTTTCTACCAAGCTTGACGAGGCCAGCTCCTCATTTTTCTGTTTTTGCTGAAACACATGCTCAGAGAGCCTGTCTCTTAACCAACCACAAAAGCAGATTTTCTTTTCCTTAGCCCTTTGCTTGTTTTCTCAGCACTCGTTACAGCTGGTAAATAATTACGTTTCGGTTGCCTGGGTATTTGAAATTAAACTTCCTCTGGTGGCAGGGATGATAACTGACTTCACTTTTGAATACTCACTGCCTCACACAGTCCCAGACAGTAAGCAGGTGCTCAGATTTGTGGACTCAGTTATATGAACAGTATATAACAGTATATAAATATATGTCATGGACATCATGTTCTGCAGCCACTAAAAATAATGTAAAAGAAGATTTAAGAGCAAAATTGTACATATGATTAAAATATATTTTTTAAAAGGAAATAAACAGGGGTGCCTCGGTGGCTCAGTTGGTTAAGCCTCTGCCTTTGTCTCAGGTCATGGTCTCATGGCCTGTTGAGTTTGAACTCTGCGTTGGGCTCTCTGGTGTCTGGAGAGCCTGCTTTGCATCCTCTGTCCCCTCTCTCTCTGCCCTTCCCCAGCTTGTATTCTCTCTCTTTCTCAAAAATACTTAAATAAATAAAAGGAAATGAAAACTGGAAATTATTTCACTAAAATGTTAGTAGTAGTTACTTCTCAGGGGTAGCACTATAGATACTTTACGTTTTAAAATTTTTCTGTTTTTTTAAGATTTCTATAATGTGTAATATGATACTTTAATAGAAAAAAAGCCCCAGGTGTTATTTTTCTTAAATGTTTGTTTATTTTTGAGAGAGACAGAGTGCGAGTGGGGGAGGGGCAGAGAGAGGGAGACGCAGAATAGGCTCTGAGCTGTCAGCACAGAGCCTGGTGCAGGGCTCAAACCCATGAGACATGAGATCATGACTTGAGCCGAAGTCGGAAACTTAACCGACTGAGCCACCCAGGCCCCCCCCAAATGTTATTTTTAATGGAAGAAAACAATAAGAATCATTTGGTGTGGTTTTAGGCTTCTAGCACACATTATTCAACCAGATCACCTTTTATAGGGAATACAGACATGATTAAGAACTTAAATCAAGAACTTACGATCTAGTTGTAGAGAGATCAACACAGAATTACTTAAGGTATAGGATATAAGAGTGGGGAATTCAGAGGAAAAATATGATTTTGACTAGGAAGGTCAAGAGAAGGAAATGGAGTGAGCAGAGGTGTGCAAGTTGTACCTGTTTCAGGCATATGGATTATGTTTTCTTTAATCCTATAACCCTGTTTAGTACTTAAGTAAAAGGCTGCGGTGAACATCCTTGCCACATGCATCCTTATGTATGCAGGTATTTCTCTAGAATAGAGATGGCTCACAAAATGTATTATTTTACATTTCTACCAACAATGTATAAAAACATCCTTTCTCTCAAATCTCAAGACTCTCATTTTAATTTTTGTCATTTTTGGGAGTGAAAAATGGTATCTTGTTTTAAATTACATGTCCTTGGGGCACCTGGGTGGCTCAGTCGGCTAAGCACCTGACATCAGCTCAGGTCATAATCTCACAGTTGGTGGGTTCAAGCCCCACATTGGGCTCTGTGCTGACAGCTCAGAGCCTGGAGCCTGCTTCCAATTCTGTGCCTCCCTCTCCCTCTGTTCCTTCCCTGCTCACACACTCACTCTCTCTCAAAAATAAACAGAATTAAAAATATTTTAAAAATTTGTATGTCCTTGATGAGGAGGTAGGGGATTTTTTCATAGGCTTATTAGTCATTTGTATTCTGTGAATTGCCTTTTCCTATCTTTGACTTCTGGGTGTTTTTTTTTTTTTGTCTTGTTTTTTAATTTTTTTTAAACATTTATTTTTATTTTTGAGAGAGACAGAGCATGAGCAGGGGAGGGGCAGACAGAGAGGGGGATATACAGAATTCGAAGCAGACTCCAGGCTCTGAGCTGTCAGCATGGAGCCAGAAGTGAGATCATGATGTGAGCTGAAGTTGGATGCTTAAACAACTGAGCCACCCAGATACCACTTGATAAAATTTTTTTTGAGGCCTTTTCAGTGTTCTGTCTCACTTCCTTACCCCAGTATTGTAAGAGTATTCTCTTAACGATGGTTTTGTTCTTTGTGTGTGGCTCTTTAATTCACTTGGAATTTATTTTTAAGTCTGATACACGGTAAGACTCCTTCAAATACCTGACAGATTTGGGACATTCTGACTTTAAGTCTGAAGTAATTTATTATTTAAGATAAAAATTTGGTTACTATTGAAAATAGTACTGAGGGAATTGAAATACCATCTAAGTAAATTAAACATTTTTGGTTCTTTAGGGAAACAAAATGAAATCTTATATTCTAAAGTGTGATTTTGACAGAATTTTAGATTGGTCAGTGAAAGCTCTAGATTGATTAAATTAGTTATGGCTTAATGGAGATGAAGTTTTGAAAGAAGCTTGAAAAGCTTTTATTGAGAGAGAGAACGTGCAGGGGAGGGGCAGAGAGAGGAGAGAGAGAAGAGAGCTGAACTTAAGCAGGCTCCACACTGTCCGCACAGAGCTGGACATGGAGCTCATCTCACAACCGAGAGATCAGGACCTGAGCCGAAATCAAGAGTCAGATGCTTAACTGACTTGGCCACCCAAGCACCCTGAAAAGAAAAGCTTGTTATGTGTGTTGAGTAATCTCTACACCTAACGTAGGGCTCAGGCTCAACGACCCCGGGATCAAGAGTCCCACACCGACTGAGCCAGGCATTTCAGAAGCTTGAAAAACTTTTTAAAAATACAGTGTTCAGGGGGTGCCTGGCTGGCTCAGAGCATGTGACTCTTGATGTTGCTGTCGTGAGTTGAAGCCCCATGTTTGGTGTAGGGCTTACTTAAAAAAAAAAAATAATAATGTTCTGTTGTAGCTCTCAGTTGGACAGATTCAAAAAAGTGTTAACTTTTGAAACTAATAATTGACTATTTTCTCTAATTTCACTGAGATTAAATTTCAGTACAGTAGGTACTCGAGACTGCTCATTTGCTAAATAAATCACAGTATAGGGTTTTAATTGACTTGTTTTTCCTTACACATCCAGAAGAACATTCAGATGAATTACCCAGTGAACGGCAGAGAAAGCGCCACAGATCTGATAGTATTTCCCTTTCCTTTGATGAAAGCCTTGCTTTGTGTGTAATAAGGGAGATATGTTGTGAAAGAAGCAGTAGCAGCGAATCAACAGGGACTCCATCAAATCCGGTAACCTTTTCATTTTAAATAAAACGGGACTCTTGTTTTTAAAGTCTGGTTCTGTCAATCCTAATAAACATTCAGATAGAATGCACATATATGTAATTGCTGTTATATACACAGTGATAAATTTTTCTCTCAGATTAAATTACTGTATAAATCTTCTCTGTCCCCAACCCCAGGTTTGGGAGAAGGGTGGGAGATAGTGCAGTTGTGGGGTGTGAAGATAAAATTACCACCAATATTAATAGTTGTTTATGTCGTCCTCCATAGTGGAGAACCTTTGTGGGCTATGCACCAGTAGTAAATTCACAGAAATTGGAGTGGTCTGAGGATTTTTAGTTTTATTTATTTTTTAAATAATGGAACAAAAAAAGAAAATTTGGTTCATTTAGGTATATTAGAATCTAAGGCGAATTTGTTACCAACATTTAGAGTAACGGTATCTTTATTGTAGCTGTCAGCAAACAGGTCAGCATAACCTGAGCTATGCACTGAGTCCTACGTAGGCCTCAGTATCAGGAGACTTAGGAAGGCTGTGAAATACAGGCATGTTTCTGCAGGGATGCCAGGAGAGTTGTAGTGATTTTGATTATTGATACAAAATTCTAAAGAATTAGGAGTAAAATTTTTGAGATGTCATTGAAAGAAATTTGATTTAAAAAAAAAAAAGGTTTTGCTCGATGAATCTGTCCCACTCTCGCGAGTGCCTTGTCGGGTTCTTCCAGCGTTGCTGCTGTGAAGAAAGTGGTTCAACAGCTCAACCTGGAAGCCGGGCTCAACCACGTGAAGGTTTCCCAGGCAGCTGCAGATTTGAAACAATTCTGTCTGCAGAATGCTCAGCATGCCCCCCTGCTGACTTGAGTATCTTCAAGTACAAATCCCTTCAGACCCCAGAAAGTCTGTTCCTTTTTGTGGTAAAATGAATCTTTGAATGGTTTTCTAAGCCATTTTTCATGGTCCATATTCAAAGGAGAACTAAATTTGGAGGCTGTACGAAAGCTTATCCCTGTAACACATGCCATACTATATAAACTTCTACTTTTGTCATTCCTTAACATCTACTTCTGAATTTTCATAAATTTCTATTTCACAAGGGTAATTATTTTATATACACTGACAGCTGTGTACAATAAAGTACTTAGTGTAAAAAAAAAAAAAGGTTTTGCTAAGAGGAATGCCTGACAAATGGAATATTTTCTTTCTTGTCATTAAATATTTATCTTTAAAATATTACTAAAATTGGAACTTTTATTTGTGATATGGCAGTATCTCATGGTAATTATTTTGGATATTAATGTTCATTTTGTAGTTTCCTAGAAGTGTAAGGGACTGAATGAGTTGTCATAGTAACCCAATTCTTTTTCTGTATTGTTACTTCTTACATTATCTTTACTTTTTTTTCCTCTTCCAAAGGACTAATTTTATGGATGCAGATGTACCCCGTAGATTTGGTATTTATTAGAGCTGTTACTTCTGTAGGCCACTAGATGGCATAGAGAGCAAGTTCTTCATTCAGTAGGTATCTAAATGTTTTCTGTGCCACGTTCTGTTTGGCACTAGAGAGATAGTCGTGGTAGATATACATATGGTCCCTGCCCCCATGGGGAGACAGATCATTAACAATTAAACAGATAATTAAGACATTTAACAAATGCTGTGGAGGGGTGCCTGGTGGGCTCAGTCGGTTAAGCATCTGACTTCTGCTCAGGTCATGATCTCACAATTTGTGGATTTGAGCCCCACGTCAGGCTCTGTGCTGACAGCTCAGAGCCTGGATCCTGCTTCAGATTCTATATCTCCCTCTCTCTCTGCCCCTTCCCTGCTCGTGCTCTGTCTCCATCTCCGTCTCTCAAAAATAAATATTAAAAAATTTTTAAAAAGAAAATATCCAAAAACAGCAACAAAAAAACAAATGCTGTGGAAAAAAAAATACAGATTCTCAAGAGCAAATATATGTGATCTGAAAATTGAAACCAACTAAAGAAAGCTTAACATGTACACAGACTTCATGTTTGGGTAATTTTATTCCTTACAAATGATTTAAATAGAACTATGCCCCATTAAACTTATAGGATTTGTTACAGTTGTTTCAGAATTCTAGTTAAATGATATTTGAAGTCCTTGTTTTTGCTTTCTACCTTGGGACACTGCCTTGTTATCAAAGCAACAGAGGGTTTTTTTTTTTGTTTTTTTTTTTTGTTAGCCTATCTTCTATCCTCTTCTAAAAATTCTCTTAGAAATCTGTTTTGCAGGCTGAGTTCCTACTTGTGAAAGCTTTTGGTAGGGCAGAGTTTTTCCTTCATTTTAGCTTACCTGATACGAGGATGGTATAGTCCTCATTTGGTGTCATTATTCACCTGGTTGTGAAGGCAGTTAAAGGAAAGTGCATTTGCCTTGCATGTTTTTTTTCTTTTTTGGGTTTAATAAATTGAGGAACTAAGACTGTATTCGAGGCTCTGTACTAGGCAGTTTACACAATACCAGCTCAGCAGCCTCACATCCCATTTATAAAACCTAAAAAAAAATTTTTTTTTTTTAACATTTGTTTGTTTTTGAGAGACTGAGAGAGACAGCATGAGTGGGGGAGGAACAGAGAGAGGGAAACTCAGAATCTGAAGCACATTCCATTTTTAGATGGGAAAGATAAGCTTGAGGGTTTCAAATAACTTGTTTAAGATTCTATAACTAATAATTGTCTCAGTTTGGAAACTGGGAAGTTGTCTTGGGTAAACAAATGGCCATGGCTGTGTTCAGTAAAATTTTATTTATAAAAACAGATGGCCAGTGGGCCATACTTTGTCAACCCATACCATAGAATATGCTTGCTGAAACTTTAATTTTTTTGGTGATGTATCCCCATATTCTAAACTTAGTACACTAGGGGCTCCTGGGTGGCTTAGTCGGTTAGGCATCTGACTTTAGCTTAGGTTATCACCTTGCAGTTTGTAAGTTGAAGTCTTGCATTGGGCTCTGCACTGACAGCTCGGAGCCCAAGGCCTGCTTCAGATTTTGTGTCTTCTTCTCTCTCTGCCCCTCCCCTACTCCCATTCTCTCTCTCAAAAATAAACATTAAAAAGTTTTAATTTTAATGCATTGAAATAGCACTAAATGCTAGTTAGTTGAAATATACAGTTTGCTATGTTACTTTATTAGAGATTGTATTCTAGCTTGATATATAATTTTATTTTATTAAAAAAATTTTTTTAATGTTTGTTTACTTTTGAAGGAGAGAGAGAGAAAGAGCGTGAGCAGGGGAGGGACAGAGAGAGAGGGAGACACAGAATCTGAAGGAGGCCCCAGGCTCTGACCAAGCATTCAGGATAGAGCCCGATGCGGGGTTTGAACCCATGAACCGTGAGATATGACCCGAGCCAAAGTCAGACACCCAACCAACTGAGCCCCCAGGTGCCCCATATGTAATTTTAACCTGAATGTTAATAGACTCTTGTTAAGAATTAGAACTGCAACATGTCAGTATTGCTTTTACTACTATCCCTAACATCACTATGAAAAAATCTTTTGACCTCAGTGTTCATCAAGTAATATAGTTTGTTTTTACAAATGATAGGAATATTAGAGATCATTTAATCTAAACTCTCATAGATGAAGTAGCTGTGGCCTTAATGGCTTTAAATATGTCCAAGGTTAAATAGCTAGTTAGTGGCAAACCTAGAAGAAGAATGGATCCTGAGATGCCTGGGTTTCTCAGTTGGTAAAGGGCCAGACTCTTGGTTTCACCTCAGGTCTCATGATCTCACCGTGTATGAGTTTGAGCCCCACATCAGGCTCTGCACTGACAGTGTGCAGCCTGCTTGGGATTCTCTGTCTTGCACTCTGCCCATCCCCTGCACGCTCTCTCTCTCTTTCTCTCTCAAAAACAAATAAATAAACATTAAAAAAAGAATGTTTGTGTCCTGATTTTTAGACCAATGTACTTTTTCTAGTTCTAGCCTTTTGTATATATTTCTGTTCTTAGCAACTGACAGCAAATATCATGGGACTGATGGTCTTATTAGGGTTTTTGTACTATAAAATGAGAAACCACATGAACTGATACAGAATTTTAAAAATAAATTTTTAAAAAGTTATGTCTGAAAGCTCTTCCAAAGAAATTATCAAAGTTTATTAAAAAATCTCAAAAATTTAAAATCTCATAATTGCTGTGTGGGTTGTAGCTTCTAGTATTCTACCAATCTGAAGATCTAAAGAGATTAAGACATCTTTTTACCTCTTAAATTATGTATAATTCAGATAAGAAACATTCTATGTTTTGTATAATTTTATGTGTAAAAATATATAATCAATATGTAAGTAGTAAAGATAATTAAAAGTAGTTGTATTGATAGAGGCTTTATCAAAAATGGATAAGTCGGACTTAAAAACTGTTGTTATTCCAGTAAGAGGTACAGTGTGGGAGTCGACCTGCTACATCTGGCGATTGTTTATATTGAGGATGCGGGTAGCAGTGTCTAGTTGGGAGATAAGATGGAAATGTTAATATGGCCCTACTATGTGTGCCTTGAATGCCAAGGGGATTTGGCCTTTGTCCTTTATGTAATGTGTTTTGAACTGGGAAAATAATACAGTAATAACCCAGAATCTTAATCTAGTGTCGTTGTGCAGGTTGGATCTAAGGAGGGAAATGGCCTAGAGGGATGAGTTAGGAAGCTGTTACAGAGGCTAACAAGTAATGTACTTTCACTTTTTCCCTCCGATTTTAGGATCTTGATGCTGGTGTAAGTGAACATTCAGGTGACTGGTTGGATCAGGATTCAGTTTCAGATCAATTCAGTGTGGAATTTGAAGTTGAGTCTCTCGATTCAGAAGATTATAGCCTTAGTGAAGAAGGACAAGAACTCTCAGATGAAGATGATGAGGTAGTTTCATTTCTCTAATTATAGTCTGAATTTCTTAAATATTTTGTGTATTCATTGATGATATCTGAAATAATAATGTATTCTGATTTCACATAATCTTTGACTTTGTTCAAACTAGAATATTTTGGACTTCAGGCTTTTGTAGTTGTCTGATTTATAGTCTTGTAAGTATAAAATGTCAAAAAAAATCAATAGTTCTTAACATTGTTCTAATAGTCTTATTTTAAAAAATTCCTCTCTCTGGGATGCCTGGCTGGCTTAGGGAGTGGAACATGTGACTCTTGTTTGCTGGGTCATGAGTTCGAGCTCCACGTTTTGGGATAGAGTTTACTTAAGTTACATTAAAAATTTTTTTCTTTTAATATTAATTTACTTAAAATTTTTTTTTAATGTTTATATTTTTGAGAGAGAGACAGAATACAAGTGGGCCTGGGGCAGAGAGAGGGAGACACAGAAACCAAAGCAGGCTTCAGGCTCTGAGCTGTCAGTACAGCCCAAAATGGGGCTCGAACTCACGAACTGTGAGATCATGACCTGAGCCCAAGTCAGACTCTTAACCAACCGAGCCACCCAGGCATCCCTACTTTTTATAAAAGTAAAGTGTGCACACAGTTAAAGTCACTGGAGGTGACTACCTTCAACATTTTTGGCTGCTTCAGTTATTTAATATCCCCATCTTTATAAAATAAACATGCTTATACTGAATTTTTTTGCCTTATTCATTTTAAACATCCTGTTGCCTTTTTATCATAGTGGGTGAGGATTCCATGGCCCTCCATTTCCCCCCTCTATTCCATTCAACCTCTGTCTCACAGTTTCTCATCTGTGGTGGTACCTGCTGTTTGTTTAGGACATATCACTAAGAAGCCTTCCTGGTTAAGGAAAAGTGATAAATTGATTCTGATGGATTTATTTTATTAGGTGTATCGAGTAACTGTGTATCAGGCCGGGGAGAGTGATACAGATTCATTTGAAGAAGATCCTGAAATTTCCTTAGCTGTAAGTATACATCTGTTTTTTTAAGGAATCAAAACATTGAGGTTAATGTTAGAAAAATATGCCCAGTCTACTTCCTTATATGAGATAATTTCTGTAAAGCAAAAATCTTCTTTAAACGTTTTAAAGCATTTTTGTTCTTTTAGTGTTTTTGAATCTGTTACTACATTTTTTTAAGGGTGTGTGTGTGTGTTAGGATCTGAACTTTGAAAGAATTTTTTATTGAAAATTTCAAGTGTGTATGGCATAGAGATTAGTATAATGTATTTCTAGTGTATTTATCACCCAGCTTTAATAGTTACATTTTGCCATCATGTTGATTTGTACTAGAGTATGTTGTAGGTAGGATTTGCCATTTAAGAATTGAGGACATTTACATTTAATGCTTTGTAGGGTTCCTGAGGTATTGGAAGTTGCATATTAAAACTTGAATTTTTGTTTATGTTTGTTTATTTATTTAGAGAGAGAAAGCGAGGGGAGAGAGAATATGAGGCAGGCTCTGCACTGTTAGTGGGGAGTCCAATGCAGCGCTCAATCCTGTGAATTGAGAGATCATGACCTGAGCTGAAATCAAAAAGAGGCAGCTGCTTAACTGACGGAACCACTCAGACACCCTGCTTTAATTTCCTTTTTTTTAGTGCTTATTTTGAGGGGCGCCTGGGTGGCTCAGTCGACTAAATGTCCAACTTCAGCTCAGGTCATGATCTTGCAGTCCGTGGGTTCAAGCCCTGCATCGGGTTCTGTGCTGGCAGCTCAGAGCCTGGAGTCTGTTTCAGATTCTGTGCCTTCCTCTCTCTCTGCCCCTCCCCCTCCTCATGCTCTGTCTCAAAAATTAATAAACCAAAAAAAGATTTTTTTAAATATTTATTTTGAGAGAGAATGTGAATAGGGGAGAGGCAGAGAGAGGGAGGGAATCCTATGCAGGTTCAGCTTTGCCAGTGCAGGGCCTTATTATGTGTAGCTTGAACTCATGAACTGTGAGAGCATGACCTGAGCTGAAATCAAGAATTGGACATCTAACTGACTGAGTCACCCAGATGCCCCTAATTTTGTTCTTAATAATGCCTTTAGTTGTATTTGAATAGGAAATCTCGTTTTTCTTTGCTGAGTTGGAAGCAATTATCTAAATCCAAAAAAGGTGGAAATGTAAAATTAAAAAAATTTTTTTTTGCTGTAATAGAAAATAATTCAAGTAACTAACTGGGTTAATTTATGCTGGACATAGATCCTGCAGTTTATTGAGCTCTTTGAAGCACTTTCTTCCACATATTATACAACTTTTGTCTTTGGTTTTATCAGTTGGGTAGCAACCTACATTGAGAACTTGAACTAATGTGGGAGAGTGATTAATCTCCATCCCTGCTGCTGATGTCTTAGGCATTTGTGAGGCAGCTTAAAACTGGTTATATCGGGGCACCTGGGTGACTCCATTAGTTTAGCATCTGACTCTTGATTTCAGCTCACAGGTCGTGAAATCGAGCCCCGCGTTGGGCACTGAGGGGCTGTGTACTGACAGCATGGAGCCCTTTCTCCCTTTCTCTCTGTACCCCTCCCCACCCCAAATAAATAGTTTTTTTTAATGGTTATATTATTCATGGCAAGTTTTACGGGTATGTTGTCCTCAGGCAAGAACCATGCTTCAGTTAAGATAAGGGGATAAAGATGTGTTCGTTACAGAGCCTGGGGGACTTAAGGGGTTTGTTATCCAAATTGCATGATGGTGGAAAGGATGGGAAATAAGTTGAGGTATGGGAGAAGTGATTAGCAGTTACATGAGAACAGAGGAAAGTATAGTTAAGTAAGGGGCATACATTTTGGATACTGACAGTGATGCCAGATTTTAAGTGGTCACGATTGCTGAGAATGTTTTAGCATTTCCTTTTTTTTTTTTTTTTAATTTATTTCTTTTTGAGAGACAGAGTGTGAATAGGGGAGGGCCAGAGAGAGAAAGAGACACAGAATCTGAAGCAGGCTCCAGGCTCTGAGCTAGCTGTCAGCACAGAGCCCGATGTGGGGCTTGTACTCATAAACGGTGAGATCATGACCTGAGCTGAAGTCAGATGCTTAACCAACTCAGCCACCCAAGTGCCCCTACCATTTCCTTCATGGATGAAATTAGGGAAACTCCATTGAGCCCAGGTTTTAGAGCACTTCCAAGGCAGTCTTAGTCTAATGGCTCATTGGGCAGTGGTTTTGTCTAGACTGATAGGTGGACACGGGGCATACCTTTAAGAGAGTGAAGTGAACTCATTTCAGAGTTAAAGACCACATCACACTTGCTTCAACTAGATGAACCAACTGTATCTGTGTCCCCAGATAACTTTATTGGTACATGGTTAAGATCATGAATACGTCTTTTGTTTTAGGATTCTTCAGCATGGTTTGGCTGAAAAAAATAGATATAATCTCATGCTTGAGGAAGATTGTTACATGTTGAATGTTTTGTATAAAACAAAATGCTGAAAATTGAACTCTGCTAGATTTTATTTCAGGCATATTGAAGTTGCTAGAGTTGGGTATGAGTAGTTGTTGAAGGGTTACAGAAACTAATTCTTTTTTCATTGAAGGACTATTGGAAGTGTACTTCGTGCAATGAAATGAATCCTCCTCTTCCACCTCATTGCAACAGATGTTGGGCCCTTCGTGAGAATTGGCTTCCTGAAGATAAAGGGAAAGATAAAGGGAAAATGCCTGAGAAAGCCAAAGTAGAAAACTCAACACAAGTAGAAGAGGGCTTTGATGTCCCTGATTGTAAAAAAACTACAGTGAATGATTCCCGGGAATCATGTGCTGAGGAAAATGATGATAAAATTACACAGGCCTCCCAGTCCCAAGAAAGTGAGGACTATTCTCAGCCATCAACTTCTAATAGCATCATTTATAGCAGCCAAGAAGATGTCAAAGAGTTTGAGAGGGAAGAAACACAAGACAAAGAAGAAATCGTGGAATCTAGTTTTCCCCTTAATGCCATTGAACCTTGTGTGATTTGCCAGGGTCGACCTAAAAATGGTTGCATTGTTCATGGCAAAACAGGACATCTTATGGCATGCTTTACATGTGCAAAAAAGCTAAAGAAGAGGAATAAGCCCTGTCCAGTATGTAGACAACCAATTCAAATGATTGTGCTAACTTATTTCCCCTAGTGGACATGTCTATAAAAGTAGAATTCTATATTTCTAACTACATAACCCTAAAAATTTAGACAAAAAATTATTTTTTACACATATCAAAGTGAGAAAGTATCTCCATATATGTAGATTTATTTCTTCTCTGTAGTATAATTGACTTACTTTGGGAATGGGAATAGTAAATACTTCCTTTTAGAAAAATTTCACTTCTGTTTCTATTCTATATTTGGGTTTTAATATAATTCGGTTTGATATGTAGGTCATCCTTAACCTCCCTACTCCTCATATTTTAAATGATCCCACTTCCTTAAAATTTAGAGAAGGATCTGATTTAAAAAGAGAAAGGACATTTAAATGTAAGTTATATACATTCAGAGTATGGACTGCTGTGATTATGCTACTTAGAGAACATTCAAATCTGCAGATAGTTTCATTTACCATGCCTGTGCATTAAATTGTCTAAATTTTTAGGTTTAGTATACAATATTATTTATTGATTTACAAATAAAATATTAAATGTTTGATTAAGCATTGTTTCAAGAGTGTGATTATTGGATCTTATAATTTTTCTGTAATAATGAGCTTTGTTAAAATATACTTGAGTATCATCTGTTTGGTAAAAGGCGAAAGGTTTATATGATCTGAAGAGAAACCAGAGTATTGAGTATCATCTATTTGGGTAATCAGAGGTGCAAGTCTGCAGGTGCTCCTGTTGTTGGAACGGCCATGACTGCCCATGTGTCAGTTAGGGCTGACCACCTTGTACCTGTCAGCCTGAAAAGCTCCTTGTAATTGCCTGTAATTTCTCTACATCATCTCTGAAACTAAATTCCATGAGGCTGAGAACCTCTTCTTGACTGACACAGACATAAGGTGGTCAATAAGAATTTGAATCAGATCATTGGGACTGGTCTTATAAAGCAGGAGTGCGTGGACTCCAAAGCCGGACCAGGTTAGTTGTTGTCTTCCTTATGTACACTTTTTAAAAATTTTTAGTTTTTAAGTTTATTTTGAAAGTGAGTGTGAGCCCACCTGCATGTGGGGGGAGGGGCAGAGAGAGAGAGACTCCAAGCTGTCAGTGTGGAGCTCAGTGCGGGGCTTAAACCCACACACTGAGATCATGACCTGAGCTGAAGTCAAGAGTCCGATGCTTAACCAACTGAGCCACCCAGGTTCCCCTTTTGTTAATTTTGTTTTTCAATGAGTGAAAGATACTGATGAGTGTGTAGATGGCCTGTGGTTTAGGGTGATAACTGGAAGTTGTCATGGCATTGTGAAAAGCTTGTAGTTGCACTCGCTCGTTGTTTGGGTTTTGAACTGGGTTTGATTTCATCTTTACAAAAAGTGTTTTATCTTTAAAAAAAAAAATACCACCTTTAAATTAGTTTTTGGCCATATTATCTATCATAGAGCCATTTATAATAAGGAATTTTTGACATTTACAAATACTGCTTTAAAAAGAAATATTTTAGAGCAGTAACACATAAAGTGCTTAGAAGTGTTGAATATGTTTAATTATAAACTGGACCATTAACATAAAATATAAGCCGAAAACAGAACAAGAGCAGTCTCAGGTGACCAGCAGATAGATGAGAGACTCCTCACGTGTTCAGTAGTTTGTTACAGGTAACACAATATTTTGGATAAGGGAACCACGATTAATATTTTTTAAGAGAGGGAGGATCCTAAAGCATACTTGAAATTTTATTGCTTTGATTTTTTTAAACTTTTTAATGTTTGTTTATTTTAGAGAGAGACACACACAATCCGAAGCAGACTCCAGGCTCTGAGCTGTCAGCACAGTCCAATGCGGGGCTCGAACCCACAAGATCTGAAGTGTGTTCACTCCTGTTTCAGTCCCACAGATCTGCCTTCAAAATACGATTATTTAGATGTCCTACTAACAACTTAAAGTCAGCTTATTACAAGATCTTTCACATTCTGAATTGCAAAGTTTCACTCTCTTTTAATGTTACTGTCATGTTAGATGAGTTCCATTTAAATATTTCTCAGTTAAATTTTAGTACTTTGATTGTTAATTTTGGTTCAACACCTTTCCATCTGATACCCTGCATTTTTAGGCCTTAAAGATCATGGTAAAACTGCCTAAATTGACTTCACAGGCTTTGGTCTCCCCAACATTTGGTGCCTTTATAGATATGTACAGATAGCTTCATGTTGCTTCCCTGATTTGAATACAGAAAAATAATTCTATTTCTTATTGGATATTAAATGTTCATTTTAGACTTACCTGTGAAACAGCTTTCTCTTCACCACCATTGTCCTAAACCCTTTTGGTGCAAAAGTTCATTTCCATCCTCTCTCATGACTTACTTTTATCCTAGTTTAGTGGGAAGGGCTAAATTCAAATAGCAGATCTGGTACTTGCTTGCTTTGTGACCTGAGAATAAGAGACAAATATATAGAGCTTAGAATACGGTCTGGTAGGTAGTAAGGACTTATTAATGGTAGCTCATAATTTTTCTGTAGCCAATTATGATTATAACAGTTCCAAAACACAGCTAAGGTAGCCCTGAATTAACCGTATCTTTTTTTGCCCTTACATGGTCTCAATTCTGAGGTACTTTGCTCACACTTAAAATTTACTGACTTGTTTTGTACCTTCTCTCCAAAAGCAGATTGTAACATCCATTTGTATCTCTTTCTTCCCTCTGGGTGCCGAATATAATGCATTGTAGTCATTCAGTAAAAGATGTTGATTGGCAAGGAAAATAGATATGTAGTTTTCTCAAATAAATCTGCAGTATTGCAATAAATTACTTCAATGGCAAAAGAAAACATTCTGAGAAAACCATGGTCATCAAAAGTTGAGAGTATCAGGATTGTGACAGAATTGGTAAAGCTTTGCTTAAAATATCCCTCTGTGTGAAAGTTTTTCTACCTTTTCTCACATTTATTTCGTTCTTTTTTAAGAGTCATGTGGGGGCGCCTGGGTGGCTCAATCAGTTAAATGTCCAACTGCAGCTCAGGTCATAATCTCACAGTGAGTTCAAGCCTCACTTCAGGCTCTGTGCTGACAGCTCAGAGCCTGGAGCCTGCTTCAGATTCTGTGTCTCCCTCTCTCTCTGCCTCTACCCAGCTCACACTGTCCCTCAAAGATAAATAAACATTAAAAAAAAAAATTAAGAGGCATGTGAGAAGACCAAATTTCTTTAGTTAAGCACTTTTCTAACCACCAGGTGGAAGCATTGCTCCAGAAGCTCTGAAGGCGTCCACTCATGGAAGGACAGAGCACTCCGGAAGAGATTGCTGGGCTGCAGAGCAGAGACGTGAGTGAGTTCTGCTCTCTGTTGTTAGAACAAACTTCCCCTCTTGGTCCTAAAATCCTTTACTGTTCATCCTTTAGAACTCCATGCCCTTGATCAATGAGGGAAAACCATTTTTAAATTAACTTTGACATAAACTAATCAAGTGTTGTTTCAGCATAAACTCTGGAAATGTTTAAGAATATGTAAGAAGGTGTAACAGTTACCTGTGTAAACTGGTGCTTCTAAAATTTGAGGTTCCGTTGTTTAAATTGTTTGCTTTTCTTATTAAAAAAAAAAAAAAAGAAAACATCTAAATAGAAAGTTTTAGGAGTACCTGGGTGGCTCAGTTGGTTAAACACCAACTTGGGCTCACATCATGATCTCACAGTTCATGAGTTTGAGCTCCATGTCAGGCTTTGTGCTGACAGCATGGAGCCTGGAGCTGCTTCAAGTTCTGTATCTCCCTCACTCTCTGCCCCTTCCCCGCTCACACATTAAAATTTTTTTTCCAAATAGAAAATTTCAAA
Organism: Suricata suricatta; assembly: GCF_006229205.1. Classification (NCBI taxonomy): domain Eukaryota; kingdom Metazoa; phylum Chordata; class Mammalia; order Carnivora; family Herpestidae; genus Suricata; species Suricata suricatta. The sequence goes on along the minus strand of NC_043709.1, from coordinate 46,350,309 downwards.
AATAGGGGCGCCCGGGTGGCTCAGTCAGTTAAGCCTCTGACTTCGGCTCAAGTCAGATCTCTATCTCACGTTCGTGGGTTGGAGCCCCGCGTCAGGCTCTGTGCTGACAGCTAGCTCAGAGCCTGGAGCCTGCTTCCGGTTCTGTGTCTCCTTCTCTCTCTGCCCCTCCCCCTCTCATGCTCTGTCTCTCCCTGTATCAAAAATAAATAAAACATTAAAAAAATTTAAAAAAAAAGTTTCCTTGCTTATAAAAAAAAAAAGAAAACTTCAAAAATAAAGTAGGAAGAACAAAAGCACATAATTCTGCCATCCAAAAAAATGGACTGATTACTTTTTTCTTTTTCCCCAATGTCTAATATTTTAAAAATTAGCTCATTTAAAAATTGTACCTTGCTTTCATGGGGGGTGCAAGCGGTAAGTAAAGGACCCTCTAAGGAGCTGCAAATTCTGAAATCTAGCTAAAATATCCCTCTGCCAGAGGGTTCCTACTATAATGAATTCTCTTTACAGAAAAACTGTTCCCAGTTTGTTTTCTAAGTTGAGATATTTGTCAGTTTTTTGAAATTGGTACGTCTAAATTTGCCATTTCCTACTTAGCTATGTCTCATTTGAACTATTGTTTACAAGTTTCAGAGGGCAAACTTAGGTCCAGCCTCTGTCCTTGGCTAGAAAGTCGACATCAGGGGTTATGGTGATGAGGGTTAGGGGCTGATTTTCCAGTTCCTGTAGGGGGCAAATCTTTGTTTATAACTACGCTCTGTGCTTCAAAAGCACTTTGAAGTCAACAAAATGTATTTCTGTGGACAAGAAACTTCCCCCCCCCATACCAGCATTTCCCAAAATGTGTTTGGTAATCGAGGAATGTTAAGTTCAGAGGGATGGTACTAGGCTAAATTATTTCAAGAAATGGTTCCTGGCGATGTTTGGAAAATCCATTTTTTTCCTGCATGATTTCTCAGACCCTTTACTACATTAATGTGTTCTTAATTTTGGAGTTTATTTTTAAATCACTAGGCACATTTTTCCTCTATCATCTGCCCCATGGTTCAAAGTAATTTGGAATATAACATACAATAGAATGAGTACATATCATATCACATATAATCCATCCTGGAGTGACTGGGTTGTGAAGAGTTGTAATAGTCTTGCCTCATAAAATGGTCATTAAATTTAGTCTTTCTCAGGATTTAGTGGTAATCAGTTCTGTCTAATATGTGGACTTTGTGATACTTGCAGATTTGTTTTTAAGGTAACATAATGGAAAGAAACAGTATTCACTGCTTACATGAATATTCTTTATTGAGTTAGAAGTATTCTAAATTTACTGAATTCAGAGGTAGTCATGGCCCTACCCAATAAACTTTATTGTCCTAGACAATTTGTGCAAGTTCTTAATTATAGTACAGAAGGTCACTGAGAAAACAAAATGAGCTGTGGAACATCTGATAAAAGGCTATGAAATAGTTCATATGCTGAAGTAGGATAAAATGTTTTGTGAGCAAGAGAGTATCTGCTTATTAGTGACACAGTGTAAAGTCTCTAATGAAGTTTAACTCCGTAAACTTCTATACTTCTATTTTAGGTACTGTAAATTGTGTGTGTGTGTGTGTGTGTGTGTGTTGTTTTGGCTCTTAAGTGGGGAGTGGGTAGAAAATTAATTTTTTATACTGCCTTCAAAATATTTATGCCATCTAGTGTTAATTATCCTTTCTCTACCTGGGCAAGTACCAAAAATGGCATCAAAATATGGCATCTTTATACCACTGCTTTTGATAGTCGAAGAATCAGTCAAGCAGGGACCTTCATTTTACAGGTAAGGAAATGTGGGGTGGGTTTGAACTCAGGATTCTTGCTTTCTAATTAAATTTCACTCCCTTGCTCTTCCTTTCTCTTGAAAATCTTTACCATGTTGATTTCTTCATAAAATGAAATACACCTGAATTCAGAACCCGGGCAGCAGAACCACCAGTCTAAGAGGGTAAGGGACAGTATGGAAGGTGTCATGCGGGGAGATTTGGGGCTCTGGTCTGAGTATAGTTGGAATTTCATGGTTGTTTCTCCTCTTGGACATGGTTAGTGGGGAGTGTAGCTGGGATTGAATCATACTAAACTCATTACAAAGTTTACTGTTGAGCACAGAGCCATTGCTGCAAAATATGTACCCTGAGTGTGCTCTGTGTTGAAGGTTCGGTTTAGATTTGGTTTGGAGAGTATTTTAATTGTTTTGCTTGTCTTTAAATGATTTTAAGTTTGACTCTGATGAAACTTCAGATTTTAAAAACATTATTTCCTTAAGAAATTTACATTAAGGCTCATGAACCACATCAGATTTTGGTTCATGTCCCTTTGAAAATTGGTATCTTAGAAAAGGAATAGTTAGGACTCTAAACGTGTTTGAAAAATAAGGCTTGATGGTAAATAAATTTTATGTACCAAAATCATTTTCCACAATATTAATACATACTTACAAGTATATAATAAATTACTATTTATTTACATAAAAATGATCCAGATATTCAAGTTATTACCAGATTTCATAAGTGATAAAAAGACTACAAATTCTGTTTAGATTAACAAGTATGATTGTGTGTGAATAAGCTTGGCACAGGAACAGCTCCGAAATGTCCGTGTGTCTCCCATCCATCCACCAGATACCAAGCCCACCCGGTGTAGTTTCATTTTCAGATCCTATAGAACTTTGAATTTGCACACCAAGGCAACTCACATTCCATGAGCAATACACAGCACTCAGAAACCTGCTTATCAAGTTGCTATTTTCTGGTTTGGTGTTTCCCTCCTTAATTCTTATGTTTTAAGATGGGTTAATTCTCATGATAGTGGAGAACAGGTGCTTCAAATTGAGTACTAATGGTAAAAAATTTCGTTTTCTAATTTAAAAAAGGTAGCTTGTGTTGTTAACAGGTAACACGTTTACTATGAACCTTAGGATAAATGTGAAGTATAGTAAAAACACCATACTTGAATTTATTTGTTGACTTGTATTTGAAAACACTCTTCTGTCAGTGTTATCACTGAGCTGGCGATTGCCAAAGCATTGGACCTCATTTGACAAAATGACTCAAAGCCCAACAGTTTCTGAGAGAGACGGGGAGTAGCAGGTTTGTGGAACTCTTCACTCATTCATTCACAGTTTTTACTCTGTACTGGGCTCTGAGGATATAAAAATGAATTTTTCAAACAAATTAAACAGACTCTGGCCTCAGAGCTCACATTCTATTAGGGAAAGTCACACATGAAAGTAGAAGATCATAATACAGTTGTAAATTCAATAACAGAGATAACATATTTGAGTAGCAAAGAGGAAAGGTCTCCAGATTGACTGGGAGGGGGTGGATGGGGTGGGGTGGAATGGAATGATGGTCAGCAGAGACTTCCTGGAGGAGTTGATACCTGAACTGAGTTTTAAAGGTGTGGAAAAGAAAATGTCGTGGTGGGTCAGAATGGTGCTCCAGATATAGGACACAAGCAGCACATTAAGTGCATAGAAACTACAAGCAGTTAATTGATTTTTGTTTTGAGTAGACCCTCTTCCCCAGTGCCATGTAGAAGATGGACCTGCAGAGGAGAAGGCTAGGCTCAAGACACCGAACCTGTTGCAGTGGTGCCAGTGAGCTGTGGTGGCCTAAACTTGGCAACGTTACTAGTCATGGCGAGAGGGAAGTTCAATCAACATTAACAATTAACATCAGTCTTTAGTGACTGACTGAATATATGGGATGAGGGAGGAGGAGAAACAATCAAGGATGACTCTTAGGTTTCTAGTCTGGTGGTACCAGTTATGGAGACAAATAATAGGCGGAAGAGCAGCTCTAGGGAGAAAAATACATGTGATTTCTATGTGAGTTTGAGGTACCTGTGGGTCACATCCAGGTGGACATGTACAGCAGGAAGTTGGACTTGAGTTTGAATCTCTGGCAAGAGGCTGGACTTACACATTTGGGGGTCATCAGCATAACTGATGTGGCATCTGAGTGCAGAAAGGCAGGGACACTTAATTGATCCTTATTTTGGGGATCTGTAGACATAACCTTGTCATCCCATCAGGCCCTGTTTTTGTGGGCCACTGAGATAGGGTTGCCTATGTTCTCTCCGATTTCCTTAGAAATGAAATATTTCCAGTGCTATCATTTCTCCATGTGCTGAGAATTAATTATATTTGGCACTTACTATATATCGTCACATCTAGCACTCACAAGGTTTTGTATATAGTAAGCAATCAATGAATGTTCATCTTCATTGCTTATATTCATCTGGCTCTCTGTATACAAAATTAGCTCCATTTTTTTTTTTTTTTGCAGCAACTTCTTTCTTGATCCTCAAGTTTTCCTTACAACTTTCCAAGATTGAACATCAGTAGACAGTACTTGAAAGGTAGGCATCTTCCATTCAAGACTAAATCATTCCTTTTGTTATCACCACACGTAGCTTGCTTTGGTTTGGAAACAACCATTTCTTTTCTTTGGGAAGGGCCTTGGAGTTATTCAGGCACGGTCCCACAGAGGGAGTTGAGAGTTGCAGTAACCTGGCATGAGTAATCCCTGATTCCAGGTGATGACGGGGGTTGTGTTTCACATTTTGCTTTATTTGACAAATACGAGAAAGACAGTCACTAAAAATAAGAACAGACCAGGCTTTGTTGCAGCTGAGTCGCTTGGCAAATCACTATATAGAGGAGTCTTAGAGCATGAAGGATTTGATACTGGGATAGAATCCAGCTGCCCTCTGAATGGAAGTAAAATATCCTTTTTAAGAGCACTGAAGTTCTGGGATTTTTCTGGAATAACCACCTTTGTGAGGTATGGATCGTGCCCAGGGACTGTAACCTGAGAGGAAATAAGAAACAATTATCTGAGTGATTTCAGATGTTTCATGGGGCCAGCACTGAAAACACTGATGTCTACCACTAAAATGTACCCTTTATGAAACACGTGTAACCATCTGCCAGGCCTCCCTGCCTCGCTGAATGAGTTGTCCAATGCCTGTTGATATGGACCACAGTTGCTAATGCTGTTGCCCCAAGAATTATAAAGTAAAATAAAGACAGGTCCTTTATTTGAATATGTAAGCCAGGAGAAGAAAGCCATAGACTGATCCCCATCATTTTTATGGAGAGCAGAGATAGAGTTGATGGTTTCCCTTTGTCCCAAGCCTGTACTTAATATCCTGGCTGGGTATTGAGATTATTCATAGTGGAATTTTCTCAATTTATTTCATTTTCCTTGCAGCTGACCTAAGTGTACAAGTTTATTCCTTCCTCAAAAAGCTTTGATTTTAGCCAGTTTTCTCCCCGAGTTTGAATCTTAAGCTAGATTTATTTTTTTGGTAGAAGAAATCAGAAAAAATAGGGCAAATGCTAACTTAACTATAAACCATGTCCACTAAGAAATACTTTAATTATATACAGTAGAGAGGGAAGAGAATGGGGCCAGTCCTGTACTGCGCACTAATATATATTGTAGTCACGCATTTCAGCTTCCAAAGTCTTGCCTTCCACTCTTATTCCAGAACTAGCAGCTAAAGCCAACAGGTACTACATTAGTCTAACTGGAAATGAACAACGCCTAACTTTATAAGTGTGTGACTAATTTTGGGGGATTACATAAAAATCATTTAGACTCATTACAAGGAACCCTCCTCCCCTCATCATAGAATGGAAATGTCACTGTAACTGGCAATATTAAGGGCCTTTTAAGGCAAAGACTCACAGTGAACTGAGGTCTTTCCGGTTCTAGGAAAGATTCTTAAGAGGTTAGCAGTTGATGAGCCTCCACTGCTGGGCACTGTGGGGATAACCTACTGCAGGATTCAGAGGTTCTCTGAATTGAATTGAAAAACATGCCTTTCATATTTCATCTTTACAAAATACAAAGCCAGTTTTTACTACAGAATAGATGACTTTTTTTCCCAGGAGTCACTCTGTGCAGGACTGCCATAGCTGGCATCAGACCCACTAAGCCAAGCAGAAGAATCTGAAGTTTCAGAGAGGAACAGGCACAACCTGGTCAACTAAATCAGGTACTTCATTTAATTCACTCACATAAACCTGTTTGTGCTCAGACTAGTCCAAGCCTCCCTCTAGGAAGAAATGACTCAAATATTGTAATCAAATTAAAGCTGGAGCTTTACTTGCACTGTTTGGAACTCACCATCACTGCTTATGAAAGGGCTGCAAAATATCTTTCTGTGGATCAAGTTTTATTTATAATGAATTCTAAGGGATCTGTGTCCCAATCCACTTAATAGCTGAAATTATGTTTCATGAAATGGGTGTTAAAATGGTGTTCCATGAAGCTTGGAAGTACTTTAGCTACATTGTTTAATTATCATTATTAATAAGGTTCATTCCATCTTTTATCATAAAAGGCATCAAAAGAAATAGGACTTGGCTTCTATTAGAAACATTGCCAGTTGGGGAAAAACAGGATTTTTTTTGGTTTGTTCCTATCACTCTTACCCTCTCCCACTCCCTGCCAAATGCCACGTCTGATGATGTCCTTTCCTTCTGTCCTGATGTATCTACTTCTGGGACTTTCCAGACTTATTTCAGATTCCTTCCGGATAAGTAGTGCAAGTTCTAAAATGTTTTAATAGCAGTAACTAGGGCTGTAGACTTACATTTATCATGTAGGACCCAGGCAAGAGGAGGAGATAATACTCTCCAAACTTGTTGGTTCTGTAAGGGCAGATATGTTTTCTGTTTTGGACTTCGACAATTACGTTGGGTAATGGATTTCCATTTTGGTCAAAAACTTGACCCTTTACACCTGCAAGACAAAAAGAGCACCAAATGTTAACCATGTTTTACGACATATGAAAAAAATTCTTATAGTTATTTAAGAAAAATATGCCCAATATTTATTAAGCTGTTTTGATAACAACATTTAAGTACTTAAGGGAAGGTAAACTTTTTCAAAAAATTGAGATAAAGTTGTCATATACCATTAGATTCAGATGTATAACATAATGATTTATTTGTGAAATGATCACAATATATCTACTTAACATAATCCAAAATTTTTTCTTGTGAGAGCTTTTAAGACTTACTCTCAGCAAATTTCAAATCTACAATACAGTATCATTAACTGTATACATTGTGCTATATACTGTATCCCCAGGATTTATAACTGGAAGTTAAACTTTTTCACCACCTTCACCCATTTCAACTACCCCTTGCCTCTGGTAACTACCAATCTTTTCTCTACAAATCAGCAAGAGTTATTTTTTGTTTGTTGCGTTTTTTACGATTTTATTTTTAAGCAATCTCTACACCATATGTGGGACTCAAACTCACAACCCTGAGATCCAGAGTCTCACACTCCACTGACTGAGCCAGCCAGATGTCTGTTTTTTTTTGTTTTTTTTTTTTTTTTTTACAATTCTACATAAAAATGATTAGATGGTATTTGTCTTTGTTGGGCCTTTCTCTGTCTCTCACTTAGCACGATTCCTACAAGGCTCATCCATGTTGTTGCAGATGGCTGGATTTTTTTCTTTTTTGGAATGAAGAAAAACTGGTGTTTATATATACCACATTTTCTTTATCTGATCATCATTAGACCCTTAGGTTGCTTCTATGTCTTGGCTATTGCAAATAATGCTGCAGTGAATGTGGGGGTGCAGATATTTTTTCAAGTTAGTGTTTCATTTCCTTTGGATAAGTACTCAGAAGTAGAATTGCTAGGCCATTCTGTGTCGCTCTTTGTTAATTTGAGGAACTTCCACAGTGTTCTCCATAGTGACTGAACCAGTTTACATTCCCAGCATCAGTGCACAAGGGTTCTCTCTTCACATCCGCATTGACACTTGTTTCTTGTGCTTTTTATATTCAGCCATTCTGACAGGTGTGAGTTGGTGTTTCATTGTGGTTTTAATTTGCATTTATCTGATAATTAGCAGTCTTGAGGACCTTTCCATGTATCTGCATGTCGTCTTTGGAAAAATATCTCTAGATCCTCGCTTGATTTTTAAGTTGGATCATATGGGTTTTTGTGCTATCGTGTTATAGGAGTTCCTTATATAGTTTGGCTATTAACCCTTTATCAGGTATATATGATTTGCAAATATTTTCTCCCATTTGATAGGTTGCCTTTTCATTTTATTGGTGATTTTCTTGGCTGTGCAGAGCTTTTTAACTTAATGTAGTCCCACCTTATTTTTTCTTTTGTTGCCTTTGCTTTTTGGTATTAAATTAAAAAAAAAAATTGCCAAGACTGATGTCAAGGCGTTTACCATATGTTTTCCTCTAGGGGCTTTATGATTTCAAGTCATATATTCAAGTTTTTAATCCATTTTGAGTTAATTTTTGTGTATGGTATAAGATAGTGGTCCAGTTTTCCCAGCACCATATATTGAAATGACTGTCCTTTCCCAAGTATATTCTTGGCTCCTTTGACCTAAATGAATTGACCATATGCACCTAAGCTTTTTTCTGGGCTCTCTATTCTCTTCAATTGATGTATGTGTCTGTTTTTATGCCAATATCCTGCTGTTTTGTTTACTATAGCTTTGAAGTATAGTTTGAAATCAGGCAGCTTTGTTCTTTCTCAGGTGGCTATTTGGGGTCCTTTGTGAATGAATACAAATTTTAGGATTGTTTATTCTTTCTGTGAAAAATGGTTAGAATTTTGATAGGGATTACACTGAATGTGTAGATTGCTTTGAGTCATATGGACATTTTAACAATATTCTTCTAATCCACGAGCATGGGTTGTCTCTTCATTTATTTGTGCTTTCAATTGCTTTGATCAAAGGTTTATATTTTTCTGTGTACAAGTCCTTCACCTCTGTGGTGAAATTCATTCCTAGCTGTTTGACTCTTGTTAATAATGCAGTTCTAAATGGGATTGTTTTCTTAATTTCTCCTTCTGATAGTTTGTTAATCTCTAGAGACACAACAGATTTTTGTATATTGATTTTTGTATCCTGAAACTTTAATGAACTTGTTACTTCTAACAGTTTTCTAATAGAGTCCTTAGGGTTTTCTATATATAGTATCATGTGACTTGCAAATAGTGACAATTTTAACTCTTCCTGTTTTGCATGCTTTTTATTTTTCTTGCCAAACAGCTCTGAACTTCCAGTACTATGTTGAAAAAAAGTGGTGAGAGTAGGTGTCCTTATCTTGTTCCTGATCTCAGAAGAAAAACTTTCACTGTTGAGTATGAGGTTAGTTGTGGGCCTTTCATAAATGGCTTCTATTATGTTGAGGTACTTCCCCTCTATACCCATTTTGTTGTGAGTTTTTCTAAATGAATGTTAAATTTTGTTAAATTTTTTTCTTCATCTATTGGGATATTTTTATCTCTCATTTTGTTAATGTGGTAGATATCATGTTGACTGATTTGTGGATGTTGAGTCATCTTTGCAGCTCTGGAATACATCACTTGATCAAGGTCCTTTGAATGTATTGTTGAAGTTGGTTTGGTAATACTTTGTTGAGGAGTTTTGCATCTGTGTTAATCAGGTATACTGCCTTGTAATTTTCTTGTGATGTCATTGGTTTTGCTATTAAGGTAATGCTGGCCTTGTAAAATGAATTTGAGAGTGTTCTCTCCTCTTCTGTTTTTTGGAAGAGTCTGAGGAGGATTTGTATTAATTCTTCTTGAAATGTTTGGTAGAATTCACCAGGGGAGCCCTCTTTTGTTTGAATTAGTAATACAAAAATGTGCCAGCAATCTCCTTACTAGTAAAAGGTCTGTTCAGATTTTCTATTTTTTTTCATGATTCAGTCTTGATAGGTGTATGTTCCTATGGATTTAACTAACATCTAGGCTGTCTAATGTTTTTGGTGTAAAATTGTTTAGTCTTTTATGATGCTTTGCATTTCTGTGGTATCAGTCGCAATATCCCTTTCTGACTTTGAGTTCTTTCTTTTTTTTAGTGAGTTTAGCTAAAGGTTTATCTTTTCAAAAAAAAAATAGCTCTTAGTTTTATTGATCTTTTTATTGTCTTTTTAGTTTTTATTTCATTTATTTCTGCTCTGATCTTTGTTCCTTCCTTGTACTAACTTTGGAATTAGTTTGTTCCCAACTTAGAAAAGAACAAACTAAGCTGATGTGTAAAGTTAGGTTATTTTAGATCTTTTTTTGTTTGTTTAATTTTAATTCCAATATAGTTAACATAATATAACATAGTTATATTAGTTTCAGGTGTACAATATAAATTTCAACAATGCTGTGAGATCTCAGTTTCTTAATGTAGGCATTTATGATTATGAACTTCTAGAATAGCTTTTGCCACATCCCAAAAGTTTTGGTATGTTGTATTTTCATTTCATTCAAGATTTTGATTTCTCTTTTGACCCACTGATTATTCAGTAGCATGTTGTTTCATCTCTGAATATTTGTGAATTTACAATTTTCTTCTAGTAATTAATTTCTAGTTCTATACTACCATTGTTGGAAAAGACGGCCAATATGATTTCAGCTTTGTAAATTTATTAAGACTCATTTTGTAGTATGACATAAGATTTATCCTGGAAAATGTTCCATGTGTACTTGAAGAAAATGTGTATTCTGCTGTTATTGGATGGAATGCTCTGCATGTACAGCTGGTCTAATGTGTCATCTACGGTCAGTGTTTCCTTAGTAATTTTCTGTCTGGTTGATCTATCCATTGGTGAAAGTGGAATATTAAATCCTATTACTATTATACTGCTATTTTCCTTTTTAGGTCTGTTAATATTTGCTTTATATTGTTAAGTACTCCTATATTAGGTCTTCTTATTGCATTGACTCCTTTAGAATCATTATAATGACTTTGTCTCTGACCACAGACTTTATCTTAAAATCTGTTTTTGGGTTTTTTTTTTTTTTTTTTTGATGGAAGTATAGCTATCCCAGCATTCTTTTGGTTTCTATATCCATGGATATCTTTTTCCACCCCTTCACTTTCAGTCTGTGCGCATTCTTTTATCTGAAGTGAGTCTCCTGAAGGCAATATATAGATGGGTTTGTGGTTGTTTTTTTTTTCCCCCTCCATCCAGCCACTCTATGTCTTTTCATAGGCGAATTTAGTCCATTTACATTTAAAGTTATCATTGATAGGTATGTACTTATTGCCATTTTGGTAATTGTTTTCTGGCTGTTTTGTAATTTGTTGGATTTCTATAGTGTATGCTTAAATTCCTTCATCTTTTATGTATCTATAGGTTTTTGCTTTGTGGTTACCTTGAGACTTATATAATATAGTCTAAGTTGATAATAACTTGATTGCATTCTAAATCTTTGCATGTTTACTCCCTCTTGCCCACATTTTACATCTATCTTGGGATAAACAAATCATTGTAGCTATATTTTTGCTTTGTCTTATAATAGTTTTATAAGTGACTAACCCACTACCTTTACAACATTAGATTGTTCTGAATTTTATTAAATATTTATCTTTGCCAGTGGAGGGGGGGGGACTGGAGCAGAGGGAGGAAGAGAGAGAGAGAATCTTAAGCAGGCTACATGGTCAGCATAGTGCTGACATGGGACTCAATCCTATGACCCGGGGGTCACAGCCTGAGCCAAAATTAAGAGTTGGATGCTGAACTGACTAAGCCACCCAGGCACCCCTATCTTGTTGTTTTGTTTGAAACCTATTGCTCTGTTTCTTCATTTTCTTTGACTCTGTGTTGGTTTCTATACATTAGGGAACACGACCACCTCTTCCAGTCTTGGAGGAGTGGTCTTTTGTTGTGGATGAACCTTATAATTCAACTCTGCCCTAGCTCTTGGTTGTTTCTCAAACTTTTAATTTGTCTAAGCAGTCTACTTTATTCTTGGTAGATCCCAGTAGTTAAAGTTGTGCCAAGACCTGTCAGTACCTAGATTGAGACTAATCGAAGCCAGACCGTCAGGTAGAGGCTTTTAAAGTATGCAAATAAACCTCTTTCAGGGGAAGATGGGATGTGTCTCCCTTTACACTGAGCCCTGGGGTGGTAGCCAGTTAAGAACAATTTGTTTGCTGGTATGCTGTGGAACCCACGAACACAAACCCACCGGCTACCAGAACTACCAAGAGTACCAGACACTTGCACAAACTCCTTTTTGGGAGATACTGGTGACCTGGGGTGAGGGAGAGTGCAAACATGGTGTCTGCTGGCCTCCATCTTTGGAGGCTATTTCAGTAGACCCCCTAGGTGTGTGTTAAATTTAGATGTGGCCCTTCAGGTCACAGCTTTAAGACCAGCAAATAGGCCTCTTTCACTAAAAAACTGAGCATCTTTCAATTGGTGGGCTCGGCACTAAGTCCTGGCAGGTAGCCAGCTGAGTCTGTGTGAGTCCTTTAAGTTCGCTGTAGCCTTGAGGGTCTCGTAGATGCAAATCCCATGGCTTTCCAAGCTGGGTGTTTTGAGGGATTGTCTCTTTGGTGCAGCTCTTAAAAGTTAGGGTGCCAAACATGGGGTTCAAACCTTTGTGGCTCAGGGAGAAGCTTGGAGTTGTAATTCCTTCCTGACGTGGCTCGCTGCACCAGGAATGGGGGTGTATGGCAAGATCGTGTCTCAGCCTCTCCTACTCGTTGCAATATAGCTTTATTCTCATTCACCCGACGTGTAGGAATGGCTCAGGTAGTTTTTGGATGTCTTTCAGAACTGCCCCATATGTATCTATAGATTTGGTGTGTCTGTGGGAGGAGAGGAGTTCAGGATCCTCCCACATTGCCATCGTGAACCAGAACTCAGTGAACTTATTTTTGATGTAAGTTAAAATACAGTCAGGCTACATCTGTTGCCAATTATTCCATTAATGGAACATATTATCAAAATGAGAGAACACAAATGACAATCTAAGTCCATTCCTTTCCAAGTTATCTACTCGGTCACCAAACTACAGTAACATTGCCCTCCGTGGATTCCATTAAACCCTAAACTAAAAAAAGTGCCAGTGTAGTTATGAAAAGGTGGGTGGGGAGGTGCCTGGCTGGCTCAATCAGTGGAACATGTGACTCTTGATCTTAAGATCATGAGTTTGAGCCCCATGTTGGGTGTAGAGGTTACTTCAAAAATATTTTTTAAATGATAGTGTATTTACAGTAAGGTACTTATCTATGCAAGGGACTCAATAGTTTTGTCTCACAGTCAAACTACATGAGAAACAATTTCATCATAAGATTGCTTAGAATCATGGAACTGATTGATGGTGTCTTATTACTAACAACAGGAGTGAACATTTCGTGACCAGTTTGTCTATTTCAGGTTCTATGGCAAAGTGCTTAACGTGCATGTTCTCTTTGAACCCTCACATCAACTCTGCGAGGTCGGCAGTATTATCACAGTTTTGCAGATGAGGCTTTGGATTATTAAATAACCTTAAGCTCACACAGCTAAGTGGTACAGCTTGGCTGTAAATCCACACTAGACCCCAGAGCCCACACGGAACCTACCACACCCCTCACCTCAAAATTTCAGGAGCAGTTAACAAAAGGCCATTTATATTTTAAGGCTCTTCTCATTTTAGGGACTCCTGGGTGGCTCAGTTGGTTAGGCATCCAACTCTTGGTTTCGGCTCAGGTCATGACCTCACGGTTCATGAGATGGAGCCCTGAGTCAGGCTCAGCACTGCTGTGCAGAGCCTGCTTGGGATTCTTTCTCCTTCCCTCTTTTTAAAGTTTATTTATTTTGAAAAAGAGACTCTTCTCATTTTAAATGTTACTTTTCACCTTTTAGTTTGCTCATTTAGTGACAAATCATCTTAATGACATGAAAAAATGACCCTGAACTATCCCCAAACTATTATACTTTGTAATTATTTACTAGAGCAGAAAACTATGAGGCCACATACTAGTTTCCTTCAGAAAAGTTTAAAATGAAATGTAAAAGTTTTGCATTCAGCAAACAAATCTTTGTCTCAAACATTAAATAAACTTCTGTTTGACCCAAGTTGCCTTTTACTTCCTTTCCTAACTCTTGACTCTTCATTTTCACCCCCAGAGAAGGAATTACTAAATACTGTATTTCCTTCTAGTACTTTCAAAAGATACCAGCTATGTAACCTCAATTTTCATGTAATTTGTTATTTTACCTCTTCTAAAAGTTTCATTTATACTTGGTATGTATCCTTTTGATCTTTAGGTAGTACCCAACCACAAGCATCAGTCATAATTTAGTATCCTGATTATGCATTTATTTGTTGGGTATCAGTGGCATTATTCTTTGAAGAGAGATTTCCATCCTGCCCAGAGGACTTTGGAAGTCATAAGTACAGACATGAACTAGTCATCACAACTTTGTGTGGCAGAAAGAACCCAGTCAGGTCTCTGTGTAAATCCCAGCTCCTAGGACTCTGTGTCATCACCTGTAAAATGGAGGTGATATGTACCGCCTTCCAGGCCCTTCCCTTGGTGCAGGAGGCCTTTCCTTCCCAGACAAGATGGGCAGGAGCCTTCCAGACCAAAGTCTCAGAGGCATCTTAGCAAGTGAAGCTAAGCCAGTGAATGTAACCCAGCTTGACAAATACCAGTATTCTCCTTAAACCACAGCAATGCCCCTAAGAAGGGGTTTGCTCCCAGCATTCCTAAGCAAAGATATTCTTCAGCTTCCTACTATACACCAAAATGGAGACAACTTTTCCATCCAGTAACAAGAACCACACTGAATGTTTTGTAATGGGGTTTCATTATTAAATTAGAAAAAAGAAAATGCCTGACTCTGTCTTCACCACAAGGGGGCAGGTTTGATGTGCTTATAAATATTTTTAAGTAGGTTGTGCATACCTGATTAAAGGGACAGGCAGATAAATATTCTTTATAAAATGTAATGTAAATGGACTTGTAAGTCCTCCAAATTAAGAACAGTCATGCTATAATCTGCATGTTAAGTAACAGTTTATAAAGCTCCTTCATTGGCATTATTAGGACAACATGATACTTCAGAGCCCACCTTAATTCAGTGCTTGGCAAATAACCTTTACTGCTAGATTGAAATTCCAAAAATAGTGCAGTTATGTGGAGCATATTCCCTGTCCAGCTGCACTCCCATGTTGATGGAGAAATTTTACAAAAGGCAGAGGAACACACTAAAGGTGGAAATACAGCAGAAAGGCTACATTATTTGCCTTGTGAGGAAAATCTAGTGGTGAGATACCAGAATATTCATCAGGAGAGGACCCAAAACAAATCTTGATGATGTGAAAAAGGAGGACCCAATAATCTAAATAAATGCTAATAATGACTCTTTTAACACCCCTGATCACAGAGAATCAGCCTACTTCATAAATATCTCAGCCAGTTCAACACAGCTCTGAATTCACCAATGATCTTTGTGCACTTGTGTTGGGGGCGGGTTGGGGACAGAGGTATGAAAGGGGGGGGGCATCCATTTTAGGGACATGGGGCCAAGGCAAGCCCTTAATTGTCCTTGCACTCAGCCCTGTACCCCCGGTGCTTCTGACTCTTCCCTTCCTCAATGGTTTCCATCTGTTTAGCACCTGGAAAGCTTTGGTGTGAAGCATGCGGAAAACTCCAGGGATTGTGCAGTTCTATACCAGGCCTATGGCGCAAACCTCTTTAAATCTCACACCTTCTACTTGAGCTTGATGTAGCAGCATAACTCTTGGGCCAATTTCTGATACGTTTCTTCCCCCCAAGCCATACTGGCTGGAGAAAACTAGACTCTGGCAATGCAGAAGAGCTTCCACACTCCTCCCAAAGAGACACAGCCTGGTTGAATACAGTTCAACTCCCTGAATCCATCACCATCACAAGCAATGTGTTTCTCTAGTACAGTGGTTTTTAAAGCAAGGCCCCTGAACCGGCAGCAGCATCTCCTTGGGAAAGATTAACCAGTCAAGATGCACTAAATCAAACTCTGGAGACGGAGCCTGGCAATCTGTGTTTTAACAAACCCTCCAGCAAGTCTGCTGTACGTGTCTGAGAACTAACACTCTTGCCACTTTTCGTCTGTCCGTCTATGATAAAGGCTAGACAGCTGTCGAACCCCAGACTAGGAAGGTTCCCAGGACCAGATCATTTGGCAGAATTGCAGGGTGTGAGGGGGCTGAAGCTAATGGTGCCTGGTCACCAGCCCAGGACTAGAAAAAAATGCAAAATGGCCTGTCCAGGGTTCTCTGGATCTATGAACATTGTGTGACAAATGACAGGCAAACTTGGCATCTTCTAAATGGGTGAAGACGTAACAGAGTAATAACCTGTTCTCCTGGATCTCTTGTCAGACGTCTAGGTCATTCAACAAGTGAAATGCGAAGTACTATGGATTTCGTACCCCCACGTCAAAGTAACATACCTCGTGCGCTTACACGAACTGACAAGCACTGTATCCCTCACATGCTGTCAGTATTCATGCAGAGAAAATTCTTCATCATTACTTCCGGCACTAAAAATGAAGCTGTACTGAGAGAACAAACAGGGGCTTGCATTTTCTGAACCCAAACATTTTTCCAGACGCTGTGTGTTAAGAGGAATTAATAAGAAAAGTCTTACAAACCTAGGTGCACCTGTTTTATGTATTCAATCAATGAGGCTTTGTTTTTATTCCAGAAGAATGGAAGCTTCTCCTCATGAGGATATTTACAGCATGACAGCTCCAATGTAATTTCAAAACACTGGGCCCAGATGTAGTTGTAATCTTGCATTCCACCTAAACACAAGCATATTTAATTTTTTCAGGTCTAAAACTGGAATGGAGTCAAGTATCCTGTACCTTGGGGACAACTGAATCAGACACTTGCAAAAACAGTACACGTAAACAGGAAAAGATGAATTTGACATATTAGCATATAAAATCATGGCCTGCCATTTTGTTACCCAGGCATGAAGAGACGATTGTAAGTATTCCCATAAGGGTAACTGGATCAGAGCCAAGAGTCAACTGTGTGTCAAAATCAACCTCTTTTTTCCAATCGCACATTACAGAAAAAGGATTTATCAACGTACATTTCTTCTGTGAATCGCATTTTAAACAGAGTACTGCCTCTAAAAAATGTTTTTGCAAACCATAAGTACACACAGAAGCTAAGTATACTCATTTGGAGGAATAATAGTGGCTGACGTTTAGTGAGTGTTCCTGTTACCGGGCACTGGTTGAAGAGTCTGTCTCCCATATTTTACAGACGAGGACACAGTCACATACGGTGAGGAACACGTCAGTGCATGCAGAGCCCGGAGCACAGGCAGGCTTGCTGCACCCCCCGTGCTCTCACGCATGACACAGAACTGCTTTGGGGGATGAAAGAAGGGCGGCCATGCTAGTCTGGGGAAGCCCCTTGCTTCTGGGGCTGCCATCGCCCGTGCTCACTTTCTAACCTCTGAAGACCCTATTTTCAAAGGGATACACTCATATTTCATATCTTCTAAGATGCAAAATTTTCATATTTTAAAATCTCTGAATTGGAGGAGTCTTAAATTTGATGGCTAAAAACCATCACTACGGCATGAGTTTGGCCAGGAATATTTGTGCTTTCTTCCTTGGTGGAACAGTGTATTTTACAACCAATGGCATCTTGGATTTTTGAAATATGGTCACTTTGAAGGGAGGACTTTCTGCCAGATTTCAATTTATTGTACTCGATATCTGCCTAATAAAATACATATTCTCAATTCCATTAGGGTGTTTGGGAAGTACTGAATTAGAAAAAAAAATCTCATACTAAGAAAATAGTAAAAATATATCAAAATAATATTTTATTTTGATTAATATCTATGTAGGTCTAGATCTAGCAGGAAGAATTTTCTGTCTTTTCTATATCCTGTACTTACCTTCTAAGTTTTGTATTTCTCTCTGAACTCATTCTTACCAAGAAACAGAAAACAGAAAAAAGGACAAGAGAAACAAAACAGAATCCCTTGGTTAGACGGCACTCGGACAGAAAGAATTTAAATGGCAAAACAGGTGTACAAAGCATGCAGGGGTGACAGTGCTTACGGGGAGAGTGTGTGCAGCTGCAGAAAGGCAGGCCAGGCCCGGGGGACAGAGCCTCCAGGCTGAGCCAGAGTGGTTTGTTCTAAGCTCCTCAAAGTTGCTGGTTCTGCCTGCCTTTCCCTCAGGATCCACAGCTCACACACAGGGACACTCGGGAACAATTCCCAACAGTGACATCAAGTTCCTAGCTAACTTCCCACACATCTGGATGTGTCTGGAAGGTGACAGACCATGCACGTGCCGGACTGCTCTGCCACTGGGCAGGAGGGAGCCCTCTCCTCCCTAGGAGAGTGCGAAGCAGGGACTAGGCACCCCTTGAACAGAGAGCGGAGTGGGGCGCAGTGGTGTCTAGCCCTGCTGCGTGCAGTCGTGTCTGTGCTAATTCACATCGCCTGGAAAGCTGGCAGAGACACAGAGGTGCCTTGATCATCTGTGTATCCAGAGGCCTATGGCCTGCCAGAGGTAGGTCTCAAAGGGGGCACTCCACTGAGGCAACAGGACCCCCCTTCTGGTCCCCGGTCTCCCCTCTGGCTCTTCCACCCTAGGTCCCTCCCGTTCTCTCAGGCCCCTGACTTGCGTGAGTTCTCTTATACCCCTGGGCTCTGCTCCCATTCTTCCTTTTGACAAGAACTCCCCCATCACCCCCCCGCCCCCCG
>NC_043709.1:46317709-46331672 GCF_006229205.1 Suricata suricatta | reverse complement strand
CCACAGAGTTTTAAAAGGAGTCAGCAATTACCACTAATGTGATTAGCAAAGAAATGTAAGTTGTTCTGGTTTTATTTTCTTTCAGTCATGTTGCCCTTTGGGGGGTATTCTAACCCAATTTTATTATTTTTCCAATGAATCTCATATATTGCTGTCGGGGGGCCAGCTCAGCCACACTGCCCATGTACGGTTTACAGACTGCGGGAAGGACGGCGCAGTGAGGAGACCCGGAGCCCTCTGACCCCGGCAGAGCGGCAGCACGAGAAGACCTGTCCCCTCCAGACGCAGAGTGCGCAGCTCCACTCTGGGCTCAGGAAGCCAGAGCCGGGCCCGTGGCGGCTCACCTGGAACACCGTTGTCAAACGGGTAACTGGCCACCAGGGCACCGCCGTGGAGGTTTGCCGAGAGGACGAATGTCTCTGTTTTCAGCCACTCCATGACGGCCGCAGTTTCAGGCTGTCTTGACACGTTATTAAATTCAAAAGCATCTGGGAAGTTTCTATTCAGGTCATAGTAGTTACTGTTTTCCCTTTAAAAGAAAGGAGTATTTTAGAGTTTATTGACAGTATGTGAGGAAGTAGACTCATGCAACATGTAAACTTTGGTTTGGCCATCAGGTGTTTTTCCAAACGTGACTGTAGGGCTTGGGATGGTGAGGAAGGTTGTGCTGGTGGCCCCCAGTGAACCACATTGGACATTCCCGTGACTGCGGCCCCTCCCATGTGACGTGCTCTCCCCAGCGGGATAGTAGCTGCTGGATGTAAGCAGAGGTTTGCTAAGTGTGTGTGTGTCAGGGGTTTTGCTCTGGGAACACTTCCTTTGGGAACCCTGAGACTCCGCTGATATTAGCCACGTGAACAGTCTGCATGGAGAAATGAACTCAGGTGACAGGATCGAGACTCCACAGACACAGTCTAGTTGTCTCTGCCACACCCAGCTGAGGCTCCAGACATCAGGGCACAGAGGTTGTCAGGCCTTGCTCTGTCTTGTCCAAAGTCCTAACTTATAGAATTGAGAGTAAATAAAAAAGGTTTAAGTTGCTAAATATGGGGATGGTTTTGTTAAATAGCAATTGATAACAGGAATACACTACTTTATACAAATTTATTTCTGGAAAGTGTACCGGCCATGCTAGAAAAAGCCTAAAGTTGAGTGGAATCAAGTGGGGAGATTTTATTTTTGGTAAAAGCAAACAAATGTTTGCACAAATATAAATGTATACTAGACATTGGAGAAATTCCAAACTTCCAGAGGTAAAGCGCAACCAAATAAACTATTTAAATGAGAAATACTACAAGACTCCCTCTTCTTCTTTGGTTAGTTCTTGTACTGGCTTAATAAACCAACTGGTAATTACTGAAGGCATAGCTGGGCCCTGAGGATTTAACAGTGAGGAACACTGGTGACAGGATTCCCAGCCCAGGTAGCTTACAGATTTGTGAGGAGACAGACATTCAGCAAGAAATCAGACCTCAGGGGCACCTGGGTGGCTCAGTGGGTTGGGCGACCTGCTTCAGCTCAGGTCTTTATCTCACTGTTCATGAGTTCAAGCCCAACATTGAGCTCTGTGCTGATAGCTTGGAGCCTGAAGCCTGCTTCAGATTCTCTCTTCCCCCCTCTCTCTGTCCCTCCCTGCTTGCATTCTCTCTCTCTCAAAAATAAACATTTTAAAAAATGAGAAAAATAGAAATCAGACCTTAAAATTTGTGCTATGAAGGTAAAGTGGCAGGTGAGATGAACCGAGGACCTAATACAGGATAGGTTAGGGAGGGAGTCTTTGGGGAAACGTTGATATGCAGTGTGTGAGGGGTGAGCAGTGGGGAGTGAGGTGTGCCCAGTGCTTGAGGCGGGAAAGCGCCAAGTCATTCTTGGGGACGGAGGGGACTCGGCAGCGGGAGCAAGGGTGAGCAGTAGGATGGGCACAGGAGTAAAGCAGCCTTCTCCAGGACATTACTTTTCATCCTCAAAGCAGTGGCAGCCGGAGGAGTTTTCAGCATGGCAATGACATGACACAGGCTATGAGCTGGTTCACTAACAGCGCCACTGGCTACGATCTGAGGGGGCCTTGTTGTCGTTTTATGTATTTTTTAAGTTTATTTATTTACTTAGCAAGCTGGGGAGGGGCAGAGAGAGGGAGAGAGAATCCCAAGCAGGCTCCACATTGCCAGCATGGAGCCCGACAGGGGGCCCAAACCCACAAATCATGAGATCATGACCTGAGCTGAAATCTAGAGTCGGACACTTAACCGACGAAGCCACCAGGTGCTCCTGTCGTTGTTCTGTTTTAAATAGACTAGCCCGTCCTTACCTTCCATTACTGTAAAAACAGTCGGGCTTTACGACAGATTCAAATCCATCTGGGTTCATCGAAGGCATCAAGTGTATCCGGGTACTGTTGATTAACTTCGTGACTTCAGCGTCTTTTCCATCATTGGTTACGAGATATTCAATTAAATGGAGCAGCAGCTCCCGCCCAACAGTCTGTATGTGTTAAAGAGAAAATGAGAAAGTATTAGGTCAGGAAGAAAAACAGTCCCCAAAGCACAAATTCCCAGGGATTTCAAGAATTCAAGGGATTCTAGTAGACAACCCTACCGGTTGTGAGGTCAGGGTTTCTCAGACACACGCATACTCTGGGAAGCAGCAATCAGTCACTGGTGTGCCGAAAATTGTCAGCAAAGATTTTTTAAAAAGTTAATTTTTAAAAAAAGTACCTACCTGTAAATAATTTGCTTTTAGAATAAGGTAGAATAAAATGAATGAGGTAGAATAAAAGTTATTACGATTCCAATCTGTCTGCCTTCCAGGACTGCTCGTGGAGCAGTGGAGCGGAGGCGGTACAGAGCGGGCCAGGGCGCGAGTGCCCCCGCGAGAATGTGCCCCCGCGAGAATGTGCGCCGGGGCCGGAGGCCGCCGTGCGGGTCTCAGCGATGACAGGCGGAGAAGCACCGCGTTAGACATACATACATTTCAACAGCGGAAAGTCCAAGTTTGGAGTAAGCATAATTTACATAGGTTTTAGATTTTAATAGTCTCCTATTGCAGCTTTGTGCAATGTTTGCCTTACCTGTGTGTCTGACTGCCACATCCTCACATTTCTGAAACTTCAGTCGTTTGCATATCACCCTCACAATTTTTTGCCCTTCTATCTGCATATTATCTATACTACTGCTATTTGGTTTCTTTAAATTGGCTCACTCTTCCCTTACATGAAAAATGAAAACCTTTGTGTCGTTACCATTTTGCTAGGTATGTTTCTAATGTATGTTTTTTAAAAAGCAGGACCGAGGCATCTGGGTGGCTCAGTCGGTTGAGCAGCTGACTTGATTTCAGCTCAAGTCATGATCCCAGGGTTGTGGGATTGAGCCCCACACTGGGCTCTGAGCATGAAGGCTGTTTAAGATTCTCTCTCTCTTTCCCTCTACCCCTACCCGGAGTGCGTGTGCACTCGCTCTCTTAAATAAATAAGTCGCAGCTTGATGAAAATATTCACCTAAAATTATGTATCACCAGTGATTGTGAAACCAAAGACCTATGAGAGATCTTGCTTTATAATCCCCAATGATGAGAATTCACTATATTTTTTAATTAAAAAAACAAGTAGGCCTGGAGCCTACTTTGGATTCTGTGTCTCACTTTCTCTCTGCACCCCCCTCATTCTAGCTCTCTCAAAACTAAACATTAAAAAAATAATAAAAACCTAAATTTTATTTTAATGTTAATTTTTTTAATGTTTTATTTTATTTTTGATAGAGAGAGAGAGACAGTGCATGAGAGGGGGAGGGGCAGAGAGAGAAGGAGACACAGAACCGGAAGCAGGCTCCAGGCTCTGAGCTGTCAGCACAGAGCCCAAAACTGGGCTTGAACTCACAAACTGCAATATCATGACCTGAGTCGAAGTCGAACACAACCGAATGAGCCACCCAGGTGCCTCAAAAAATTATATGTTTTAAATGATTACAGTTTCAGAGTTTTCTCTAATTTTTTTCTTGACTTTAGAAGAATCTTCTGATAATTTCTTATTTTGGGAAAATACTTCTCAAGTTCACCAATTATTTTGGTTTCACTTCAGTTTTATTCTGTTCAAGTAAAATGAAATCTCCTACTTATTTAAAGGGTAACAGAATATGACACACATTTTATTTTATATCCTTTTAATCCTTCTCATTCTCTTATTATAGAAATCCATAGATCTTTAGAATGATGTCTGACACATATTAAGTATGATTATTTCTGAGTGATTTTTATTCCTTTTATTTTCCTAGTGTTATTTTTTCAAGAAAATCTATATACTTTACAAAAATAATAAAATCATGATTCTTTCAAGTAAATAAATGTAAAACCAAAGTATTTTCTGTTTGTCTCCACATTCCAAAACAAATCACAAGTCGGTAACTACAGAGGATAAATTAAAATCTTGGAACTATGGTAAAGAACCAAGTAAGAGTTAATTTAAAAATTGCTGAGGGGGGGGCGCCTGGGTGGCTCAGTCGGTTGGGCCTCCAGCTTCGGCTCAGGTCAGATCTCACGTTCGTGGGTTCAAGCCCCGCATCGGGCTCTGTGCTGCCAGCTAGCTCAGAGCCTGGAGCCTGCTTCCGGTTCTGTGTCTCCTTCTCTCTCTGCCCCTCCCCCTCTCATGCTCTGTCTCTCTCAGTATCAAAAATAAATAAAACAAAAAATTTAAAAAAAAATTGCTGAGGGGGGCACCTGGGTGACTTAGTCGGTTGAGCGTCCAACTTTGGCTGAGCTCATGATCTCGCGGTTAGTGGGTTCAAGCCCCGTGTCAGGCTCTGAGCTGTCAGCACAGCCTGCTTCAGATTCTGTAGCTCCCTCTCTCTCTGCTCCTCCCCTGCTCATTCATTCTCATTCTCTCTCTTAAAAATAAACATTAAAAAATACTTGTAAAATAAAATTTAAAAATGCTGAGGTAAAACATAAAATTTCAGGGAGTTAAAGGTCTCTTTTTCTGTGGGCTATATTTTGCTGCCTTTGTAACAGCAGGTATATGGCAAATATTATTCAAATTAATTCTTCCCAATTTTAATATAAATGTTTTAAGCACTCATTCATGTTTTATGCATAAACCGCCTTTCTTTTAAATTAGGTCTTTGAATATGAAACCTTAGGAGTCCAAATTTTAAAAAAGAACATGGTCAAAACAATCCCCAATAACTTAATCAGCTTTTCATTTAGCATGCTCACTTCCTTTCTGTGAGGGTATAGACTTCCTATGAGAATCCTCATTAAGAGACTGAAAGACTGGATCAACGCACCAGCTTCTGGAAACTCACTGATCATTCATCTGCTAGTTAAAAGGGCAATAAGTAACCTAGAAAGCAGAAAATAAATTCTCCAGTGGTGTTAGTTTACAGTCAAGGTGGAATTTGCTAGGTAGATAAAAATAGTATTCTAGCTCTTCAAAGAATGTTTCTTAACAGTAGAGAAAATTTTTGGAAGAGTCTGCAATATAGGTGATGTGAGAGAGAGAGAGAGAGTGTGAGAGAGAGAGAGAGAGAGAACACATAAAACCCAGCTATCCTAATGATGGAATCTGTTTTTAAATGCTACACTGTAATGCAGCTTCTCCGTGAAAAACATAAGCCCGTCAGCTCTGGGACTCCGCAGATGGGGTGTTACCAAAGTAATTCACTTGTCTGACTGCTTCGTTAAGTCCTTCTTCAAATATCAGCCTAAATATTACTTTATCTAGCACACTTTCTCTTGGTCTCTCAAAGTCCAGGTTCCATGATCTGCCAATGGGGTTCCAGAACTCTGCACGCTTGTGCCATCCTAACACTGCCCACATAGATTTACAGTGGCCCGACTGACCTTGACTGACCAGCTTCTCCCCACTCCATCACCTAAGACTTGCGGGCAGGGAACCTAACAGGCTTTCTTTGTAGCCCTGGTATCTTGCCCAGCTCTGGGTATATCATATATTGAATAAATGATTGTTGATTACTGTTAAAAATTTCATTACAAGGTCAAGACTATTCTAAGGAGGAAATTTCTGAAAACATGGGGACTTAGGCTGCTTAATGAGGGCAGATATATAAATGATCAAGTTATTTCAACAATTTTTTTAAGTTTATTTTGAGAGAGAGAGCAGGGGAGGAGCAAAGGGGGAGGGAAGGGATGGGAGAGGAGTGGAGGGAGGGAAAGGGAGAGAGAGACTATCCACTATCCCAAGCAGACTCTACGCTGTCAGCATGAAGACCAACACAAGGCCTGAACCCTGAGATCACGACCTGAGCGGAAATCAAGAGTTGGTTGCTTAACTCACTCAGCTACCCAGGCGCCTGAACAATTTTCAATACTGAATGCCTTTTATAGGAGTGAGGGCTCATGATTCTGATCGTGCCAAGGACTCGGGATATCTGATCACCCTAGTCCAGCTTCACCACACATAGAGATGAAGAGAAAAAGGACAAGTACAGGACAAATTTAATACATGCCCAAAAGGAATGAGACACTTTACTTGGAATATTTTGTCTCATACTGCCCCCCCCCCCCCTCAATTAATGATCCAAAACCATGCTGCATTAACTAAGGACATTTTGCTATCATTTGAGATAATGGTGGAAAAAAAGAACTTGGCCAATGGCATCTGGAAGGAAATGCTTTGTTTGTTTTAGTATATTTGGAACCTATACTGCATGTTAGCTACACATTCCAGATTTTCCAGCATATACAAAATTCAGATATTATGTCTTAATGTTCATCTAAACCATTAAATACCCTCTAAATACAAACATCTAGGGACACAGACTACATCCTGCATAAACTGTCTCTTTTTTATTTTTTTTTTAAAGTTTTTTTTTTTTTAAAGCTTATTTTTGAAAGAGAGAAAGAACATGAGCAGGGGAGAGAGGGAGGGAGGGGAGGGGAGGAGGGAGGGAGAGAGCCCACATGGGACTCAAACTCACAAACTGTGAGATCATGACCTGAGCCAAAGCTGGATGCCTAATTGATTGAGCCATTCAGGCACCCCTCAAAAACTGTCTCATACCTAGAAGGTGTGTGAAAATCATTTATCCATTATCCTTTATTTTTAGGTTGAAAAATATGGTCATTGTTATCAATGGAGTATTTTTGCTTTCAGTTTATATATCTAGAATATAATAAACTATGTGTGATGTGGCTATTTCAAAAGTCTATACCCGAATAACCCATCAGAGTAAACAATAATTCAATGATGTTTAAGAAATAGGAGCTTAAGGGGGAAAAAAGCATCTGAATTGGCAATTCAGTTAAGCATAACAAGAACATAGTGAATACCTACCCACTGTACTACCTAGGACCATGGGCCCTGAGGTCAAGGGAACCCTGTGAACCCTGACCATGACCTGTACTCTGCCTATTTACTGGATTAGCTTAAAACCATTGGCACTCAACTTTCTCAGCACATAGTTGGGTCTCACTTCAATACTTCCATTAGAGAGGAGTTAGAGACGTCTTAACAATGTAGAGATTACCCAAGATTTTTTTTTTCTACCCAAGTTTAAAAAGCATGAGCTAGCAGACAGGAGCATAACAGTATGAGGAGGCCTTGAAGAAGAAACACTGAGATTTTCTCAGGCTTCTCTCCTGCCCACCTTTAGGCTGAAGGTGTGAGGTGGCCCCAGCTTTCAGTAGAACTCTGACTGTAGATTACTGGTTGTAGTTTACTACAAAGCCACCCAGTAGCAGGGGGAGGGCAAGGGCAAAGGGGACAGAGACCCCATTCTCAAACAACATCGATATTCGTGGAGGAAGGGGACAGTAGGGAGCCCCGCTCAGTGTGTGCTGGCATCCTCCCTTTCCATGGGAAACACTCGCTAGACCTCAGATATGTCTGCATGGCCGATTCGGAGCCTGCATAAATCAAAACTAGAATCGGGCTTTGACAATGCAACAGGCCAGTGTGCCGGCAAACGGAGGACCTGGATGAACTAGAAGACACCTGCGAGTCTTACTAAAATGAGAAAGGCAGAAACTCAGAAACATTTCCCATGTTCTGAAAAGAACGACATCAGGTAACAAAGTCTCATCACAGGCAAGCGTGACAAAGGCCAATCAAAGGGTGCTCTGTCTGTTAGCTACCCTGTATGACTCCACGGCAATCAGGGAGGGGAGAGCAGGGAGGAGAAAAAAGGGCAGAGAGGGGACCTGCATTTATTCCAGGGTCAGTCTAAGAGCTCGCCACTCTTGTACTCTTGTCGTTCATGAAGAACGAGCCCCAGTCCTCTCACTGAACGGCACTGTAACAACCAGGCATCCATCCATACAGAACTAATTTGTGACAGATCACACATCTATACACAGAAATGAAAACAGTTACAACAGAACCCATAGAAGACAGAAAAGAGAGTAAAGGAGGCAGACCCATAGCTGGGTAAGGCTCGGTGCTCAGGTTCGGATTCAGACAGCCTAGGACCAGCACGAACCTGGTTCCCTTCTGGGTAACCGGGACTAAGCAATATGTCTGCAGCAGAAGCACCTAGTGTGGCCCGTGCTTGTTAATGTTGCCTGTAAAGCGCTGTGGAAAAGGAAACTTGCCAGTCTGATCAACATGGTGTAGTGAGCCAGCGGCATTGGAAGGGTGTGAGCCAACGGCAGGGTGACTAAAGACAAGAAAAACAGTATCCAAGAATAGGTTTAACATCACTTCTTTTATAATAATACTTGACTGCAAAGGGGCCACTTTAAGTTGATTTTGCTACCCAAAGTCTGCATTTTTGCAAACCTTCAGCACCAACCAAATTAGCCCATTTGTACAATTCCTAAGATGTATATTAGCCAAAAAGTTTCACCTAAATATAGCAAACCTTCAAATTCAGCTTCCAGTTGAAAGGAAACTGAGGGACTAGAGGCACAAGTTGGATGATAGCAAGAAAGGAAGCAAAATATCCAGAATGAGGGACATTCTGCAAGACAGATAATTGATCGGGTTTCTTTATTAAGTCTAGAATCACGAAAAGATCCTTTAAATGCTAGAATAAAAGAGACTCAAGGTATATACCGGCCAAATGTGATGCATGAGCCTGGACAGGATCCTGGTTAGGACAACGGGGGGTGGGGGGACATTTTGAGAAACTAGGAAGTAGAGTACAAGTTAAAGACAGGACAAACTCTTACTGACCTGAGAGGGTAGACAGTATTAACTTTAAAATACTACAAATAGCAAATCAGCATAGCTCATTTAATAAAAGTGCACGCGTGCACACACAAACATCTAGAAGCATAAATAGTAAGGAATCAACGGCACTAATCTTTGGAAGGTCAAATACAGTGTTTTGTTTACCTATATTCTTTCTAAGATGCACATGACTGATTTTATAATAACAATAGATTATTTTTAACTTTAAGAAGACTGGATTGAAGACCAGGCATAGGGAGGTAAAGTAAAACCCATGGGGGAAAGCAGCAGGCACACTCAGCAGGACTCGGTCTCCCTCATGCCACTGATGCTGGCGACCGTCAGGCTGTGGTACTGAGCGTGGGAACACACACCTCTGTGGGGTGTGGTCCAGGGAAGAGAAGAAACATTTTATTTATTTTTTAAATGTTTATTTTGAGAGAGTGTGTGCTCAAGAGGGGGGAAGGGGCAGAGAAAGGAGAGAGAGAAGAGAGAGAGAAAATTCCAAGCAGACCCCCCCACCACCAGCACAGAGCCTGACGCGGACTCCGTCCCATGAACCTGGAGATCATGACCTGAGCCGAAATCAAGAGTCAGACGCTTAACCCACTGACTTGGGCACGCATGCACCCGGAAGAAACACTTTAAAAACAGTGTGGTCAATTGTGCCCACCATGCCGCTGCGTGCACACATGTCCCCTGTGGGATTCTCCACATGAGGCCTGCAGACTCCTATAGAAGATCCGTACACCCTGAGGTCGGCACTCAAATCTGTGGCAGAACAGCGAAGAATCCATCTAAAGATGAGAACCATTGCCCTAAGATGTTAGCCATGTAGCTTTTTATTTTTTATTAAAAATTTTTTTAATGTTTTATTTATTCTTGAGAGTAAGAGAGCATGAGTGGAGGAGGCGGAGGGAGACAGAAAGGGATGGGGGGAGGGGGAGAGGGGGAGAGGGAGGGAGGGAGAGAATGATTCTGAAGCAGGTTCCAGGGACTTGAACTCACAAACCACGAGATCATGACCTGAGCCAAAGTCAGGCACTAAATTGACTGAGCCACCCAGGCGCCCTGCTTTTATAACCATGTCGCTTTTTAACAGTGGGTCCTTGAAAATACTCTTTCAATTCCAAAGGATCTGAGAGAGGAAGAAGGCTGAGTAAGGTGGCTGGACCCTCTATTCACAGACTCCTCAGCTCCTGTGTGAAGCCGTCACTGTCCCCACAAGATCTCACATCCAGGACAAGCTCCTCAATGGCCCACAGCGCCCTGACACTGCTACCAGCCGGGACACTAGCAGGGGTCACAGGCCTCAGGTCCCCACCCCCAAACACGCTGGGCCCTTTCCTCTTCTGGATCTCAGTTCTTAGCATTCTTCAAAGAGTCAGAGTGAACTGGAGAGCCCGGATGTGACTGGCTATATTATTAGCAAGTAATCTGGGGAAGTGCATGTGAGGAATAAGCAGATTCGGAGCTGAGCGAGGGAAAGGACTCTGGCTTCTCTTTGAAAGTTTCAGTCCAGAGAACTATTTCTGAGCAGCACACTGCAACCTCTGAAATGCCAAGAATTCAATAAATAAACTGGTGAACTTCATGAGTGCTGTAGGTCTCTTACTAAAATGGATTCCATGGGATCTTGATCAGTAGACTGTATAACAAGAGGAAAGTCTGGGCTGTGGACTGCAGCAAACAGTTGTTTTATTACGACAATATTGGTCAGACTCCCGGCGATATCGAGTCTTTGATAGGAGCATTCACTGTGGCTTTGGTACTGAACTGAGGAGTCATGGGAGGGGGGGGCACTGATCTTCCATCTACTCACAGAGGCCAATCCCTTCCTTAGAGGCAAGCGTTTGTTTGCATCTGGGCTCCAGCTGCAAAGTACCCTCTCCCAGCAGGACAGGTGGGGCAGGCTGCGTGTGTCAGGAAAGCCCGGGGTCGGGGAGGGTTAAGCCAGGGCAGGGAGCCCAGCATCTGATTAAAGCCCGCCTCCCACACTACTGCAAATTCCCCAAGCATGTTAACAAGTCGGTAGGTGGTACTTACTGCACTATGCATTTACTTTGACGTTATCCTTAAATTACATTCTATAGGGTGTTACCCATATTTCTATGTAAATTTTCTTGACTGTGATGACTGGGAACTATCTCTCCCCTCCACTTGACTGCCCAGGAGTGTGAGGGCCTGGCGAACAGAAAATATCGCAGTTGCCACATTCTTCAGATACTGAGGAAGGGAGGGAAGAAACGGAGAAGAGCACCCTCAAATCCCTGCAGGTATGACTGGCAAGTGGCGGGGGGGGTAATCTCAAAACAAAATAAATAACATGACATCAAACAAAACCCAAAATAGAGTTTATCCCATAAAGGTTGGAAAAGAGGCAATACATGAATATAAAATTTAAGAGCATTTGTTGAATGAGAGAACCCTAATAAACTTGATCGTCTAAACTTCAGTACTGAAAACATGGAGTACACGATTAAGAGAAGGTGACAAACGCTTCAAAAACAATAGATATTAGGAGTTGAGATGAGCTATTTGGGATCTTCTGGATTGTTTTGAGCTCCAATAGAATCCAGCTCCTTAGCTGGTCACCTTGCTGCCCACCGGGAGGCGGCAGAAGCCACCCCCAAGGGCTCCGGGGACCTGGCTGGTAGTGCGGAGCTCGGCTCCATGGTTCTTCCAGCCCCAGCACAGAACTGACTCCGGGAACCCTCCCAGGGCGCTGGCTGTGGTGGCCGTTGGACCCTGGTTCCTCAGAAGGCCTTGTGGGAAGATCTTTCTAGAGTCTTTGGTACAATTTGTGCTGCTTCCTCAGCATTCACATGGAACTCAAGAGAAAGTTTCCCTGGTGACATTTCAGATATTCGAGCCACATACGTACCTCATCTCCGTGCATGTTGGCCACGTATTTGAACTCTGGAATCCCAATTCTATGCTCCTTTGGGAAGCGCCCCACAACAAGAACCCACAGGTTTCTGCCTTTACAGGGAAGAGAAAGACAGAAAAATAAGTTGTGTTTGAAAATGACAAATGAACTCCGGGAGAATGAGAAGGTAGAGCAGACTGCGGCTTCTTCTACTTGACTCATGTCTTGTGATGCCCGCAGCGTGACATAGTGCTTAAAAGATGCTTAGCTCCCTACCAGCCCAGATCCCTTCAATTTAGCACAGATATTAAACTTCTTGTTTTAGAATGCAATTTTTAAAAAATCGAAAATTGATTAGGTTACATAAATCTTAGTTTTCTAAAATGTTTATACGCTTTGCTGAGTCCCTAGTGCTTCTCAGAAATGATCTTGCTAATTTTCATAATTATACAAACTTAAATTACAGTCAATGGTTGACTGGGAGGGTGCCGTAATTGTCACTGCAAAAAAAGTGAAAAAACCAACAAGCAATAAAATGTGGAACTCCGAAGGGAGATTGTTTTTAAAGTAAGAAATCCTGAATCTTGTATTCAAACCTTGATGTAACACAGCTCCTTGGCAAGGGGTGTCCTTGATGTGCCCGAGTCTTGTCCAGTAAGCTAGAAACAACAATGTATCCTAATGATGCCCCAAGGAAAACTTCTAAATCCTAACCCTGCAGTGAGGAGCAGGATTAGGGCAAGGAAGGGCAGAGATTAAAGATTCCTAGGCATCTGCTCTGTGCAGACATCACAGTTGGGACCCCGGTACACAATATCTCAGTAATCCCTGGTCATGACCCACGGGGACGGATTGTGACCCAAACTTTACAAGAGAGAAAACTGATCTTCCAAACATTTAAGTAAGCTGCTTCTGATCATAGCCATAAGAGGCTGTGATTTGAGCCCCAGAGTCAAGACTTGACCTATTTGACTTCAATTCTAGTGCGCCTTCTACTAATGAAAACTGCCCGTCTCTCCGGAGGCTTGGCTTCCTAATCAGTAAAATAAAGAAGTCCCTTTCAGTCCTAAAATCATCTCTTTTAGTTATCAGGCTCATTTATTACAAAGACGTTAAAATTAGAAATTGAGGAGTAGGTTCAAAAACTATCACATTAGTTACAAAGTTCAAATGTCTGTGATATCTGAGCCTTCTGTGGAGTTCAAGAGTCCAGGAAGGAATTTAACAGCAGCTCCTGGGCTCATGTGGAGATTTCTGTGGAATTTCAGATCTAGTCCCCTAAATCAGGGGTCCCACAGACTGAGGAACACTCAGTTTGCATGAGGAATCCAGGGAGAAACAGATACTCAACCTGTCTTTTCCACCATTCATACTCAGTTTATTATAAAATTAATTAGGGAAGTTTTTCATGACAGAGTGATGCTTTAAATTTAGTAACTGCAGGACTTCTCAGAAAATACCCACAAAATGCCATTTATCTGACTGATGCCACCTGTTTAGTGTGGACTACTCATTCATTCATACATTCATTCATTTAGTACTATAATATCCAGCCATGTAGGCAGGTGATTGGACAGTGCAGGTAAGTTATATTCTCTACACCCAGTGAGTTTCTGATCAAAGTGGAGACCAGCAATGTACAAACACATCATTACACTAGACTATAGTATGTATATGGCCACAGAAATATATATATAGGTACTATTGTGCCTATAGAATAAAAGAAATGGCTAATTTTTCCCAAGGAGGGGATCATGAAAAGATGTACAGATCTAAGGGTTTATAGATGATTTCTGAACAGGGTTTTGAAGAATGATTCCAAGTTTGCCATGTAGACAAGTATAAGCCATCCAGTCATTTCTCATAAGAACCATTTCATTAACTTCAGAAGCTTCTATTCCCCAGTATGAATTCTTGGGTCACCCAGAGTTTCGATTCTACAAAGTTAATATTTTCATGTGAGTAAAAAAACAAAA
>NC_043709.1:46307663-46317609 GCF_006229205.1 Suricata suricatta | reverse complement strand
TAGCATATGAAGCCTTAAATTAACGTAAGAGTCTACAAGAATGGACAATGGCACACCGTGAGTGACAAGGGTTTGAGTGATAGGGTGGTGAAATCAATGTTTTTCTCCTATGCATCAAACCCCACGCTAAGCACTTGTTACTTGAACTTCACAGCACCTCCAGGTGGTGGGCGGTGCCCACAACTTACTGTCAAGGAAACTGATCCGAGTGGCAGAACCAGGGTTCTAATGCAGGTCTGAGTGCAGAATCTGTTCTTCTAAGGACAGGCTGCCTAATCTCCCTGAAAGTTCTAGAAAGGTCAGAGCCAACCTCACCCTGTAGGAAATGATCCCGGGCAATTCTTCCACTGTTGTGTTGCTTTGATTTGCACCTGGAGCAAGATGCAGGCTGCCACCTGGCTATGGCCAACTGAGCCAAGACAAGACACCCGACTGGAGGGCTACCCTGTCAGACTGCTCAGCGCGTGTCAGGGGAGCAGGCCTGGTCCCTGAAGCAGAGCGGCTGCGATGATGAGGCGCATTCCAGTTTCCACACGGCTTGTTTGTACGCACTGTATGATCCACAAAGCTCTGGCATTCAGAGGGATGAATCAGCTGCTGGTTTCCCAGACTCTGCGTTGCTCTGTGTATCCCTACAATTACCCTCTGAACCTAAGTCAGAGCTTGAGAGAGCTTGCCCGACAGGGTGTCCTCATATAGAAGTGGGAATAACAGCCCAGCGGGCAAGGCTGTTGTAAGGCTGGTGAATTCCCTCCTCCTTCCCTAAGTATGAGTCAAAGATCTGACGCCAAACCTTCAACTTCACTTGTGCACGTTTGCACTACTGCACGCACACACAGCTACGAAGCCCTACATTCAGTAATGGACGGGGTGAAAATAGTGCGTTACCTAAGTCAGGTTTAACATTTGGCCTCCAAAGTACACATGTTTTCTGACTCTGAAGTAGAGGAAAAAAGGTTCCTGCTAAGTGGCTCATTACAAAAACAACACGCATATAAACCAGAGCAAATAAAACAGGGGCAAAAGGCATGGGCAAAAATTTCCAGACTGGCTATGCTTGCATAGTAGTATCATTTATAGCTCAGAGTATCTTATGTATATTCACTTAACCCCAACAACCAGAAGTGGTAACTTTTAGTATTCTTAGCCTTTCACGGAGGTGGACACAACCTTAGGTAACCTCAGAAGGCGGTCATTCTCCAACTGTGGCCATAGGACCAGCGGCTTCAGCATCGCCTGGGAGCTCATTAAATATGCACTTTCTTGGGCTCCACCCCAGAAATACTGATTCAGAAACTGAGAATGAGGACCAGTAGTTTGTGTTTTAATAAGAACCCAGGGGATTCTCACGCTTACTGAAATTTAAGACCTGCTGTGACAGCAAGCGCCTGGGTGGCTCAATCTGTTAAGCATCCAACTTTTGATTTTGGCTCACGACCTCATGCAGAGTCTGGTCCTGTGTCGGGCTCCTCATTGACAGCATGGGACCTCCTTGGGATTCTCCTCCCCCATCCCCTCAAAATAAATAAACTTAAAAAAAAAAAAAAAAGAACTGCTGTAAAAAGAGATGGAGCTGGGTAGTCAGTCCATCCACACACTCTGTTCCTGGCCACTTTGCTGAGCTGCTCTAGCCACCTAAAAGATGAGAAATCAAAGACAAAAAAGAGAACAGTATGGCGATTCCTCAAAAAAATGAACTCAAAAATAGAACTACCCTGTTATCCAGCAATTGCACTACTAGGTATTTACCCAAAGGATACAAAAATACAGATTCGAAGGAGTACATACGCCCTGATGTGTACAGGAGCGTTGTCAGCAATAGGCACACTATGGAGAAAGCCCAGATTTCTACCAACTGATGAATGGACCAAGAAGATGTAGTGTGTATGTACACACACACACACATACACAAGGGATATTACTCAGCCACCAAAAAGAATGAAATCTTGCCATTTGCAACGACGTAGATGGAGCTAGAATGTATTATGCTAAGTGAAATAAGTCAATAAGAGAAAGATAAAATACCATATGATTTCACAAATACGTGGAATTTAAGAAACAAAACCGATAAACATAAGGAAAGGAGGGTGGCAGAAGAGGAGAGAGGGAAACAAACCACAAGAGATTCCATGACAGAGAACAAACTGAGGGTTGAGGGAGGGAGGTGGGGGGATAGGCTCAATGGGTGATGGGCACTAAGAAGAGCACTTGTTGGAATGAGCACTGGGTGTTGTATGTAAACGATGAATCACTGAATTCCACTCCTGAAACCAATACTGTGCGGTATGTTAACTAGGGGGGAAAAAGACAAAAAGAAAAAATGAAAGAAATGCAAACTGGTGCCCAAAGCTTTCCATGCACCATTTCTGGTGTTGAGATTTTCTTTCTCCCCTCTGGAGAACTGGAAACAGAAGAAGGAGGTTGAGGGTACCATGAGGATGCTGTGAGAAGTTAAAGCTCTTGTTTGTTTCCTTTGGTTTGCAAGCTGCTCTCTATTTAAGGATTAGAGGCAAGCCTTAGTGACTTTGCCCCAAAGTTCGGGACCTGGCTGCTAGGTGCTTTTCCTGAAATGCTTGGCTTCTAATCTACAAAGATGAGGCTTGGAAAGTAGGGAAGATGGAATAGCAACAGAAGTAAACACATCTTGTTTCTGGAACACAAAATTCATGCACACGCCCTCCCTTCCCGGCAAACCAGCCAGCATTCACTGTGGCTTTGGTACTGAATTAGGGGTTCTCGCCAGCCACCATGAACAGCCAGTCTGTTTATGTACATGCAAAGCCAAGAACCCATACTTGAACAGATGCAATGACCCCCAAGTCAGCCACTTGAACCCCATGAAGCTGATCTTGTTTATGGACAAGGGGCTCAGGGGTTTCTTAGGCTCCCAGAACCCTAAGATTTTGTGGGGGTGATCCAGGGGTGAAGAAAGCTTAAAAGCTTTGCTTTTTATAAAAAATTTAAGTTTTATTTTTATTTTGACAGGGAGATTAAGAGCAAGCAAGGGAGGGGCAGAGAGGACGAGGGAGAGAAATTCCTAAATTGAGGGCACAGAGCCTGACATAGGGCTTGAACTCAAGAACAATAAGATCATGACGTGAGCCAAAACCAAGAGTCAGACACTTAACCAACTGAGCCACCCAGGTGCCCCTAAAAACATTGCTTTAAAACTACTCATGTGGCATCAAATACACACAAATTTAATAATATTCTTCTGTGTACTTTGCTTCTCAAATTATCAATTACTTACAGTTTTGTTTTTATAGCACAGAAGGGGTCTTACATGTTCACAGTAGTTACTGATTGACAGCGGATGGCCAATAAATCACTATTAAAATGCACTGAAAATACTGTAATCAAAAGTAATACCATAGTAAGACATCACTGGCAAAGCCTGTCTCCTGGAATTTTTCCCCTGGATAATCTCGTTATAACTGCCTGCACCATCAAATAGCATTTGTATGTGGACATGATTCCAGAGCTGAAATAATGCTTTGAATTCTAGCAGTGCCAAGTTGGACGTGAATCGAGAAAAACAGACAACAAAAGTACTTAAATACTTGTCATGTGGAAGAAAAGGGGGGCAATGTCAAGCAAGGTGAACAGAGGAGGCCTTGAAGGATGCACTGAAACACAGGCACAGGCAGGGTGGCAGCCCGGTAACCTGTGGGAACACAAGCCTACCTGACATCAGGAGCCAGGCCCTAGACAGCAAAGGCTTTGCGCACCCACAGCTGGGAGACAGAGCAAGAGCAGCAGCCAGCACCACAGCCAGCAAGTGCTGCCCTGATGGACCGAGTGCTCCCCAAGGTGACCAGGCGCCTTTGTAAACCCTCATAGGAACTTGACAAAAATCAGATACATCTACACTGTGAAAGCTACTATCCTGAACAAAGGCTCAGCCTTTAATTTTCCCATTTATTTATTCAATAAATAGGTATTGAATGCCCAGCCTGAGACCCACATTTAGTCAGCTAAAACAACTGTAAATCACTGATTATACAGGCCTGAAAAACACTGATTTTCCCTTTCTTTCTTTCCTTCTTTTTAGTATTCTGGGATGTCATATTTTATTTTTAAGGTAATCTCTACAACCAATGTGGGGCTTGAACTCAGGACCCTGAGATCAAGAATAGCATGGTCTACTGACTGAACCAACAAGGCACCCCTAATTTTCTATTTCTGCCATCACTTTCATCTTTTGAAAAAACAAAGGCACCTGGTGGCTCAGTCAGTTAAGTGTCCGACTTTGACTCAGGTCATGATGTCATGGTTCGTGGGTTCAAGCCCCCCGTGGGGCTCCATCCGGACAGCTCAGAGCCTGGAGCCTAATTCAGATTCTTTGTCTCCCTCTCTCTCTGTCCTTCCCCAGCTTGTACTCTGTCACTCTCTCTCTCAAAAAGGAAAAAAGAAAAAACACAGTTCAAATGAAGCATAATGTCTTATAAACTTTCCATTATATGGAGGGTTAATCAAATGTGAATCTTTCCCATTCATTGCTCTACTGCTTATCCTGCAACAGTTGGCCATGGCCTCAAGATAGAACCCAAGCCCTCAGCACGGCACACCAGACCTCTCAAGGTCTGTCCGCTTTCTGCCCTGAGCCCCCCACTGTAAGCCTATACACCAGGCTCTAGCCATTCTTTTTCTTCTCTTTATTTATTTATTTTGAGTGAGAGACGGCATGCACTCGGCATGCACTCGAGCGAGCACAAGCAGAGGAGGGGCGGGGGAGGGGGGCAGATAATTGAAGCAGGCTCCAGGCTCCAAGCTGTCAATGCAGAGCCCAACACGGGGCTCAAACTCACAAACTGTGAGATCAGGACCTGAGCTGAAGTTGGACACTCAACTGACTGAGCCGCCCAGGCGCCCCTCTCTAGCCATTCTTAATCGTGTAGTTCCAAAAGGAGCCAACCATCTGCCTCAGTACATTTAACACATGGACAGTCCGCAGTTCACCTGATCAAAGTGACCAACTTCTACTGGCCTTTTCAAGACTCAACCAACAGCTCCTTCCATCCAACACCTTTCTTACTCTTCTCCTCCCTGGTCTCGTCCCCTGCCAAGCTGAGTCACTCTCCCCTTTGAGCGTTCATGGTACTTCTGCAGCCCCTCTCCTAACACTATTGAGACCACAGGTTTTCCTATAAACAAGGTATTGTGATCTTTGTGCTTGCAGAATCCAGTGTCATGCATGGCCCATACACAGTAGATGATCAACACATGATTGTCAAATGGTGGATGATCGGATACATTAACAACTCAGGGAGTCCATTTGGAGCTGGAGTCGCCCCTGGTCCAGAGACTAGATGCAACTGTTTTCCAGTATTACGGAAAAGTCTGCAGCTAGTCTACAAAGTACCATTTTAGGTAGGATCTGCAAAGGATTCAATTTTCTAGATGGCAATTCTGGAGTACATGGATCTTCTTGGAGTATTACCATGTGAGAACACAGAGATCCAAACCTAGTATCTGGGCTTTGAGTTAGACTCTTCCAACATTATGGGGAGATGGAATTTCATTTGTTTACACATTTGTCTCCATGCATGGCTCTAATGTTCTGAAATGATACCTGGGAAAGACAGATGTTAGGCTCCATTTTATTTCTTCCTGAGCAGGTAAATGGGGGTGGAGGGGTTGGAGATTTCTATTTCTAAATCAGAGATTCTCCTGATTGCTCAGACACTCCCTTTTTTAAAATTTTCTTTTTTATGTTTTATTTTTGAGAGCAAGAGAGAGAGAGCACGAGTGGGGGAGGAACAGAGAGAGAGACACACACAGAACAAGAAGCAGGCTCCAGGCTCTGAGCTGTCAGCACAGAGCCCGATGTGGGGCTCAAAGTCACAGACTACGAGATAATGACCTGAGCCGAAGTCAGACACTGAACCGGCTGAGCCACCCACGCACCCCAACACTTCCTTTTTTAATTGAAAAAAAGAAAGAAAAAATTTGAAGAAGCATTGAGCTGGGATAAATTCTCTTTTCTTCTTTTTTGATTTCAAGACTAGTCACACTCTAAGAAAAGCAGAGCAGCGGGTCTCATAACTCACTAACCAGCAACCTCAACAGGATGGGAGGAAATCCCGCTGCCTCTCTCCTCTGGCAAGTCTACCTCCTCTGGTCCTCCCACATGTCCCAACCACCATCATCTCCCCCATGAGCCTTTCTAGTCTTTTTTTTTTCTCACATAGAGACAGGAAACTTGTTTCTAAATCCCCCAAGTGAAAATCTCTAGAGGCCTCATACTATAAAAAGCTGAGAACTTCCCTTTTTGGTCCCTGGGGAGAGAAGTCAGACATAATCAGATCATCCTTTTGAAGAGTTCAGCAATCATAGTAACTGAGTATCACCTTAAAATGCAAACAAGGAAAAAGATTTTTAAAATCTTATTTTAAAAGATGAAATAATTATAGCTAGCACTATACATTTATTGTCCGTTTGAGAGTTCTCTTTCATGGTCTGTCAGGGGCATTCTCTCGTTCAGTGTTGATGTTCCAGTTCTTTCTCCCCAGCTGCTTTTACTTCTTATGAGTTTCCTGTACGTGTCAGAGAGCTGTGATTTATGATGAGGTCGATTCACATCCATGTGACCCAGAAAAAGACGGTTGGCTGGGGGCTGGCTTAACCTCATTGCCTATTCACTGTTTTACCGTAAGAAGTCATCTTTTAGTGGTAAGGGCAACTGATTTATAAGTTTTCTCATAAACTACTTTGGAGGACAGACCTGTTTCCTTCCATCAGCCCACTCCCTGAGGTTGTGCCCTAAAAGTCTTTCTTTCATTTGAAAGTGAAGCAGGCCAGAGTCCAGACAGAAGGATGCAGAGCTCCTGACATCAGGAGAAGCCCTGAAGTTGCCAACATGAGATGGGGTCCTTCAAGGACTCGACCAAAAACCAGGACATCTCATAGATTTGTGGAATTAACAAAGGTGGACTTCTCACTAGTATCACTGTTCTGAGATTATTTTTATTTT
This sequence comes from Suricata suricatta, assembly GCF_006229205.1. Lineage (NCBI taxonomy): Eukaryota > Metazoa > Chordata > Mammalia > Carnivora > Herpestidae > Suricata > Suricata suricatta. The sequence goes on along the minus strand of NC_043709.1, from coordinate 46,310,636 downwards.
ACTTTTTAATATTTATTTATATTTGAGAGAGAGAAACAGTCTGAGCAAGGAGGGGCAGAGAGAGAGGGAGACACAGAATCTGAAGCAGGCTCCAGGCTCCAAGCCGGCAGCACAGAGCCTGACGTGGGGCTTGAACTCCTGAGCCATAAGATCATGACCTGAGCTGGTGTAAGATGCCCAATCAACTGAGCCACCCAGGTGCCCCTGTTTGTGAGATGAATGCAGTCGGTTAAGTGTTGGACTTTGGCTCAGGTTATAATCTCAGGGCTCCTGAATTCAAGCACTGCACAGGGCTGTCTGCTGTCAGTATGGAGCCTGCTTTGGATCCTCTGTCCCCACTCTCTCTGCCCATCCCCCGCTTGTGCTCTCAAAAATAAACATTAACAAACTTAAATCTCACAAATAGTTTAGCAAGGACATTAAAACCAGTATTTCAGTGCTACACCATCTGCCTCAAAACATCATCTGATATTTCTTAAAAGATAGGCAGTATCCCTGAAGCGGCATCACGTATTGACACAATTTCTAGAATCAAATTGCAGGGTTTAACCCCCAGCTCTGCCACTTACTAGCCATGCGGTGTGGGGCAAGTTGCTTCATCTCTCTGAGTGAATGAGTTCTGTCATCCTGGTTACGGGGTTAAGGGTCCTCACACTTCATGGGGCTATCTCATTTAATTCATGGGGCTATCTCATTTAATCCCCACAGGCTTTACAAATAGTGCCAGAAACATGGTAAGCACACATCTGCCTAAGGGCCTCGAGTGCACAGAATTAGCTGATGACAAACTATAGGCTCTAGCAGACGATGCAGCATTTGAACAATTAGAGAAAAATTTGAAATATAAAGTGTCCATAACATATGGATGGAGACCTTGTGCCAAGAGTCAGCAGAAATCTATCGTTCAGAAGACCTGCAGATCAGATCAGCTTAGATAGACCAATACAGCCTTAAGTTAAAAACAAAAAAATTAGAAGTATGGATTCAGAAAGTGAAAGAAGCCATCTTGAGAAAACATGTCCTTCAAAATCTACTAACAAAAAAAGTTACAAAACATTCCTATCACCAGACATCCAGTGAGTTGACTTTTTAAGTCCAAGCCCTGAATCTCACGCAGAATTCCCAGGATAGGTGCCTGAGGTGGTGCTGAGCCCGGAAGCTGCAAGCCCACGTGGCCAGAGGGCAGGGCAGGAAACTGGTCGGCTCAGCTAATCCTGCTGAACTGTTAACCATACACACATCTTTCACGTTTTCTTACCTGGCTTATTCCCAACGTGACTGAAGCCATCACACAGATTTTAACTATCTCCAGGCTAATGAGGCTGGAAACCAATGTTAGGATTTCCAGTCTCTGCCATGGAGGGTCTCCAACTCATCACTAAGAGGGCATAACCCAAGAGCTTGTAGATAAGGAACTGGTTCATTAAGAAATCAGTCAAGGACATAAAACTGGCTCAATATCCGTGGGTCAATGTCAACAAAAGGGAAGGGGACGTCCCAGATTAGAGACTAAAGAGATATAACACTATAATCCAATTTGTGACCCTTGACTGGAGTCTAAAAGAGGTATTATAAAAGGCATTCTTGGGATGATTGGAGAACTTTAAGATGCAGTATGTTGTTCACTGAGTATTATTTTTCTTAATTTAATAATGGCATGTTATGATAAGGCAGGAAGAGTCCATTTTTAGGTGATGCAGACTGAAGTATTGAGGGATGATGTGGTCCACACTGACCATTTCCAATAGTTTCGCAAAATCTACAGAGAGCTCATGGGAGACACAAAGCAAATGTGGCAAAATATCAACTGAGGGTTCTATGTGAAGACTGTGTATTTGTTTTCTATAGGATTGAAACTTTTCAAAATAAAAAGCTGGGGGAAAGGGGAGGTTTCACAAAGGTAAAAGTAAAAAAAAGCAAGGCTTGATCCACCAGGTTCTGCAACTTATGAAGGTGAGACACGGGATCAAGAAAGGTCAGAGCCGTTCACCCGAAAGGTGAGGCTGTCAGGAAGGGAATTGTGCCGGAGGTAAGAAATGCACAGGCTGCTTCTTCCCATGAAAACACAGAACAATCCTACAAAAGGAGTTAAGAAATGACCATGTAAACGATCTCAAACCAAGGCACATCAGCTTATTACATCTCTGTAGGTAATGAGAAAGAAGAATCATCTTGATGTAAACGTGAACATTAACTAAAGGGCATTTTTCATTTTTACTACAACCAGGGAAAAAAAACACAAAAATATTTTTAAATCATGATTTATGTGACCCTTGAGCCTTCTGATCATCAAGTCATTAGGCCACCAAAGGCCAAGTGACTAATACAGGATAAAAATAGACAATCAGTGAAGCTTGGTGTCAGGGCGGCTCAATCCTGAGTTCCATCTCTTCCTCAAGACTGGACTTTGGATTGGGGAGGGGGGTAGGATAAAGGAGTGTAAATGGTTGAAATTGTTCTCTTGGCCTCAATTTGATCGCCATTCCCCTCCTGGCTTGTGAGCAGGAAGACTCTTCAGGGAGAACGGAGGGTCAGCAGGGACAAGGGCGGTGGCCGTTGAGAAGCAGAGTCTGAGAAACAAGGGCCTGTCCCCCATCCTAGCATAGACTCTGAGAGGCCCTCCTTTACCCAGAAGACCTCAGTGCAGGACCATATGTTTGTGGCTTCCACGGATCCTTTCCATTTATCCTTTAACAAAAATATTACAGCATTTATTTGTTGTCAACAAACTTGAGAAGCTACATGATAATCACTCAAGTGCTTTCAAAGAAGTGGTATATCATGTATCTTGAATGTATCATAGATAAGCTGCTATATTACAATTGCCACTCCAGATAGCTGTGAAATTAGGTGATTAACTAGTTGGTACCTAACCTTCTAATTTCTGTATAAGTCTAATTACATGAAATAGAAGTGGGGGTTTTGATTTTTTACTTTGCTTTTCTGTTTGGAGTATCATTGAAACTACTGTAT
>NC_043709.1:46299037-46307563 GCF_006229205.1 Suricata suricatta | reverse complement strand
TATGGTGGATGCGAACGTGTAGTGTGTATGTGGTGTTGTGTGGTATGTTTCATGTATGCGGTGTGTGCACTGATATATACCATACACACCTCACAAATACCCCTTGGACATACAGCACAAACATACCACAAACACACAACACACACGCACCACACATACATGACACTCATACCACACATGGAAACACAAACATGACAACCACACACCTCTCATATTTGACCTGCTTATATGCAACACGTATACCACACACACCACAAAGACCACACATACATCATACACAGAACACACACAACACACAGAAGACTGATACGTCACACATATACCCCATATACACCACGTAGAACACCTGTATACCACATAAAACCACAAGTACACAAACCCTCACCACATGTGAAACACGCACACTTACAGCAACAGTACACTACACACAATACATATGTACCACACACACCACACATATAACACACACAAATCTTCAGTCACTTCTCCAAATGCGACATTCACTCAGACTCATCAATGAGAGAGGCTTTCTGGAATATGATGTGTTTATTTTCCTTTGTGTCTATGAGAGCTTTGAGAAATGACTTGCCACTCAAAATCAATGTTTTCTGGGGTATTCTCCAAAAGGAAATATACTGATTCAAAAAGTATATGCATCCCTATGTTTACTGCAGCACTATTTACAAGAGTTAATATAAGGAAGCAACCCAAGCATCCACTAATAGATAAAATGGATAAAAAAGCTGTGATATATATACATACAACTGAGTATTGCTTAGCAATAAGGAAACTGAGATCCTGCCATTGGTGACAACATATATGGACCCAGAGGGCATTAAGCTAAGTGAAATAAGACAGAGAAAGAGACATATGTGATTTCACTTATATGTGTAATCTCAAGAACAAAATAGGTGAATAACAAAAACAAAAAGCAGAGACAGGCCTATAACTACCAAGAACTGATGGTTACCACGGGGAAGGGGGCACAAAACAGGTGCAGGGAAGTGGGAAGTACAGGCCTCCAGTCAGGGAAGGAGTAAGTCACAGGGATGAAAGGCACAGCACAGGACATACCGTCAGTGGTGGTGTAGCAGCGCTGTATGGTGACAGATGGCAGCTGCTCTGTGGGAAGTACAGCATACAGACCTGCTGAATCACTACATTGTACACCTGACACTAATGTCACATTAAACACTCCTGCCTCCACTCCCCCCCAAAACACAACGTCACCGTTATCTGCAAAGCAGGCCAACATATACGCAAAGAAGCCAGCATTTATTTTGGAAGTTGCTAAGTTTCCCAACTATTTCTCTGGCTATGTATACAACTGGCTGATCCCAAGTCTTTCTAAGCTGAAGACCGTGGCTTCAGCGACGCCATCTGGGCCTCATAACTGCAGCTTTTACCCAATATACCCTAAGGGAGCAGCACTCAGCGTTCAGGCTCTGAACCACCTGCCAGAGTAGACCCAAGATGGCATGGGCCACCTCCACGGACTATTTTAAAGGTCAGAAAGTCTCCCAGGCCCGCCTAACGCTTTGGCTTTATCAAACTGTGTAATTAAGCTTACATCTTAGACCAGCCCCCACCTTACAATGTTGGCTGTGAAATGCCATTTCTGAGAAGCATGCGGAAATACAGCTGTTAATGAGGCACCTGAGTTTACTCTCTCATTTAAGCACATCTTATCTTGATCTTTGTCAGTTTATAAAATAGTTAATACTTCACGCACTGCCATTTTCACAAGGTTAGGCGGCAGCTTGGTCACACAACACATTGCTCACCGGCAGACCATTCTCAGGAAAGAGTGGGCCAGATGCCATGTCTGAAGGCCTAGAACTGATTTCATACACAGAAATGCATGAGGCACGTCGAGCGCCTCACAAGGCACCTAAATTGCCATGGGCTGTGACCCAGGAACCTTAGTGAAGAGTCTAGTTATAAAGGGCCATTCCAGGGACACTACATCTATATTAGACACTTTCTCACAATGGATCAGTGCAGCCGTGGCTTATCTCACACCTGCCAGGACAATGACGGCTCTGCACGCCTCATTTGCACACCTGGTAGCCAGCCGTAATCTTTTCTGACAGCGTGCCTCTACTCACCTCAGTTGAGCCTGAGAAACTTGTGGACAGAGACTGTATTCAAGCTGTCCCCCATCTCGCTTCACCAAGCTCAAATGACTGCGCTGAGTAAAAGGAGACAAGATTCGTAAGGAAGGACGCACGAGATTTACCAGGATTTTCTCATTGCTCAAGTCGGCAGTGCTCAGCCACAGAATTACTAACAGGGCGCTACGTCGATACGTGCTCAACCATTACTCGGCATTAGGTGCATTTCTTGTTTTTAAGGTGGATAAATAAATAAAAACATTAAATTTTTTTTTAAACCTGCAAACTCTTGGGCCCTACCCGGAATGGGAATCTCTAGATAGAAGTTCAGGAGTTTGCATTTCTCATAATACCTCAGCTGACTATACTACACACCTTAAAAAAAAAACCCTCCTTCCTGAAATACAATATACACATAGAAAACTGGATTGTATATTACTGAACACACAGCTGTGTAACCAGGACTCTGAAGCTCCCTTGTGCCTACTTCTTGGCTCTGTCCCCTATCGTGATTCACACATACTGTCGTGTATCAATATAAATCATTCCTTCTCAGGGCTGCATAGTAGTTCATTGTGAGATGCAAACAGATTGAGAACCACTGCTTTCCAGAACAGGCATAAACAGAACTTCTCCCCAAACTGATGCACCATGTTTCATACCTCATATCCGAGGGCACTCTTCTCAGGTTTTTACCGCAGGGCGGACCTTTGCCAGGAACTACACAACTCACACAGTAACGGAAGTCAGAGCGGCAGCTAATTTTCAGCTTGAAAGAGGCTCCCCGGGTGGCTGGATAACCACAGACACTTCCTGACACAGGTTTCTCGGCGCCGCCTCACAGAGAGTTCATCAGAGTGTAATTCTTTCCTGATGGTTGCCAAAATAGCCAATTTGGAGGCAGTATCAGCATAGTGGCTACCTGGAGCCAGATTACCTGGTCCAAATGTGATTCTGCTTCTTGTGTGACCCCGCACACTCAATTTAGCTCCTTGGAGCCTGAGATTCCCTGGGTGTAAAATAAGGCGTGTAACTGACCTCACGGGGTTGTGAGAAGGAATAAATGAGCTAACCTTCGCACTCAGAACAGGGTCTGGCCGATGAACTGGTAGAGCTTACTGGCGTAACACACAAAGTACAGGGCTGCATGGTTCTACTGCCAAAGGAAGAAAAGCACGGAGGTGACTTTGAGTGGATTAGCCCAGACTCGTTCCCACTCCAGCCCCCTTTGAAGAATTATCTACTGAAGGCTTTTCATTTCTTACCCATACTGTAGCCAAACAACCCCCTTCAAGTTCTGAAGATGGAGACCTGCTTCCTTAAGAAGCTGGGGGTGGGACGGCGTGGGCAGAATGTTTAAAACATGGGGGACAGTCAGGAATCCCCTGGTTTCTGTTTGGCATTTGAGGAATCCTATATATAGCAGCAGACAGAGGCTCCCTAGTTTCATAAACATCAGGAAGACAGTCTTATGAAGACTCTGAAGTGTCAATAGGGATTCTACCAGTTTATTTTGGTTGCAGTTTCCCTTTAAAATTTTTTTTGTTTTTAAATTTCAGAGAGAGTGAGCAAGAGTGGGGGAGAGAGACAGAGAGAGAGAATCTTAAGCAGGCTCCATGCTCAGTGCACAGCCCAATGTAGGGCTTGATCCCACAACCCTGGGATAATGACCTGAGCCAAAATCAAGAGTCAGACACTCAACTGACTGAGCCACCAGGTGCCCCTACAGTTTCCAAGTTTTAAAAATGTTTAGGTAATCTCTTCCACCTTCCCCAAATCCTAATTCTTATAGATTCCTTAATGTTGAACCAACGCTTTCTCAGATCTCAGTTCTTCACATATGCATTCTTTTCAGATGTGTTAAACAGAAAACTCTTAAAAATAAGCTCTCTGAAGAGACCCTTAAATCTAGAAAGGGTTAATTAACATACCTGCAAGTTAGTAGTCCACTTCGAACCTGTGGTAGCCAGAGTTAATGGAAATAAAGTCAATCTTTAATCCACGGTTGGCTTATTTTTAAATACAGCATTACCCCAAAGTCACTTTTGTCCCATATGATAGATTAAGACTCCTATTACATTACACCTAGAATACCAAAGAATCCAATCTCTGATTCATTCTGGTGTATTTTCTGGTTCTTGTATTCTGAAGCTGTGACACTTCATGGACTGGAGATGTTCCACGTGTCTCTGGAGGTTCTGCAGCAGAACCAGGATGCAAGATGGCCCAGGGGCTCATCTTTCTGCCTCTCTCCTTCCCTAGTCCCATGACCCAAATTTACTCCACAGGACACAGCCTTCTTTCCCACCACTTCACCCTTTCTCCCCTGGACATCCACTCCCTGTGTGCCTTTTTTTTTTTTTTAAGAGTTTATTTTTAAGTAATCTCTACACCCAATGTGTGGCTCAAACTCACAATCCTGAGATCAAGGGCCCCATGTTCCACTGACTGAGCCAGCCAAGTGCCCCCTAAATATCTTTTCAAAATCCTCATGTTTCTTTCTGCTTACAAAAATCATACAATGCTTTTAAAAATTTTTTTGAGGGTTGTATGTATAGCTCAGTCAGTTAAGCATCTGACTCTCATGAGTTCAGGCCCCATAGTGGGCTCTGCACTGACAGCGTGGAGCCTGCTTGGGATTCTCTACCACTCTGCTCTTCACCACTTGCACACATGCCCACACGCACTCATGCACACACGCACTCTCAAACATTAAAAAAAAAAAACAATGTGAATTTGAACATTCACAAAAATATATATACTCTATGTAGGATGTGAAATCTATCCACACACACTCCATTTGGAAGAATAGATTCCAGATGGATTCAGGTGCTGAATGTCAAACTAAAACTATAAAAATATTGAGGAAAAAAGTATAATTATATTTATGGCTTTAGGGTAGAAGGCTTTTTAAAATGAGACATAAAACATAAAAGCATAAAGAAAATGATTGATGATTGTGACTTCATAAAAATTAAAAACTTGCCTAAGGCAAAATATATTGAAAGTCATATTTATATTGTATATATTTGAAACAATAAAAAAAGCCACAGAGTGGGTAAAAATATTTGCCACATATATCACAAAGAAGGTCCAGAATATCTACATGTAAGTAGAAAAAGGGGCAAAGGGCACGAGGAAATATAAATGTCCAATAAACTTTGAACGTAAATTCCAGGGGGCCCGAAGTTCATGGTTGTTCACTGCTGTCTTCAGAGTCTACTGCAAAAACTCAGCGTTTATGTAATGTTACATAACATTAACAGCGTGTGAAAGCACGCTCATTCTGATTTTCAATTATGAAAATGCAATTTTAAATGGAGATTTTTTTTTAACTGGATTGGAAAAAATTTAAAGTGTTGGTTAGGATTTGGGAAAAGTACATATTCATGTGGTGTTGGAATGTATTTAATATATCTTATTGGAGGGCAATTTGCCAGTATCTACCAAGTACAAAAATGCACATGCCTTTTGACTTAGCAATGCCTACGGAGAAATTATCGAGTTCATGAGCTCATTCAAGGGTATCAATCATAACACTGTTTGAGATATCCGAAAGTTGTGAATACCCTAAATACTCGTCAATATGGAAATGAGTGTATAAACTGGGAAAATCAAACCACGAATCGTATGAAGCAGCTAAAGACAGTGAAGTACGATGTCCTGCTTTTTGAAAGCATGCATTACACCACTTTGCTTTCGTGAAAGACCTACATTAGTACCTATTTCTACTTACTGAAAGAAATGTGGGGTAGGATTTTTGCTTTTGTGAAAAAAGGGGAAAGCAAAAATAGCATCCAGCATTTGTCCAGCAGGAGAATCACATCCGGCATTGGGGCGAGGAGCCACTGGCTACAGGGGCAGCGCTGGCCGGGCGGCCATGGGAGGGACCCTGCCAGGCTCCTTCCCGGGACCTGCACAGAGCATCTCAGCACCAAGCCACCGCAGAACTGTGTCTGAGAGCCTCTGTGCTTGTCTTGATTATTTTGTGCATTGGTTAGTAAGAGGTGTCCTAAAGTATCAGAAAAGCCTACGAGAAGTTATTCTTTAGGGTCTGTGAACACTCAAAAAATGTTCCATAAAACTACTAGCATTTGCTTCTTTGCTTTATTCCATTGGGTTCAGGAAAGGTTTCACAGGAATGCTCTATGTTCAGGTAGCAGGCAAAACCTATAATACCGTGGGTACCAAACCCAACGTAAGTGAAAAAGGCAAGTTGTGTAACAAGACTTACGTAGTGATACCCCTAGAACTATAGACATGTGCATATATATATAAATGAATAGAAAAAAGTTTAGCCATACATTTTTTTCCTTCACAATATATTTTGGACATCTTCCCTATCAAAAATATAAACCTACCTCATTTTATAAAGTTTGTATAATATTTCATGACTGGGTACAGCATAATTTAATCTGTTTCCTATTGATAAGTGTATAGTTTTATATTTGAACAGCTTTATTGAGATACAATTCACCCACATAAAGTGTACAATTTGATGGTTTGGGTAAATGACATTTTTTAAAAACTTATGGTAAAACATAAAATTTTTCATTACTTTATGTATACAATCTAATAGCATTAGTTAGATGCTGAAGACTAACATTTTCATTTTTTACTGTTATAAAAAATGCTGCAAATCTACATCCTTACACATACCAATGTGTTATTGAATAGAAAAGTCCTCATCTGCTGAGGACCTGTGATAAACATAGGAGTTAGTCTTTTCCTAAGATTACTACATTATTGTTAAACATGATTTTATATCTCTTAAAGAAGAGATTTTTCAAAACAAATACAAAAGTGAAAAAAAAATCCCTTATAATCCCTATGTTCATTCACACTGTCAAGTATATAGATAACAAGCCAATTAAAGCAAAGCTCAGTCCATTGAGTGTCTGATTCTTGATTTTGGCTCAGGTCATGATCCCAAGGGTCATGGGATTTAAGCCTTGCATCCGGCTGCATGCTGAGCATGGAGCCTGCTTAAGATTGATTCATTTCTCTCTCTCTCTCTCTCTCTCTCTCTCTCTCTCTCTCTCTGTCCCTCTCCCCAGCTTGGGCTCATTTTCTCTTACTCTAAAATAAATATGTATAAATTTATATAAATAAAATTAAAAAAAATTTTAAAGCAAGGGATGATTTGTTACACAGTACTGAGCATGTATATGCTAAATCTCAATGGAATCTGTTGTCTGGTATCTGAGAGCTTATCCTGAGTCTTTTTTTGCCAAACAGGTCATAAGCAATTGGGCCCTACCCACAGAGGCACAGCCTTTTTATTAGATCTGGTTTCCGAATCTGGACTTCACAGTCTAATCAGAGGGGCACCTTTGTCAATTCACTCAACCCAATGGCCTCACGTTCCTCTTCTGTAAAATGGATGCCCTAACTTGCTGGGCGCAGGTCACCAGGTGTGCTGGCAGGAATGAGGTCAGCCTAAACCTGCAGGTGTGGGGGGCAGCCAAGCTCTGACGCCTGCGAGCTCTGATGGAATCTGCCCACTATTTGCTTCGTGGCCCTCGGCAAGTCATTTAACCACTGGCAGGTCAGGCTCTAAAGCTGGCAATTGCTATTTACCTCATAGAGGGCTATAAAAACTCAATGAGATAAAGCTTAAATACTGCCTCTCCCTGTGCCCAGGCCCTCGGCGAATGGCAGCTTCAATTGCTTTAAATACCAAAGCATGTGTCAGTGCCAAGCTTCCGAGTTGCCAAATATCCTACTTTCTGTCACAGCAATAACACGTGTGCTTCCAGAGCATTTCTTAAGTGCCAGTCATGTCCTGAGCACTTCATATCTATCAACTTATTTAACCCACAAGGCTAACACTACTACTTCCATTTTACAAAAGAGGAAACAGGCCCACAGAGGTAAGAAACTTGCTCTAAAGAGTGTAAGAGTCTTAACCACTATTAAACACTCGTATTATCACTTTCAAATATCTGTGTATTTACAGATGTGGATATAAATATGATATCCCCATTCTGATAGCTCCCCAATTGTAATTCCTGCTTTCAAGATCTTCTTTCCAAGACTGTAAAACTAAGATGACTTTGCTAGGGCACCTGGGTGGCTCAATTGGTTAAGCGGCCAGCTCTTGGTTTCACCTAAAGTCATGATCTCATGGTTCCATGAGATCGAGCCCCCCACCCCATGTCAGGCTCTGTGCTGACAGTGTAGAGCTTGCTTGGGTTTCTCTCTGCCCCTCCCCTGCTTGCATGGGTGCATACACGCTCTCTCTCAAAAACACAAAAAGATTAATAAGCGCTCAATTTTCACCCTACCTACCACTTACTTTAAAAACCTATTTTTAGAATGACTGCCAGATGAGAACTTGTTTTAAAGGTGGCTACACCAAAAGAGTGGATGGGAGAAGAAGCATTAGTAAACTTCTCCCTTGTCATTTATG
>NC_043709.1:46233865-46298937 GCF_006229205.1 Suricata suricatta | reverse complement strand
TGTCATCTTTCTCATGGCCTCAGTTTCCCATCTGTAAAACAGAGGGAACACCACTGACTTCCCAGATGGATATTAAGATTTAAAATAATGCATATAGGAGCTAGCTGGAATAGGAGAAACTTAACAGAGGACCATAGGGGAAGGGAAGGGGGGAAAAAAAAGAGAGGGAGGGAGGCAAACCATAGGAGACTCTTAAATACTGAGAACAAACTGAAGGTTGATGAGGGGTGGGCGGGGGAGAGGGGAAAATGGGTGATGGGCATGGAGGAGGGCACTTGTTGGGATGAGCACTGGGTGTTACATGGAAATCAACTTGACAATAAACTATAATAAAAAATAAGAAAAATATGCTTAAGTAAAAAAAAATTAGTAAGGAGCTAGCATATAGTAGGTATTCAATCAAGTGTAGAACTTCATTACTAATCCTCAGATACCCTCCTATTCATTTTTAAACATTTTTCCAAGGACAGAGAACAGAATGTCCTATGGAAACATAATTCCCTTGGGGCTACAAATATTGCAGTACTAGTTAAGAGTTACAGGAGTCAAAATATTTTCCCTATTTATCACTGTTTTTTGAACAATGTTTCCAAAAAAAAAAAAAAAGCCCCATAATGACAACATCCTTCTAAAACTTTGTATTTTCCGAGCACAAGCTAAGATACTCTAGATGCTAAGACAGGAGAAATCACCAGATCTTAATCCTGGATCACAAGTACAAGGCACAAGGGTGTCCTCAGCCTGCGGCGCTCCACCTGCTTCTGGCGGCAAACCAACCCCCCCCCTCCCCCGACTGTGGTCTGTGTTTGCATTCACTTTACCCAGAATTCTTGTGCTCTCACCTGTCTGCCTGATAACATTCAAAGCTTTGTTCAAGTATCAGGCTTCCCTGATAAGCCTTTCTAGACTTTACCAAGCACCCTGGAGGGTAGGCCTTTGAATGTCCATAGTCCTGTTACAGTGCTTTCCCCAGGGGGTGACTGGGTGTGAGGCCCAAGGTCCAAGTCTTCTGGTTCTTTGAATCCTCCCACACATGTTCTGGTAGACAACAGGCGCTCCATAAATATTTGAATAAATGCATAAATGAATCACTAAGACACAAATTTGAGTTAAAGACCTAAATCTATCAGTTACTGAGGTAGAAGTCTGGGTTATCAATTGCTCCATCTTTGAAGTCCATTTGTTCTCAGCTCTGAAATGGGAATGTAAAGAACTCAGTTTTTACAAAGCTTGAACGAGGAAAATGTGTAAAGGGCCCAGCACAGCGCCTGGTACATAATGTGCTCAGTAAAGCGGCACTTGTGTTTCTTTCATTTCCCATCCTCATTGCTCCTGCTGGATAGCTTCCCTAGAAAAGTACACCGTGATTAGGTTCCCTCTCAGTGCTGCTGCCGCTACCTAGAAATACAAATGGCGGTCTTTCGAAAGAACAATTTAATATCCCAATATTATTTTTAACTAGAAAGTATCTGTGTACTGTTGATGGGAATATAAAATGGGACAGCTGTTATGGAAAACAGTGTGGCAGTTCCTCAAACAATTTAAAACCGGAACTACTGGGGAGCCTGGTAAGCATCAGTTAAATCAATTTAGCATCCAACTACAGCTCAAGCCATGATCTCACGGTTCATGGGTTTGAGACCTGTGTCAGGCTCTGCACAGACAGCTCGGAGCCTAGAGCTCTGAATTCTTTGTCTCTCTCTCTGTCTCTCTCTGTCCTCCCCCTGCTTATGCTCTCTCAAAAATAAATAGACATTAAAATAAAAAAACCAAAACAACTAGAACTATTATATGACCCAGCAATCCCACGTCTGGATATATCTCCAAGGGAAATGAAATCATGGTCTCTAAGAGATATCTGCACCCCCATGTTTACTGCAGCGTTACTCACAATAGCCAAGACATGGAAATAACCCAAGTGTCCACAGACGGATGAATGGATAAGTGAAACATATATATATAATATATATACTTTATTATATATATTGTCTATCATATAGAATATATGTTAAATTGTCTATTACATATAATGGAATATTATTCAACCACAAAAAGAAGGAAATCCTGCCATTTGAGACAACATGGATGAAACCTGAAGGCATTACATTAAGTAAAAGAAGTCAGACATAGAAAGATAAGTATTCTGTGGAATATAAAAAAGCCAAACTCATAGAAATAGAGTGGATTGGTGCTTGCCAGGGAATGGAGGAGATGGGGACATGTTGATCAAAGGGTACAAACTTCCAGTTCTAACATAAATAAGTTCTGAGGATCTAATGCATAGCCCGGGAGTACAGTCAACAAAACTGTATTATAAGCTTCAGAGCTGTCAAAAGTAGACCTTAAATGTTCTCATGACCACGACCACAACAAAATAGTCGTAATGGGAGGTGAAAGATGTGTTAGCTAATCTTATCATGGCAATCATTTTACCATATATGTGTATCAAACCCTCATGTTCTACATTTTAAACTTACACAATGTTAGATGCCCATCAAATCTCAATATGGCTAGAAGAAAGGTATCTGTTCCTACATCCTCTGGCATTTCTCTCTGAATTCTAGATTTAGTATTTATCAGTTTCTGTATAAGTATAGCGTACACAGAATTTGTCTTCAAAATTGCTGATTAAACAAATCATTTCCTTCCATGTATCTGTGTTCGCTGGATATATATATATATAGATAGATATAGATATAGATATATATAAAAAGATAGTATGTGGTCACAACTATTGAAATGTTTCTAATAAATTCCATTAATAAAAATCTTTAAGATTTAAATGAACAATTCAGTCCAGCTGTTGTATTTAAATCAGAACCTTTCACACAGCTTTTGGGAACAGTTATTCTTAACAGACTTAATACTGCATTTTGTTGATGTTCTGATTTACTCAGCATGGTGTGTTAGTATTTTCTCACTCCCCCCCCTCCCTAGAATAGCTGTTCTACCTTATTTCTTAAAGGGAACTTTAATGGGGTGCTTTGGGTGGCTCAGTTGGTTGAGTGTCTGACTTTGGCTTAGGTTGCATTCATGAGTTTGAGCTCTGCATCAGGCTCACTGCTGTCAACAAGGAGCCTGCTTTGGATGCTTTGTCCCCCTTCCTCTCTGCCCCTCCCCCTACTCAGCATGTGTGCATGCACACTCACTCTTTCTCAAAAAAAAAAAATTAAAAAAAAATAAGAACTCTTGGGGCACCTGGGTGGCTCAGTTGGTTAAACATCCAACTTTAGCACAGATCATGATCTCACAGTCTGTGCATTCAAGCCCCACATCCGGCTCTACACTGACAGCTCAGAGCCTGAAGCCTGCTTCAGATTTTGTGTCTCTGTCTCTCTCTTCTCTCCTGCTTGTGTTCTCTCTGTCTACCAAAAATAAACATTAAAAAAAATTAAAAAATAAGAACTCTTCTCTTAAAAAAAAATGAATCTTTATTGTAATACAAAATAAAATATAAAATTGTCAGAAATTTTCCAATCAGGAAAACAAAGTCGTCATTTTCCTACCAGGCTGATGAGGGCTCCTTCTGGATGAAGCAAAAAGCTTTCAACAATGTATACAAAGTCCTCCACGACCCACCCCCTAGCCTCCTCTCTGGCTCCCCTCTTCCCTCCCTTCCCGGTTCACCAGGCTGACTTCTCTCCATCCTGCATGTGTCTGCCACAGCAAGTCTCCTTGCCATTGCTCCCAAGGGACCAATCACACTTGTAGTTTATTGGAGGTCTCTTCTCTCCTACCCACTCCTCAGGCTGTCAATCCCATCAGGGAAGGGACCATGTCTAACTTCTTTATCTCTAAATTCCTATACTAGCACATGCCACAAACTATTAGGCATTCAATACATATCCTCTGAATAAATATATTTCAAGAAAAAGAATTTAACTGTACTTTGGGACAGATCACTTTCCTTTACGGCTCTCAGTTTTCAGTTATAGCAGCATTCAATATAGTCGGTTAACCATGACCTCAGCAAGGAAAGAGTTAAAAGAAAGAGCTAAAACGGCCAATCTGTTTTACTCACTTCTTGCTTATCCCTTGAAATCCCCTTTACCAAACTCTGAGCACAATATTCCTGGGACGTTCACTAATTAATGATGTTATTTTGACCCACTGACCCGAGTCAGTGGGTCAGGACGTACTAAGGCAAAAGCATTGTTTCAAGTAAACATGAAGATTCACGATGTACACCTGGTACCTTGTGGGAAGCTACACTCTGGATGGTCACCGAGTTTATGCAATCAGCTCCCTTGAAGACTCTGGACCACCAAGACTTGAGTGGGCTTCCCTGGGTGGAGGTACAGTTCAGAGCTGGAGAACAGGTGTCTGTGGGAGTCTCACAGAGAGAGAGCAAGGAAGCCTGTGTTGACCTTTCAACTCTTAGTCTATGTAGATCTGCGTAGATCATAGTGCTGTTCTATACTGCATATCCTCTGCTGAATAAGCCTTAGCTTGGAGGAGGATTTTATGTTGGGTTGTGAGTCCTTCTAGCAATTCATTACTGGGTAGTCAGGGGAGCCCAGACAGCTTCCTTCTTGAGCTGCCGCCCTTCCTTGAGGTCTGTGAAATAACTCTTCATTTTCCTACTTTATTGCTGATTTTCTTTTCATCTCCTTTCCTGGCTTCTATCTTCAGCAGACTCTAAATGCCATAATGTCCTATAGCTCTATTCTGGCCTACCTCTATCTTCACTTGCTTGTTAGATTATTATATTCAGTTACAATGGGTTTCAATATCATGTATGTTGCTGACTTTCAAGTATATTTCTCTAGCCAAACCTCTTCTCCAAACTCCACACCTTTCCCCAGTTGTCTATTGGATAGCCCCATTGGATGTCTACTAAGGACTTCAAACTTCTAAAAAGTTGTCTAAATCAGAGTTCTTGATTTCAACCCAAACTGGTCTTTTTCTAGTTGTCCCCATCTTGGTTAGTAATACCTCATAGACTCAGTTGGCCAAGCATAAAAGCTAAAGGTCATCCTGGATTGTTTTCCTTCTGATCTCCCCCTTTTCCTTCCAATCCATTAGGAAGTATTTTTTCTTTTTTTTTTTTTTAAGTGTTTATTTACTTGAGGAGAGAAAGCATGTGAGCTGGAGGAAGGAGGAAGAGAGACAGAGGGAATTCCAAACAGGCCCCATGCCTAGCTCGGAGCCCAACAAGGAGCACAGTCCCACAACTGTGAGATCATGGCCTGAGCTGAAATCAAGAGTCAGCCGCTTAGCTGACTGAGCCACCCAGGTGCCTCTGTTCGTTTTATTTCTGAAACAAATCTCTAATCACTCCACTTCTTTTCATTGTAATTAAGATGCAGTGTTAGCAATCATCACTATCACCATTTGCCTGATTATAATTGGATTATTCTTTCTGCTTCTATACTTGACTCTAATTCTCTATTCAGCAAAGTTATTTTTTTAAAAACCTACCTCAGTTTATATTACTGTGCTTAAAACCCTTCTGTGATTTCCCATTACTGTCAGAACAGAATCAAACTCTCCATGTTTGAATTGGTTTGCAAAATACTCTATGGTCTGGCCCCTGCACACCTCTGCAACTTCATCCAGTAGGACTCTCCCTTTGCTCACTATGCTCCAGCCCCGCTCTCTTGCTCCTATTCCTAGAAATACGGCAACAATCCTGTCCACGTCAAGGTCTGTGCAACCACTGCCCACTTCTACACTTGGAACTAGTGTACAATGCAGATCTTGTAAACACATTTTGTGCATTTAAAAGTACATGTTCTTAAACATTAAAAAGATGACCGCCCCAACTAAACTTTGTTAAAGTCAGAATGTGGTGTATCCCAATTTATCTTTTTGTTTCTTCAAAAATAGAAAGGGAACTTACCAGTAACAAATGATAAACCCACTAGGCTTACCTCTAGGTTATCACTAGGACAGTACCATTATTCATCTGGGTTCCTAAAAGTAATGGAAAAAAAATATATGTTCCCCAATTGAGTAGCCTTTATCTGAAATTTAACTCCAAATACATCTGCTATTATCAAGGTGGACATAAATCTGTCAAATTAAAAAGTAATGGTGAGGGGCACCTGGGTGGCTCAGTTGGTTGAGCATCCAACTCTCGACCTCGGCTCAGGTCATGATCTTGCAGTTCGAGTTTGACCCTGAGTCAGACTATGTGCTGATGATGCAGAGTCTGCTGGGGATTCTGTCTCCCCTTCTCTCTGCCCTTCCCCTGCTTCTGCTTTCAAAATAAACATTAAAAAATTAAAAAAAATAGTGGGGAGACTGTTGAATTGTTGCATGTTAAAATGATCTGTGCGCTCCACACATCTCCGGGCGTCTGCTCTCAACAAGAGTGACTACCACCACCTGCATTTAAGAGAATGTTAACAGATGGGCCTGACCGAGTTACCAACATCGGGCAAGGGAATGAATATTTAGTAGGATCTAAAATTTTAAGTTAAGGTTCTTCAACAGTCTATCTACCTATGAATTTCCAAAACCTATGCCTTTCTGAACCGCCTGAAGCAAAAATAACTAAACAGATCAATGCCTTCATCTTAAATCTGTACAACATAACTGAGTATGGATGGAAGAGACTCTTTGAATCGAAGGGTTTCAACTCTCTGAACTGGGTGGAATGGGGGGCTGATTTTATCACAGAATTCTCTTCCTCCCTTTTAAAATTCTCTAAATAGACACTTGAATTATTCTTGCACTTCTCAAATAAAACAAAAGATATTTACTTAACCTCTTCTTACTGAAGAGGCATGCATATCTCCTGTATTTACTCTCTTTTCTCTTAATATCTGTTTGCTTAGGATTTGAGGAGCCCAAGGGCTGGGGACACAGAACCACTCTAGGCTTGTCAGAATAATTCAATTATGCCTTTCACTGCCTGAAAGACACTCACGTCCCTGCCGCCACATCCTACATCCCAGTGACTTATCTTGAGCTGTGGCATCTACCTCTCCAACTTATATTATTTACTATAAGATAGCAGCAATTCAACCATTTCCCCATTACTCTTTAATTTTATTTACACCTTAAGAATACTAGATGGACATGGAGTTGAATTTCAGATAAAGGCTACTCAATTGGAGAACGCATTGTATTTTTTTTCTATTATTCTTAGAAACTCCATTGAATACCATAAAAATATCACAAAATACTTGACAGACTGAAGTCCTTACTACATACAACATATGTAAGGATATAAAGTTACATTCCTAGTTATATATGGCAAATGTAACTGTATAAAAGTATATACAAAAATATATATCCTATATACTTATACTGTATAACATTACTATCCTGTAGAAGGTATATTTACTTTCATTCTTCATTTACTATGCGTGGAAAAACTCTTCAGTTTTGACCTTCAGAGTGCTGGCCCATTAATAAGCACATACTTGGAACCTACGATACAGAGATGAATGCAGCCTGATCCCTGCCCCCGGAAGGACATGCAGAGTCACAGAAGATGCTCGGGAAGAGGAGTGCAGGGGGATGCTGACTCCACCCAGCGGACTGGGGAAAGGCTTCCAGGAGGAGGTAACATTTTGATCCAAGCCGTGATTAATTGAATGAGTGACCAAAAGGCCTTGAACATCCGTTCCCACTCTAAATTTCACCTGACCATATTCACAATATACTTGTGTACTTTGTCAGAAAAGGATCTTAGGCATGTGTTTGGATAACTTTCCGTTCATGTGAGTTCAGTTTTGCTCAAGTATGGTTCTAGTTTCCTCAGATTCCTATCAGAAAAATTACCCTGAGAAAACGAACGGAAAGTTGTTCACTGAAACAGAATGGTTGCTTCATTGGTTTGTCCGGGTGCTCTGTGATAGGATAAACCCTCCCAACATGTAAGCACAACTGTGAGGCCTTTATACCCCACCACGAAGGCTGTTGTCTTCAGCTCTGGGGAAGTTCATGAGAAGTCTGTGGAGCCAGTTTGAAGGCAATTTGTTTGAAACGACAGCCTTTTTCTGATGCAGTGGAGATGAAGCCTTCCTACTGGGCTTGCTGAGCTATAATGACAAGGGTCACAGACCTGCGTACTTACATTAAAACACCTGACATGCAGCAATCCTCACAGAACAGAGATGAGAAATATTTTGAGAGTCAAACTCATGTCTGTCTCCTTTAAACCAAACTCAAATTAGGATTTACTAACTTCTCAGCAAACTACTATATTACACTGAATCACTAAGGGGTAGGAAAGAATAGCAATTGCCTTAAGTTATTAAATAGAAGTTATGATTTAATCTCCTGCCCCTAACCCAAATGCATGTTGGTATTCGAAGTATTTTTTTCCCCCTAAATTAAATTCAAGTTTGGGGAGCCTGAGTGGCTCAGTCAGTTAAGAATCTGACTTTGGGGGCTCCTAGGTGACTCAGTCGGTTAAGAGGCTGACTTCAGTTAGGTCATGATCTCATGGCTCATGGGTTCAAACCCCGCATCGGGCCCTGTGCTGACAGCTCAGAGCCTGGAGCCTGCTTTGGATTCTATGTCACCCTCTCTCTCTATCCCTCTCCTGCTCACATGCTTTCTCTCCCTCTCGCTCCCAAAATAATAAACATTAAGAAAAACAAAAAAGTAAAGATTTAAAAAATAAATTCAATAACCTATATAGTGATATAAAGAACAGACCAAATACACCAAACATCTTTTGGATACTGACTACATGAACTTGAATCTATGTTTGTGATTTTATATCAATAGTTCTTAACCCTATCAGTTTATGCCTCTTTTCTCATTTTACAACTCTTCCTTTACTCTGCTGGCATAGTATTTACAGAAAACATATTTAAATATATAATTTCAAAAAGATCAATATAACATTCAAATCATATAAAAGAGAAATAAAAGGAAAACATATAGTGATAAAACATGATATCACTAGGTGAAAACTTAGGCACGATCCACTAGAGGACATAATGAGAAAGTCAGATGCTTACATCTAAGCTTGAAGGTCATTGTGAATGGATCTATTACAAATGCAGACTGACTTAGTTGTGTGGTCACCGGTGTCAGGATTTTACGAATGTGAAATCAAGTTCAGAGCTAAGCAAAACAGAATATCCCCACAATTTATGGACAGTTACATTCTTGGCAAGTTGAGCATATATTAAAACCGTGGGGAAATTATTTTTATTTGGACATAACGCAGAGTCTGATTTTAGGTTCAGATCACTGTAAACTGGTCTTTCACCTAGAGGGCAGTAGGAAACGTGGGCTACAAGTTTTTACTATGCATAACTATTCTGTGCCTTGCTGACCGGATCAGAATGCATCAGGAGGGTTCTCCCTCCACACTTGTAAGTTATGGCCCAAACCTCCCCTTTCACATTTCCAAAATTCCCCCTAGGGGGCGGTACCGCTCTTAATGAGAACCACTGTTCTCTAAAGAGATGGCATTTTGGTGGGTAGATGTCCCATGTAAGTGCCAACCAGACTCTCAGATCGCTCCTCTTGCCTGTTACTCAAAGAGTTCTGGCATATAGAAAAATATACATATATCTTTACATCAAAAGGTGGAATCCAAACTGCTTTAGATGAAACTGAATACCAAAAAGGGGTCAAGGAATTCCACAAAAGATCACTTAGCACCTAAAAAAACATTTAATACAGGACTTTTCTTGGGTGATAGAGGATAGAGGATAGTAGTTTGCTGACTTCTTCAGAATCAGGCATCAGAGGCGGGATTCGGGGGGCAGTAGATACAGAGCGAAAGGGTAAGGAATAAGAACAGTGAAAAAAGAAACTGGAAAAATTTCACAGTAAAGAGTTCAGTATTTGGCACAGGACAGACTTTGGCTCCCATCATTTATTAATAATTTGGTTCCTCTGTCATTTACTATGTACAATTCATTTAATCTCAATTCTTCATATGTAAACTGGAAGATAATGGTATTTCATACCACTTTTAGAATAACCAGGTGAAATATAATATGTGAAGTACCAGGCAAAGAGCAAAAGTCACTTGAAGTTGGCTGTCATTATTTTTAAAAAAGTTTCAAATGACACTGTCCGTAGAGTATTGCTGTTTAGATATATTTGAGATTTGGAATAAAAATGGTTACTAGATAGAAGAAGCAGAGTAAAATTCTATGTTACTTTTTGGATATTCTGGCTCAATTTCCTCTTTTAAAATAGACTATAGATGTAGAGGTAAATCTAAATCATTTCCTTATTGTAAAAAATAAATAAATAACTTGGTTATAAACAAGGCTGTATCTGTAAGATGTTTCAGAAAAGGATTTTGCGTTTTAAACCCTTCAAGAAGAAAGATTTTTCCAAACCATTATAACTTGAAATCACAAACATGTATTACAGCTGAAATTCCCAGAGTGTAATGGTCTTCTTGGTATTTGGTCCTCAATATGTCAATATTTATATCGTAATGAACACTTTATACAGCATCCCAAGCAAACTGGCTTTATGATCACACTTGAGAAATGAACAGTGTGACAGAAAAATCACATGTTGTAGCAAAATTTTATACACAATGTTCTTTTCTGGGAGCAAATCGCCAGTTAAGGTCTACCAATCAAGGGCAGCAGACAACGAGAGATCTGTGTATGAGGACACAGTACGTGCCTCGCGAGGCAGGAGTCTACACCGATTCTAGGGAGGTTTCAGAGCACCCGAAATGGCAGGAAGACTCCTGACAGATCATTCAATTAGTATCTGTTGAATGAATATGTGAAGGTGAGTGTTGTCAGGGAAAGAGCATGAGAAATACATTCTCCTTTATACATTAAACAATGAAAAATACACACTTTAGTAATCTTTATTATTATGCTTATATAAGGACACAAGATCTACCCTCTTGACAAACTTTTAAGTATACAATCCAGTATTGTTAACTGCGGGCACAGTGCAGTAAAGTAGATCTCTATGACAGATTCGTCTTGTAGAACCAAAAGTTCGTACTCTTTGACAAACACAATGATCTTTCAAACCGCTAATGCCAGTACTGATTTATGACTAATATAAGATTTAGAGAAGTGGTTTTTTTTCTTAGCATACATTTTTCTAAGATTATAAAAATCAATATAATCTTTTTGGGAAAGCGATTTGGTTACATGAATCAAACACATAAAACTGCTTAAGACCTGGTAATTTCCTTTGGGGAAAAGTATCCCTAAGAGCAACTAATGTATCCCAAACAGCGGCTTTTATGCAGAAGTTTCCATGTGCCAGGCTCAGCAACTCCAGGTCACATTGCTACAGAGTCGAGGATCTAGAATTTGCACTTGGGCACTGTGGTTCCAAAGTTGGTGCTCTGACAACTTTTGCTGTCTTAGCTACGAGGTCTCCTATGGCATTATTTGTAACATGAGGAGTTCAGAAACAAACTTAATGACCACCAGTAGGGTAGATGTTAAATAAACACTAGAATTTCCACTGATAGGACACAAAGCAGGCATTAGCACCAAGTTTTAGAAATAACATGTTTGCAAGGACAAACAAGATAATTGGCTTAAATGTGCAGAGGAAAGGCACAGAGCAGTACACAGTGATTTTTTTCATCTACCAAATGTTTCCTTTGTGTGGTGAAATTTTAATTTTCTTCTTGGTGCTTTGCTGTATCTTCCAACTATTCTAAATGAACTTGAATTCCTTTTGTACTCAGAAAAAAAAGTAACAAATTTCTTTCTAGGTCAGTACAGCCCAACCAATGCAATGCAAGTCACAGAATTTAAAACAAAATGTCCTAGTAACCATAACTGCATTAACAAGGTAAAAAGAAACAGGTGAAATTTTTAAATATTTTAAACGTACAGTTCTAAATTATCATTTCCACGTGTGATCATTTTTAATGAAGTATTTACTTTTTTGTATGAAGTCTGCAGAATCACGTTTAGCATACCTCAATTCTGTCCAGTCACACTCCAACTCCTCACCGGCCAGGCGACTAGTGGCCACCAAACCGGACAACAGAGCTACAGGTCCTTGGCACAGGCTATGCTCATCAATGTGCCCAGATTGTGGCTCTGAAACCCTCCACCAACAACCTCGGTCTCCCCTTCACCACGTACAGCTGTGTCAAACTGCTTCTTTAAAGAACAAAGAGAGGGGCACCTGGGTGGCTCAGTCAGTTAAGCTTCCGGCTTCGGCTCAGGTCATGATCTCATCGTTCATGGGTGGGGTCAAGCCCTGCGTCAGGCTCTGGGCTGACAGCTAGCTCAGACCCTGGAGCCTCCTTCAGATCCTGTACCTCCCTCTCTCTCTGACCCTCCCCTGCTCGCACTCTCTCTCACTGTCTCTCAAAAAATAAATAAACATTTAAAAAACTAAAAAAAATAAAAAAATAACGAGCAGAGTTCAGCCAGGGAGATGCAGGGCTCTGCATTGGAATCCTCTAACACCTACTGTTTGTGTGATCTTCAGCAACTAACTTCGCTGGGCTTCACTCGACCTGTTTCGTAAACAAGGATAACAATACCTACTCAGAATTGGGGAGACTGAAGTAATGTATTAAATACATAATGCGTGGAAAGCACTGAATAACAGACCTTTATAATCTACTCCTTGGCCTTTGCAACCTTCTTTATTCAAATAAAGGTTAGACTTAGCAGGAGGTTAAGATTTTTAAAGAGATGGTAGAAAATCTCATTTTAAATGGTCCTCAAACTAGAAAAAGGAATACTCATGCACTGCTGGGAACGCAGACTGATGCAGCTACTCTAAAAAACAGTATGGAGTTATCTCAAAAAGTTAAAAACATAACTACTCTACCATCTAGTAATTGCATTACTGGGTATCTACCCAAGGAATACAAAAACACCAATTCAAAGGGATACCCATACCCTTATGTTTATAGCAGCATTATTTATGATAGCCAAGATATGGAAGCAACCCAAGTGTCCACTGATAGAAGAATGGATAAAGAAAACGTGGTGTGTATATATATATATATATATATATATAAAGGATATTATTTGGTCATAAAAAATGAAATCCTGCCATTTGCAATGACGTGGATGGAACTACAGAATAAATGCTAAGCAAAATATGTCAGCCAGAGAAGACAAATACCCTATGATTTCACTCATAGAAAATTTAAGAAACAAAACAAAAAGAGCAAAAGAAAAAAAAAGAGTCACAAACCAAGAAACAAACTCTTAATTGTAGAAAACAAACTGATGGTTACCAGAGCGGGGGGTGGTACAGGATGGGTGAAATGGGGTGATGGGAATTAAGAAGTACACTTCTGATAAGCATCAGGTGATATATGGAATTGTTGAAGCACTATATTGTACACCCTGAAACTAATATGACACTGTATGTTAACTGAAATTAAAATAGAAACTTAAAAAGCCAGGAAGAGAAGAGAGAAGGAAGGAAGGAAGGAAGGGAGGAAGGAAGGGAGGAAGGAAGGGAGGAAGGAAGGGAGGAAGGAAGGGAGGAAGGAAGGGAGGAAGGAAGGGAGGAAGGAAGGAAGGAAGAAAGGAAGAAAAGTAACAAAAAAAAATGTAGAACTAATTTTGGGGTGTGTGGAAAGGTTCATTGGGGAAATCCACAATAAATACATTTGTCCTTTAAAGGGGGCTACTTGTAGCAGGCAATTAATGGCACACAGCTTTACTGGCTTCACAGACTTTCACTCAGCAAACATTCAATTCACTAAATAAACACGTAAATTACTGAATTATGTGCCAGCAGCATATTAGACAAAGGGGGATAGGAGTGAGAAAATAAAGGGCTGGTGGTGGTGTGTTGACTTAAGTAAATGGAGGAATGAATGAATACACCAATGAATATTGTACCTTTTCTAATTTTTCTCAACTGAGTTGTCAGTTTTTTGAGTTGCTTCTCTTGTTTCACCTAAGATTTTACTAGGTCATTAGGTAATGGGGTTTCTTCCAAAGGCTCAGCTGAAGTATGGTCAGTCTACTAAGGCTGAATGTGGGCAAAGTGCAGAGGTGTGCTCGACTTTTGTGTGGGTTTCAAACATTTCAAAATAAAAAACTGAAAAAAAAATCACCAACTATAATGGAAAGTCATCATCACGACATTAATCAATCCTTTTAAAGCATCATTTTTTATAATACATCATTGAAAACTATACAGAAGCTCCAAAGAGGTGAAGGACTAGGAAAACTCACATAACCAAGAGAATGAAATACTACAGAACAACCAATTTACATCCGCAGACCTTGTCAATGCATAGACATATGTAATGAGAGGATGTGAATTGAGGAAAAAAGCAGAAGAGAATCCATGATTACAAAAACAACAAAAACATACATGACGTGTATTTACAAACACTGAAACTGTGTTTGACCAGGTAGGAATACTACTTTCTCTTCTAGGTAGGCTGTGCATGTTAATAAATAAGTAAATAACACATATGGTAAATGCCGTTTGCTAAGCAAAGCTTATCCGACACCAGAGGGCAGACAGCTGGGAAAACTGCCGAGTCTAGCGAAGAGAGTACCAAGAAATGAGCACTGGTCTTCCATGCTCATGATAACGGGCAGTGATGCAGTGTAGAGTTTTAACCCACAGCCTGGAATCTTTTTCCTAATCTAATTATTCACAACAATATAGTCAACACATTTGACCACTAGTGTCAGATTTTAGTTCTACATGATAATTTCCCCGTCTTTTCGCCACAAGGGTGCATACAAAGGAAAATTAAGCCTGCTGGCTTTCACTGTTACTGTGGTCTGATGCCATCTTGCAATGGATCAGAATAGCTGGTTCACGTTATGTTTCCCCAATTTTCCTTCAAAGCACTTTGTGCTGGAAAACATAAAAACCTGCCAAATCACTTAGTACTTAAAATTAACACTCTCATCACCTTGGGGTTTAAATGATGACTGAACAATAACTCAAGATAGTTAAGTCTCATATTTGCTTTATTAATATAATGAGTATTCTTAGATCTTTTAAAACTGCTCTTCTCTAGCCCTAGGGGAAAAGGATTTCAAAAGCCTGAACACATATGCTGATTCAAGATACGATTTCTCACACTTCCAACCTCTGTAATTTGGGATTATAGAGCAATATAGAGTAATTCTGACACCAACTCATTGGCTATATTGTTTAAAAACAAAGGTACCCTTACGCCCATGACCCACACTTTTTCTTTTGCATTGCATGTAAGTAAATTTGTATAATAGGCCTTCTTTAACGTAAAAACCAAGACTTTAATTTTTTTTAAATGATTGAGAATATGGGAATTAAAAGACACTCCTTGGCTCAAAAGCTCAGAGCTAAAATCTGTAGTTTCAACATACCTTATAAAGAGTGGAGATCCAAATTGCATAAACTTGACAAAACTTTTGATTTAAGCATTAAACTTCTAGGTAATCTCTTTAGGGGTACCAATATAAAAATATTAAGAAATAACAATGTTTGGGGCACCTGGGTGGCTCAGTCGGTTAAGCGTCTGACTTTGGCTCAGGTCATGATCTCACAGTTCGTGGGTTCAAGCCGGGCATCAGGCTCTGTGCTGACAGCTAGCTCAGAGCTGGAGCCTGCTTCGGATTCTGTGTCTTCCTCTCTGACCCTCCCTGCTCACACTGTCTCTCTCTGTCTCTCAAAAATAAATAAAAAATTTTTTAAAAAAGAAAAAAAAAGAAATAACAATGGTTGTTAAAAAGTACTTGCCTTCTCCCCAAAATATCTAAGCCTTTAAGTAGAATGATTTGAATGCCAATCCTGATTATAAAATCTACCACCTGGTGATCTTGAGCAAAATACTTATTATGTCTCTGATTTAAATTTCCTGTCTATAAAAATGAGGCTTACTATGTAGTTATATATTTATATTTTATAGTTTCTAAATTAATTAAATGATAAACTGAAAATGCTAGTCCCAATCATTGCCAGCGTATATTAACCAGCAATTGTTCTATTCAAATAGATAATTTTAAAACAGCCTCTGAACAATGTCAGAGCCACTAATTTGCATTAGCCATAGGGCTAATTACATGACACAAATCTTACCAATTGTACTCTTTAACATTAAAAGAAACTTCCAGAACTGATGGTTTTGCATCACTTTAAGTCATAGGACTAATTATACATGACAGAAATCTCTCCAACAGAACCAGTTCAGCTTAAAAGAGACTTGAAAAAAGTACGAACAGTCCAGACCATACTTAAAGAAGCCAACGAAAAGGGAAAGCCGCGATGGATAAACGGAGACTTTCTTGACAGAAGTTTATCTACCAAGAAAAACTAAAATACACATCCCAAGCAACGAGTGTCTGCGAGATGGAAAAAAGAACGCCATTAACGCGTAGGAGGCAATGACACTGAATGACAGCAGAGAGGTTTAGTAAAATTCAGGTCTTCCTACTACTGCCCTGACACAATAACACAACACAAAACAACACAACACATAAAAGCAGAAAACAGCCAACACGCAAGGCACTGGTCTACCCGCTTGAAGCTCCTCTGAGCAGCTTCAGGGAAACGGGACAGGAAGCCAAGGCATATTTAATGAATGAAAGCGAGGACTGAGGGTTTGGGAAAGCGCACGAGATGGACCCTACCTTTCACGGATTTCCCAATACTGTGTAAACGAGTGATAGAACTGTAGTTTTTGGCCACGTTCTTCAAAAACTCTTCCATGTCCTTCTGGTGGTGGTAGCCGAAATCCAGCGCAGCTACCAAAGGCAGCAGCAGCCCTAGCCAGAGGCGGGCGAAGTCCATTTTCTAGAGACGAATAAAAATCACAAAGCTGAGAACAGATAAAAAGCGGGGGGGGGGGGGGCCGAGATTGTGGACGTCACTAGCTCGGCTCAGTACTCCAATGTCGAATCTCATGACACTACGGCTCCCTGCTTCCAGGAGGTAAAAGTTGGAAGCAGCACCTTCGGGAGTTGGTGCAAGCTGAGCACCCGCAGCCCCGAGTGCCCTCCATCCCGCTGCCGCCCCTCCTTCTCCTCCCCTCCCTCTCCACCTCTCCCTCTCCACCGGGAGTCGCCACGGCAGCTGCGGCAGCTGCTCGGGGCTCCGCACGCCCTGAGCCTCACCCCTGCCCAGGCGCGCACCTCCACCGCCGGCAGTCAGCCGGGGCCAGACATTATAGCCGGTTGGGGGACGGGCGCAACTCAGGCCCCGCCCCCGGAGCCTGACTGACGTCCCGCCGGCCCACTCAGGAGCCGCGCGAGTCCCTCCTGGGCGGGGCCGAGAGCCGGCCCGGGGTGGGGGTTTAGCGCCCTTCGCACCTGGGCAAACTGGAGCCGGCGCCCTGCGGTGTTCAGGGGCTGCGTCGGCACGTGGGGGTGGGCAGCGGAGAGCGGGGCGAGGAGGAGGGGGAGCCAAGTCACCTGTCGCGGTCCCGGGCTTTACCAGCGCCCAGAATTGGAAGTGTGGCCTCTCCTGACCACGGCTCCAGCGAGGGGCACGCGGGCGTTTGGGTGTCGCCGGCTGTTGGGAGCTTACGGCTAAGAGCTGGGCCCGCCCACCAGGAGCTCCACGTGGCTCTTAGCGTCTCTAGGGCGTGAGCCCTAGGGGGCCGCGCTCCCAGCAGTGTCAGGATCCCGAGCCAAGCTCCGAGGACCCATGGGATTTAAGATCGAAGAACGGAGGTGTGTAGAAGTTTTAAACTTGCCAAGTGTAAAGTACAGGAACATTTCCGACAAATTATTTGGTATATGAGATTGACTAAGTTAAATTTAAAACTGGAAGTCACGTGGAAGAAAGCAGAGCCACTATTTGTAAATCCAACACTCCCTCCACCAATACTCCCTAGGCCAATTTCAGTTCCCTCTTCCTAAAATGTTTCTTTCTGGAAGAATGAGGTGGTCTACATTTGCACTAGGAATAACAAAGATTTCACCAAAGCCTGAGAGGCAGTTCGTGGTTTGGGCAAAGACCTCACACACCTGTCACACATTACCTTGCAGAGTAATTAGAGATTTGTGTCAAGGGTCCAGCAAATACAAAAAGCTTGAAAACCACTGATTTGGGAATAACTGTTCCTCTTTAACAGGTTGAAAATAGTAACGCCCCACTCAAGACTAACTGAGCAGAATTTCTCTTGGTAAGGCCCTGGGTAGGATATTTTTTTAAATGTGCCTTGAGTGAATCAACTATGCAGCCAGGAGCTGAAAACCACTATTGATTTGCCTGCCTCTTCTTTGTGGCAGATAGAGATACTATTGTAGACTTGAGCTCTTAGGAACAATGAGGCCTCCTGTGATTCCCAGGCATCAGAGCAGAGACATACAAAACCTAAGACTATAGCAGGCACACAATTTGGGTCCCAATCACTTGCTCAGAGGTTGTGTTAACTCACTGTGCCTTAGTTTCCTGGTCTGTAAAATGGAAATAATAATTATACCTACCTAACTGAAGTTGGCAGGCACATTGTGAGAACTGTGTGAGGTGTTTATTAAGTAATCTAGTTTAATTCTTAAGTCTTTAGAATTTAGGGGCACCTGGGGAGCTCAGTTTGTTAAACCCCTGACTTTTGATTTCGGCTTAGGTGATGATTTCACAGTTGGGGGACCAAGGACCTCCTCTGACTCCTTGCTGGGCCTGGAACCTACTTGGGATTCTTTCTCTCTGTCCTCCCCCACCTTGTGCCCGTGCCTGAGTGCATGATCTCTCCTCCCTTCTCTCTCAAAAACAAAACCAAAAAAAAAAAAACCACAAACAAAACAACAACAAAACCAAAAAAGAAACCAGACTTCTAAGAGTTGGAAAATCTTAATAAAACATTGTTGGGGTTTTGATAGGACTAAAATTTTTTTTAAGTTTATTTCTTTTTGAGAGCGGCAGAGAGAGCATGAGCAGGGGAGGGGCAGAGAGAGAGAGAGGGAGAGAGAGAATCCCAAGTGAGCTCGGCACTGTGAGCCCGATATGAGTCTCTAACTCATGAAATTGTTAGATCACGGCTGGAGATAAAACCAAGAGTCGGAGGCTTAACTGACTGAGCCACCAGGCACCTCTTGAGTGGATTTTTTAAGTACGCAGAAATTATTATGCTGCCTGTGACTTCTAGATGGCTTTAAAGAGTTTCTTTCACTGTTGTTCATTGACCAAGCGGTTTCAAAGAGGTAGAATGGGGCTGAGAAGGTTACATTTAGGCAAAGTTACTATAATAATGAGAAAGGGAGCTTATCAGGAACAAAGCAAAGATTGTTTGCTGATGTGACTCTAGAAATGACACATTTGTTATAGAAGAAAGTAGCAGTTATAGGATTTCCTTCAGTGGTACTGTGGCTGGAGACTGGAGAAATAGTGGCTCTGCCAATACTGGGGTGGAGATTGCAAGATTGTTGTTCCAGAAAGATGGGGTAGATATACTTGAAATTACTGCCCTTGGGGTTCACAGTAGGTAGGAAGTGAAGCAAATTCAGGGAAGAGCCAATCAGAGAATGGAAATAGAGAGTACAGAGGATTGAGGGGTGAAGGTCTAAAACCTAGGGACTCCAAGTGTGGTCCAGAACAGCATTGACATCACCTGGCAGCTTGTTGTTAAGACAGACTTCCTGGTCCTACAGACCTACTGAATCAGAACATGAATTTTAATTAGATTCCAGATAATTCATATGTACATTCAAATGTGATTTGCACTCACTTAGGGTTGCAAAAGCTTAGTGTTAGAATGCAGCAAAACAGAAAGATAAATAGAAGATTGGTCCATTAGAGTAAAACCTAAAGTATAAGACTTCAAAGGTGATCTTGTTTTTTTTTTTAAGTTTATTTCTTTATTTTGAGAGAAAGGAAGTGAGCAGAAGGAGAGGCAGAGAAAGGAGAGGATCTCAGCAGGCTCTGTGCTGTCAGCCGAGCACCCCTCCACCCCAAGGGCTCCATCTCACGAACAAGATCAAAACCTGACCTGAAATCAAGAGTTGGTCGCTCAGCTGACTGAACCACTCAGGTACCTCCAGAAGTGATTAAGCATGACATCACTAACAGTAACACCACAATAAAAAGGCTGATAATTTGACGACATAAAAACGCATACTTTCTGTAAAGGAAAACTCACATAAATGTTACCAGAAAAACTACAAACGGGAAGAAAGAATTTCTAGTTCTTAGAAAATCAAGAATGGACAAAAGATATTTAATTTGCAGCTCACAAAAGCAGTAATACAAATGGCCAATAAACATAGTAAAAGTTACCAACCTGGTTAGCAAATCAATTTACAAATTAAAAGGGCAAAGTAGTATCATGTTTTACTTTTCACCAAGATTTAATGTTTGTTTATTTTTGAGAGAGAGAGAGAGAGAGAGAGAGAACCCGCAAGTGAGCTGAGTAGGGGAAGAAAGAGGGAGACAGAGGATCTGACGGAGGCTCTCCACTATGAGCTTACAGCCTGATGCAGGGCTTAAACTCACAACCTTGAGTTCATGACCTGAGGTGAAATCAAGAGTCAGCTGCTTAACCAACTGGGCCACCCAGGTGTCCCATCACTAAGAAAGATTTAAAAGATGGATAGTACTTGGACAAAATCTGAAGAAATGCCATTTTTGCTGTTTAGATGATACTATAAATTGATACAACCCTTCTGGAGGACTATCTGGGAATAGACATCAACAGTTAAAATATGTTCTTCCTGAGACACGTCGGTGGTTCAGTTGGTTAAGTGTCTGACTCTTGATTTCAGCACAGGTCATAAGCTCCCAGTTCATGAGTTTGAGCCCCACGTTGGGCTCTGTGCTGACAGCACAGAACCTGCTTGGGATTCTCTTTCTCCCTCTCTCTTCCCCTCCCCTGCTCCTTTATGCACTCTCTCCTGTGTCTAAAAAATAAATAAATAAACTAAAAAAAAGAAAGTATGTTCTTCCTTTCTAGGAATTTAAGCTATTCAGATGATTTAAAGAAGTGCTGAGTTTATATATGTTAGGATCTTCATTAGCACCACTGTTTTTAATTGTGAAAAAGTAGATAACTGTAAATGTCAATAATAGCAGCTTGATAATATTAGGGGTTCTCAACTGGGGCGATATTGCCCATAGAAGGGACTTGGCCATAGCTGGAAGCAATTTTGATTGTCAGGACTAGGGGGACGGTGATACTGGCACCCAGCAAGTAGAGGGCAGGGATGTTGTAAAAACCCTACAACGCACGGTACAACCCTGACAATAAATGATCTGGCCCAAATGTCAGTAGTGCTGAGGATGCGACACCCCAGCTTAGACAAAGAAGATCAGAGTCGGGAGATAAATTAGTTTTCAGCCATAATAATGGTGATGCAGATCTGTGTTTATTGGCCTGGAAAGATAAATCATTGAGTGGCAAAAATCAGATTATAAAAGCAAACTGTACAGTAAGATCCCATCTTAGAAAATGAACAACAACAACAACAAAAACTATTCCTAACAAAAAGTTTAAAAGGTTACAAAAATACTGCGTGGTATGCCCTGGATTGCAGTGTTTTGATTCTCTCTTTTGAATCTTTGTATTTTCTGAAAGAATTTTCCAGCAATCATGTGTTACTTCTTTGAATCAGAAAAACAAGGCATTTTCATCTAAAAGCAAAGCACAGCAAGCAGCACAGAAACATCAGAGGTGAACGAGCAGTCCTGAATGAAGACAGTATCTAAAATTTCCTTGTACTGTGGGTGCTTGGATGGCTCCGTTAAGCATCCAACTTCATCTCAGGTCATGATCTCATACATGGTTTGTAGTTTGAGCCCCAGTGCAGAGACTGGAGCCTGCTTTGGATTCTGTTTTCATCTTCTCTTTGCCCCTCCCCTGCTCACAATCTCCCTCTCCCTCTCTCTCTCTCTCTCTCCCTCTCTCTCTCTCTCTCTCAAAAATAAATCAACATAAAAAATTTTAAAGGATTTCTTTGGACTAAATGACAGAACTGAAGAAGGCTCTGGAAATGGGATATGAAGGAATTGGAAAGCAAGGATGGTAGATGAGCCCTGCTCAAAGACACTGGAGTTCCCAAGGTTAGTGGCAGGAATTGGAACAGAAGCCAATAGCTAGGGGCTGAATACCTCAACTGAGGTCAACAAGAATGAGAAGAGAAGTGTAACTAGACTTTGTGATCTTTAAGCTTTCTTTTTTCTTCTTTCAAAAGTTTCAGAAGAAAATATGAACAACAGAAAAGAAATTTTTGAAACCTACAAATTCCACTTGCCCAGAAACAACCATTCTTAAAACAAGCAATCCTCTAGTGTTGCATAGTAGTTTATATTTCACTATTATATAAAGCACACTCAAAAACATCCTTAGACCTAAATCTTTGAGCACATCCTTATCTTCTTAGGGTCAATACTTAGATAAGCAATTGCTAAGTAAAAGAGTATGCATATTTTTAAGATTTGAAAATATGTGGCCAAGTTGTATTCCTAGAAAATGTCAAAAGTATAATTTCAAAATGTTTAAAAATAATTCTCATACAAATACAGTTAAACATAGGTCAGGTTTTTATTTTAATTCATTATTGAGAAAATCAGCAGTAAACAAAGCTGATTTAAAGAAAAGTAAGAGAAGGACATCTTAGTGGCTCTGTTGGTAAAGTGTCTGGCTCTTGATTTTGGCTCACGCCATGATCTCATGATTCCAGGGATCAGGCTCAGTGTTGGGCTCCACTCTAGCAGTGGGGGCTTGCTTGGGATTCTGTCTCTGGCCCTCCTCTGTAAGGATGCAGGTTTGAACCAAACTGACTCCATGACAGGCTTCAAATTTCCCTCTGACCTTGGAGGCCTAGGTGTGGTTTCTCAGAATCATTAGACAATAGAAGGGCACACACTGCCCAAGGCAGGAGGGACCACCCTTGTAACACCCAATCAGGGAAGGCCAGCTAACACCCTTAACATTCCCAAGGGCAGGCCTAGAGATAAAAGCTATAGGTAATCACTTATTGCTTAAGGCTAGTCACGCCCTACATGAGGGTCCTGGGTTCACTCTGTAATTGGTTAATACTCTAAATGTTGTGATTGGGTCACTGTATCTGTGTCTCAATTTCCTGTAACTCCCCCTTCCCAAACTCATAAAAGCCCTACTCCCCCTTGTTCGGGGCTCTCAGCATGGATCCACTGCGCTGGTGAAGTCTGTGAGCCCGAGCTTAGGCCCAGCGAGCCTAAGCCCATAATAAAGCCCTTTGCTTTACATGCGTGACTCGGTCTCCCTGGCAGTCTCTGATTTTGGGGGATGATAATGAAATCTTGGACATAACACCTCCACTCCTTCTCTCCTCTCTCTCAAAATAATAAACTTAGAGACCCTGAGCGGCGGCCGCTGGTCCAGGCGCCATGGCTGCGGAGCGGACCCGGCCGCTGCGAGGCTCTGGCGGGCCCAGCGCGCCTAGTCGGTGTGAGCCTGGTGCGAGGTCCCCGGCCCCGGGCGCTGGCTCAGCTAAATTTTTCCATAACCTTATGGAGAGAAAGGACTTTGAGACATGGCTTGATAACATTTCTGTTACATTTCTTTCTCTGAGGGACTTGCAGAAAAATGAAACTCTGGATCACCTGATTAGTCTGAGCGGGGCAGTCCAGCTCAGGCATCTCTCCAATCACCTGGAGACTCTCCTCAAGCAGGACTTCCTCAAACTCCTTCCCCTGGAGCTCAGTTTTTATTTGTTAAAATGGCTCGATCCTCAGACTTTACTCACATGCTGCCTCGTCTCTAAACAGTGGAATAAGGTGATAAGTGCCTGTACAGAGGTGTGGCAGACTGCATGTAAAAATTTGGGCTGGCAGATAGATGATTCTGTTAGGACGCTTTGCACTGGAAGAAGGTTTATTTGAAGGCTATTTTGAGAATGAAGCAACTGGAGGACCATGAAGCCTTTGAGACCTCATCATTAATTGGACACAGTGCCAGAGTGTATGCACTTTACTACAAAGATGGACTTCTCTGTACAGGGTCAGATGACTTGTCTGCAAAACTGTGGGATGTGAGCACAGGACAGTGTGTTTATGGCATCCAGACCCACACTTGTGCAGCAGTGAAATTTGATGAGCAGAAGCTTGTGACAGGCTCCTTTGACAACACTGTGGCCTGCTGGGAATGGAGTTCCGGAGCCAGGACCCAGCACTTCCGGGGGCACACAGGGGCGGTGTTTAGCGCCGACTACAATGATGAACTGGATATCTTGGTGAGTGGCTCTGCAGACTTCACTGTGAAAGTATATGGGCTTTATCTTCTGGGACATGCCTGAACACACTCACCGGGCACATGGAATGGGTCACCAAGATGGTTTTGCAGAAGTGTAAAGTCAAGTCTCTTTTGCACAGTCCTGGAGACTACATACTCTTAAGTGCGGACAAATATGAGATCAAGATTTGGCCAATTGGGAGAGAAGTTAACTGCAAGTGCTTGAAGACATTGTCTGTCTCTGAGGATAGGAGTATCTGCCAGCAGCCAAGGCTTCATTTTGATGGCAAATACATTGTCTGTAGTTCAGCGCTGGGTCTCTACCAGTGGGACTTTGCCAGTTACGATATTCTCAGCTCAGGTCTGCCCCCATCAAAACAACAACAACAACAACAACCAGAAGATTCTGACAGCCATTTTCAAAATAAATCTGACAATCCAACAACTGATTTAAAAACAGACACAACAGAAGTTTCTTGGACCCCATCCTTGTAAGTTCATTGAAGAAACAACCCAGCAAGGTTAGGAAATTTGCCCGGCATCACACAACCAGGATGTGAAGAAACAGAGCTTTCCGACTCCAAAGTTCATATCTTCCCTTAATCCACATCCTCTTTCCTACATGGGTCACCTTGAATTGCAAATGCTGTTTGTTCCTGTTTTCACCATTGCCCTGTGAGGCCCACTGGAAAGCAGGTGGGGACTCTGATTTCAGGACTGTGACCCCACTGCCTGTTATGGGGTCTGCTCCCAAGTGGCTGATCCTGACAGTTGCAGGGACCCAGCCTGGAAAGTAACGCAGTGGTATGTTTGTCCTGTCCCTGCAGATGGGACAGGCTTGCTGTCTCTCGGGGAAAGGTGATGCAGGGGCAGGTCTTGCCTCCCTGAGGACTTGTTTCCTGAAGCCATGAGAGCCTTTTCTGCTTCTAGTCGATCCATGTGAGCTTCTAGAAAGGCCGGCTTCATGGCTCTGCTAGTGTGAATGTCAACAATTCTAGCCAGCGCTCCGGAAAGAGCACTGGAGTTCAGGCCAGCAAGGGCCCTTCAAGGATACAGGCCCCATCACCAGCTTGCTGGATTTTTGCTAACGCCCCAAAGAGGCTGCATTGTAGAGCCAGCAGGACCTGGGGGGTGGGACCTCCAGCTTCGTAGTTAGCTCTGGCTTTGAAAACCATCTCTGCCGCTTACTAAATCTGTGACCTTGGAGCACCTTTCTCAACCTTTCTAAACCTCAGTTACTTCATCTTTACCAGGGAGTAATTGCCTCCATTTTTAAAGTTATGGATAAAAAGAGATAAGGCCTATAAAATGCCTGTACCAAACCTGGTACAGTGCCTGCGCACCAAGGCGGGGCTGCTAATGATGATGATAACAATAAAACTCATTGTTATGAAAGAAAAATAAATAAACTTAGAAAAATTTTTAAATAAAATTTTAAAATACATAAAGATAAGAGAAATTATGTATATACATCAGTATAAAAAATACTGAAGTCACTCTAAGTTACTGCTGAATTAGATGTAAGTCTGATTAATGTCCTACAGAACAATAAACTATAACATTTGTTGTGGTCTTCTTTACAAAACAGAAATTATTATAATCTTACCAATTTTCTACAAGCTAATACCTTAATTTCCTTTTTTTAAGACAGGCTTTATTTACCTTGTATCTATTAAAGAAATTAAATCAATAATTAATAACCTTTCAAAACAGTAAGTTACAGGCTCAGGTGGATTTACTGGTGAATTCTACCAAACACTTAAAGAAATTATACCAATTCTCTACAAACTCTTTCAGAAGATAGAAGCAGAGGGAACACTTTCTAAGTCATTCTATGAAGTTAGCATTACCCTAATACTAAAACCAGATAAAGATATTATAAGAAAACTATAGGCCAATCTCTTTTATGATTATAGATCCAAAAATACTCAACAAAATATCATTAGATCAAATCTAAAGAAGTATAAAAAGAATTATACATCATGATCAATAGGATTTATCCCTGTTATGCAAGCCTAGCTGAACATTCAAAAACCAATTAATGTAATCTATTACATCAACAGAAAACCACATGATCATATCAATAGATGCACGAAAAGTATTTGACAAAATCCAAAACCATTTTATGATAAAAACTTTCAGTAAACTAGAAATAGAGGGAAACTTTCTCAACTTGATAAAAACTATCTACAAAAAAACCCATAACACATCATTCTTAATGGTGAGAAGAAACTCAAAGCTTTTTCACTGAGGTGAGGAACAAAACAAGGATGTTTCTCCCACTACTCATTTTCAACATTATACTAGAAGTCCTTGCTAATGCAATAAGGAGGAAAAAAAAAAGCAAAGGCATATGGAAAGAGATATAAAACTGTCTTTAAAAATATGGATCTAGAAACAGACTTTATACCTTTTACAAAAATTCATTCAAAATGGATTGTAAACCTAAATGTCACACTTACAAAGCTATAAAACTTCTAGAAGATAACATAGAAGAAAGCCTAGATGATCTTAGGTGCGGTGATGCCTTTTGAGATACAACACTGAAGATGGGAATCATGAAAAAAAATTGATAAGATAGACTTAATTAATTACTATGAAAAACTTTTGTTGGCAAAAAGACAGTATCAAGAGAACTAGAAGACAAGACACAGGTTGAAAGAAATTATTTGCAAATAGATATCCAATAAAGGATTGTTATCCAATATATACAAAGAACTCCTATAACTCAACAATAAGAAAACTGATTGAAAATGGCCAAAGTCCTTAACACATACTTCTCCAAAGAAGATATACAGATGGCAAAAATAAGTGTATGAAAAGTTGTTCCCCATCATATGTCATCAGGGAAATGAAATTTAAAATAACAATAAGATACCGCTGTACATCTATCCGCATAGCCAATATCTGAAGTCCTGAAACACCAAATTCAGTGAGGATGTGGAAAACCAGGAACTGCTGGTGGAAATGCAAAATGGTGCAGCCACTTTGGAAGACAGTCTGGTGGTTTCCTACAAAACTAAACAAATTCTTACCATACAATCCAGAAATCCTGCTCTTTGATATTTACCCAAGTGAGATAAGAATTTACATCTACACAAAAACCTGCACTAGGATGTTTATAGAAGTTTTATTCATAATTGCCGAACTTGACAGCAATACGCATGTCCTTCAGTAATGAATGGATAGATAGACTGTGGTACAATCCAGCAATGGAATGGTATCTGCTGCTAAAAAGAAATGAACTATTAAACCATGATAAGATATGGATGAATCTTAAGTACATATTACTAATCTGAAAAGACTACATTCTATATGAGTCTAACTATATGACATTCTGGAAAGGGCAAAACTATGGGGACAATAAAAAGATCAATAGTTGCCAAAGTGGGAGGGTTGTAAATGGAAAGAGGATTTTTAGGGCAGTCATGGTGATGGATATATGCCATTATACGTTTGTCCAAAGCCACAGAATGTACAACAACACTAGTGAACCCTAAGATGAACTATGGGTTTAGGGTGATTATGATGGGTCAATATGGGTTCAGCCTTGATGAAAAATGTGCTGTTTTAATGAGTGATGCTAATAATGCGAGAGGCTACACATATGAAGAGGCAGGGAGTGCAGATTTCTCCTGCTATCAGATAGTAGAGCATTCCTATGAAAACTTCCATAAGTCTAAAGGACATAAAGCAAAGACACAATTGCCATTAATGTACATGGAAGATTTTTTTTGAGCCTTCTCAGACCCAAAAGATAACCTCTCTTTTCTGATATCTTAGGACACATCTTGTTACGGGATGCACAAATAAATCAAGATAAAGCATAGAGGCTCACAGACACAGTTTAAAGCTATGAATCCTTGATGCAGAGATACTGAGGGTAGTGAGTTGGTGGGGTCACTCCTGCTTGGGGTGCACACTGCCTCTGTCATGGCTTGCTGCAAAGCAAACACTGAAGGAGAATTTTACCTTTCACCTTTTTCTGAAAAAGTAAAAATCGGGAACAGATACTAATGTAGGCCTTTTGTAAAAGCAAAGTGCTATGATATACATTTTTGAGAAGCAGGGGATACCTGTATATGGGAAATCTCTGTACCTCCTTCCCATTTTTATTGTAAACTGAAAACTGCTTTTAAAACTTGTCTTAAAAAAGACCAATTTTCTTGACTTCACATGTAAAATGATGTCTTATATTAATGTCACTCACTGATTCTTTCCACTGTCTGCTGCTTCCTATATATTTAAGAAGGGTCAGGTATCTATCTGAAGTCTGATTCTTCTGGTACTTCTCCACACTACACCTACCTCTTGCAAACTAGCTCCCCTGAATCAGATCTATCCCTCCACCAAAATTGGATTTGTTAGTACTTGATAAACACAAAAGAAGAAAGTGACTTTATAATGTTATAGAATTGAAAGATTATTATTTTTAGCCAAGGATATGGAAGTCGTTAGTGAAAAGCTAGATGGTTTCCATTAAGGTCCAAGATTTGATCCTTCCTCTAGACTATCAAGGAGTGATATCTAAACAGTGGGCCCCAGAAATTTAAAGAACAGCTTAACTCAAGCATTCTGTTTAAAACAAGAATTTCTTTTGTCTGTTGTATGTGTATGTATATATATATATATATATATACATATATATGTATATATATGTATATATATATATAATTTTTTTAAGAACTGTACATCTTGTTAATAAGCATTTGTCTAGGAATGGTGATTGTGTTTTCTATTTGCTATTGAAGGTATCTATCAAAATCTGAGCAAAATAGTTCTTTTATCTTGGATGTGCAACTATAAATATGTTAGCATTACTTTGGGAGATTCATAAAGAATTTATGATAAAATTCTAAAATTTTTAAGTGTTTTTTATTTTTGAGAGACATAGTACGAGCAGGAGAGGGCCAGAGAGAGGGAGATACAGAATCTGAAGCAGGCTCCAGGCTCTGAGCTAGCTGTCAGCACAGAGCCCGACACGGGGCTCAAACCCACGAACGGTGAGATCATGACCTGAGCTGAAGCCGGACGCTCAACTGACTGAGCCACCCAGGCGCCCCTATGATAAAATTCTAAATCCTAGAATTCTTGATGGCACACAGGATGAAATAAAAGGATTGGGGGCACCAGAGCGGCTCAGTTGATTAAGCATCCCAACTCTTGATTTCGGCTTAGGTCATGATCTCACGGTTTGTGAAATCAAGTCTCACATCAAGCTCTGTGCTGATAGTGTGAAGCCTACTTGGAAGTCTCTGTCTCTGTCTCTCTCTCTGCTCTTCCCTCATTTAACACATGCTCTTTCTCAAAACAAATAGACATAAAAGAAAAAGAAATAAAAGGATTGAAAAATACTATTAAAGTCATTAAAAAGCACAGCATATTTCCTGGAAAAATGTGATAATATATAGCATGACTGTAATGTGAGGGCATCTGCCATTATCACTGTTTCTGTGGTCCCTCTTCCGTACTGTGTCACTGTGGGAGCAAGCCCATCTGCAGCTCTGCCCCTCTTTCTTCGTTCGTTCATTCGTTCGTTCGTTCCTTCCTTCCTTCCTTTCTTCCTTCCTTCCTTCCTTCCTTCCTTTCATTACTTTATCAAATGTTTATTGCTTACTCTGTGCCAGGCACTGGGACATTGCCTAGGGATTATAAGTATGAACAAGACAGGCCAAATCCTTGCCTTCATGTTGCTTACATTCTAGAAGAGCCAAAGTTCTCCAGTAGAGACCATCCTATGTCCTCAGAAACATGTGATCGTTCTTGGGAGCCAGTTTGACATTATTTTCTGCCTCTTACATCTTCCTCTTAGTGGTTTTGGCCACATTCTACACTGCATAGCATGACCTTCCTTGCTCAACATTTTCTGTATCTACTTACAGTGAAGCAGAAGTACACCTTATTTTATTTTTTAATCTTTTTATTTATTTTTGAGACAGAGAGAGACAGCACATGAGCAGAGGAAGGGCAGACAGAGAGGGAGACGCAGAATCCGAAGCAGGCTCCAGGCTCTGAGCTGTCAGCACAGAGCCCAACGTGGGGTTTGAACTCATGAACTGTGAGGTCATGACCTGAACCGCAGTTGGACACTTAACCAACTGAGCCACCCAGGCACCCCAGAATTACACTTGAATAAGATCAAAGTTTGATCCAACACTCCAGTATGTCCTAACGTACTACTTGAGAACCACTGTCAGGAAAAATCCAGACAAGTATGAAATTTATTTCAGAAAGATATCTCTAGAGTGGGTGAAGCATCATGCTATACTTTTTTGTTTCCTCCATGACATCTAGGTCATGCTCAGTACATGCTTGCTGATTTATAAATGTTACTCTAGAAACGATATAACATCAATAGATTATACATAATAGCACACAGTAAATTGCTAAAAGCTATGTCTGTGGACCAGACTGCCCAAGTTTAAACTCTGCCTCTATCACTTGCTACATGGCCTTGAGCATGTTACTTAACTTGTTTTCACATTCTTATCTATAAGATTAGGCTAATCATGATATTGATCTTACAGGGTTAAAGGGAATTTACAGGGTTGCAGATGTTAAATGAGTCACTATAAACTTAGAGCTTATAACCAACAGTGGCATGTTGTAAATGCTTTATAATCCCCAAACTAGAACTACTGTTACTATGATTACCACCTAGTGAAAATGAACAAAACAGGAAGGAATACAAGGCCTAATATATGTTTCTGTTTTCTTTTTTATTTCTACATGCCAGCTTCTTCCAACATACTGCCGACAGTGGAATGGGTCTTTATCAATTGTGATAATTTACTGTCTGGGAGCAATTGTTAGGACAGTGACTTTTTCTCTTAAAAACATGGTCTTTGAATATAAAAATAGTACTCACTTTTTCTGTTATGCTTCATGTATATGATAGATTTGAGAGAAAGCTTCCTGGGTTTAACATAAGACAAATTTCCCAAGCCAAGATGGTAACATTTAGCATTTAATCTGGTCATTAGATTGTGTAGGTATCAAACCATCTGATGTAAGAGCAGAGGATAAATGTACTCTTGTCTCTTAGGAAATAGTGTAATCACTGAATTCTAATTTCTTCTCTACTTGTATTAAATGTTGAGAAATAGCTATCTTTTAGGTAATTTTTTAAAAAACCTATATATTTGCGGGGCACCTGGTTGACTCAGTCAGTTAAGTGTCTGACTCATGACTTTGGCTCAGATCATGATCTCACAGTTCATGGGTTCGAGGCCCGCATTGAGCTCAGCGCTGACAATGCAGAGCTTGCTTAGGACTTTTTCTCTCCCCACTCCCCCCCAAATAAATAAATAAACTTAAAAATAAAAATAAAATGAAAAAAAACCCGTGTATTTGAGAAACAACCCCCCTAACTTTGTTAATATCCCATATCTTCCATGAAAAGAAATGGGGTGGGCATGAGGAGAAAGAAAGGGAAAAAAAGATGCACATATACTAGAATGACAAAGAAGAGACTATTTGAATATAGTTGAAACTTTTAAGTTTCATCTATGTAGTGGCCTCTTTTAAATTGATAAGAACAGATACTAAATTTGATTGTAGCCAAAAGGCCGAGGAGCAATAGAAGCCACTTTTAGACAACAGGCTTGAGCAATGGAAATTTGATCAAGGCGGAAGCGCCCAAAGTGACCCCAACCCCTTGGCTGAACACAGGCCCATCAGGCAACCACCTCAAAACATCCATAGGGCCAAACTAACCAATAGGCTATTTATAACCAGGCACAGTTAACAAAAAAGGGAAAATCCCATACATTGCCATACTTTTCATCTTCCCCGTTTAAAAACAGCCCCCACCCACTGCCTCTCTTCGTCCTTCCCTGCTGCTCCCTTGAGGTGCATTCAGTAAACTTCCAGCGCCTTTGTTATGCCTCTGGTGAATTCTTTTCACCACTAGCCACCAGCTTCCACTCCACATCTAGGGGCCTCCATCAGAAAAGACACCACATTCAGACAGCACGATCTAATCATTTACTTTTAAATTATTCTCTTGAAAACAGCCTATAGTTTGTCCACTCAACAATGGACTCCACAAAATCAAATTATAAATACATTTAGACAACCTTCAAAACAACCCTCTTGTCTTCTCATCATTAATTGATTCATTCAGTGTGTCGGTGATTAATTTATTGAAC
Organism: Suricata suricatta; assembly: GCF_006229205.1. Lineage (NCBI taxonomy): Eukaryota > Metazoa > Chordata > Mammalia > Carnivora > Herpestidae > Suricata > Suricata suricatta. Next base: position 46,266,789 of record NC_043709.1, on the reverse strand, counting down.
ATTTAGCAATACGCAAAGCACTGTGAATGCCTTGGTGGAAAGGAGAAACAGCCTTCTCTTTAATAGAGTGCATAGCCTATTGGGGAAGACTCAGTGATAAACAACCACTCAATGACTCTTTTGATATGCATGACAAACAGGAAATTACGGGATGTTGTGACATAGACTAACAGTAGGTGCTAATTGGGTTGGGGTGGGCCTGAGTGGAGGTCAGAGAAGGCTTCTTACAGGTGTGTCTGTTTAGGTTGAAACCTGAAGGAGAAATGGAAGGTCCAGGCGGAGACAATTGTATGCTTTATTTTACATGCTCATGTAATTTTTATTACATTTCTTCACACACATCAGAAACAATAGTGAGATAATGGTAGCTATTTTGTTCTGGGAGGCAAATTATGCTCAGAAACTGAGTTTGTCTTTGCCAGCAATGAACACAGGTTTGCTGTGGGAGTTTCACAGGCCCATAGCATACAGGATAATGTGTCTTAACAAACTAATAAAGACACAACATACTCCAAACCAGTGATAGATTAATCACATAAGTCCAGGCAAGGGGAGAAGAAAGGAATAAATAATACACCAAATGTAGTTGAGGTATACTTTTTCTAAAAAAATTATTTAAATGTTTACTTATTTTTGAGAGAGAGACAGAGTGTGAGTGGGGGAGGGACAGAGAGAGAGCGCGAGAGACACAGAATCCAAAGCAGGCTCCAGGCTCTAAGCTGTCAACACAGAGACCAATGGAGGGCTCCAACCGACAGACAGACGGTGAGAGCATGACTTGAGTGGAAGTCAGATGCTTAACCGACTGAGCCACCAGGCACCCCTAAATATAGTTGAGGTGTGCTTTTATACAAGTTGGTACTCAGGCCATGGCACAGCTTTTGACAGAAGAGTCGCCTTTGCCAGGTAGGAGCTAATTGCCTTAAGGTCTTTGGGAGAGCGATTTAGACTAGAAAAGTGTCACCTTGCCCCAAACACTCTCAGTCTTCACAGACTCTTGGTGTTTATAGTCCCAGTGTCTTCCTGCCATAATTGTTTCTTTGTGTGCTTTTATTGATAAGCCCCCAGTGCTAGCTCTGAAAACCTTTGGAAATTCCTAAGTGGTGAGAGTTTCAAGGTGTCTCTTGTTATGTTAATGAGGCGATTTGGGGACCACACCTAAAGAGGGGGCTGGTTGCCAGGAGAACCAAACACTTGATAAGAGGGTTAGAACTTTCAGTCCCCACCCCCTTGTTTGGAGGAAGGGAGAGGGGGCCTGGAGGAGAATCAACGACCAATGAGCAATGATTCAATCAACCAGGTCTAAGTAATGAATGTGTAAAAACCCAAAAGGTGGGAGTTTGGAGAGGTTTCTGGCTAGTGAGCACATGGAGATTCAGGAGTGTGGCAAGCTTGGAAAACTGCTTTGGGAGAGCCAATGTAGCCAGGACAGACACTCCCAAGTACAGTTTTTGGGAAGTCCTAAAAACAACTAGACATGAAATCGGACAGCTGACCTAGGCAAAGCCCCTCCCCTTCTCTACTTCAGAATTACAGGATGGGACTGGCATGGAAGTAATCACTGAGGGTATTAAGATACCATGTAATGTTATATACTATATTCATGTTATAAATAATGAGTCTCAGGAGTGGACAGTAAAGCAACCAGGAGAGGGAGTGGATGCAGACTTGCATGTGTCAGGGCAGTGTACCAGCGCGCAAGCAGCAGCCCAGGCACATAGTGGCCTTCCCTGCTGGCTCATCAGGTGGGGGATGACGTGGCAGCTGGGCCCTCAGCTCCTGGGATCCTTCCAGATCTCTGCCTTCAGCCTCTGTGACCCCAGAGCCAGGTGTGGTGTGTCTACCCCAGAAAGAGGTGCCTGCTATTCCAGGAAATCATCCTTCTATGGATGTTGGAGGCGTGGAGGCAGGGAGACACTAGTGTGAGTCCCAGCCCGTCCCCCAGGCTGGAGGCTGTCCTTGCTTTCTCCCACTTTCTTCCCCACAGACTGCAGGTCCAGCACCAGATGCAGAAGCCATGGCCTAACATAGACCATTTAATGAGCTCCAACAGTTACTCTTTCAAGGTCTAATTCTTTACAACAATTTTTTAATGTTTATTATTTATTTTTGAGAGAGACAGAGTGTGATCAAGGTCTAATTCTTAAAACAAGTCCTTCATGCAGTATCACTTCTAGTGGTTCTACTTCTGTGAACTAGACTTTAAGGTCTAATGGAACCTGATGGAACCACTTCCAAGTGTGTGACCTTAGGCGACATACTCAAACTCTCTGAGCCTCCTTTTCACATCTGTTACATGGGAACACTAATCCTATCCTTCTGAATTGTTGTGAGATTATAAATGAAAATCGCTTGGGGTGCTTGGGTAGCTCAATCAGTTAAGCATCTGATTTTGGCTCAGGTCATGATCTTGTGGTTTGTGGGTTCAAGCCCTGCATCAAGCTCTGCGCTGACAGCCCAGCCTGGAGCCTGCTTTGAATTCTGGGTCTCCTTCTCTCTCTGCCCCTCCCTTGCTTGCGCCCTATCTCTGTTTCTCTCTCAAAAATAAATAAACATTTAAAAAATTAAAAAAAAAAGAAATATCACAGTTGAGGAGAACTGTTACCTTCTCTTCCCTCAGATCCACATCAGTGAGTCCAGGGTCCCTCTGTTCTAACATTGGATGTACTTGGGAGGAGAAAGAACTTGACTGGAAGCTGATCAACCAGCACCAGGGTAAGGCCCAGGTGAGAGTCAGGCCTGAGCTTGCTTTGGCCTGTGAACTACTTCTTATCAGTTTCCACTTCTGGAACTGAACAGAATTTGGGGGGCCCACTGCAAAATGAAGATGTGAGGTTCCTTGTTCAAAGATTGGTAAGAACTTCAAGATTGTGAAAGCAAGAGCCCTGAGTGACTGTGCTGGTCTCACACCCATGAAGCTGGTTCCACTTCTCTCCCCTCTTCCAAACACACATCCGGGACATTTCTAAGACACCAGCGAGGAGAGGAAGGAGAGGGAGAAGAGAAAGAGACAGACAGAGAGATGGCACTTTCCCCAGTTTGCCCTGTTTATAGTCTTTTCACACCTCCCAGTGTCTTTGCCATCTCTGAATGGTTGGGAGGAGGGTGGACAGGGCAGATTCCACAGAGGTTCCATTTTGTCAATTAATTCTGCAGGTGTCCTTGAGGCTGACCTCAGTTTCCCCATCAAAGTAGGTAGGAAGGCAAGCCATTTGTGGCTACCCATGTATAGCTCTGTGCTTACAGACGGGTGAGAAGAATGTGAGGCTTCAGCTCTGCTACCTGTGTTATATCCTAGTCTATTTGCAGGATTGCTGCAGTCAGATGGCTAATCATCTTCATCCAACATTTACAGGTGACCTAAACCAAACTGCTATTTCTCAAGAAGATAAGGTCAGGCAGGCGAGGTCGGTACTAGTTCGTTAGAAATCTCTTTCTCTGCAAGTTGTCACTGTGGGACCCAGCCTGGGACAGGGAGACACATTGCCGCTATGGAATACTGGGCTTAATGTTAGATAAGGAGCTCAAGGCAGCTTCATGAGACCGGGTAGTTAAGAGCCTCCTTCAGCATATATATCCTTTCTCTTTTCTCCTTATTATTTTGTGTATAATTCTTTAGAAGTTTTTATTTATTTATTTTTGAGAGAGAGAGAGAGAGAGAGAGACCACACACACCACACACACACACACACACACACACACACACACACACACACACACACACGAGCAGGGGAAGGACTGGGAGAGGCGTGGGGGGCGGGGAACAGAGGATCTTAAGCAGGCTCCCTGCAGACGCAGACGGCAGAGAGCCTGAGGCTGGGATGGAACCTAAGAACAGTGAGATCATGACCTGAGCTGAAGGCAGACGCTCAACTGACTGAGCCACCCAGGCGCCCCTCATTCCTTTTTAAAGAATCTCTGTATGTGGTCAAAAATCTCACAGAAACTCAAAATGAATTAAAGATACAAATATGAAACCTGAAACTGTAAAACTCCTAGAAGACAGCACAGGTAGTAATTTCTTTGACATTGGCTACAGCAACATTTTTCTAGATATGTCTTCTCAGGCAAAGGAAACAAAAGCAAGCCCCCCAAAAGTGTTGGGGGCTCCTGGGTGGGTGGGTGCCTTAGAAGGGGAGGAGATTAAGAAGTGGGGTCTTTGGGAAGTCCTTGGATCAGGAGAGCGGAACCCTCATGAATGCGGCTAATGCTCTTATAATAGAGACCCCACAAAGCTCCCTACCCGCTTCAGCCGTTTGTGGATACAGCATGTCCAAGACAGCTGCCTATGAGGCGGGAAGCTCTCACCAAACCAAATCTGCCAGGTCAGTGATTCTAACTTCTCACTCTCCAAAACTGTGAAAATTTTCTGCTTACAAGTGACCCGGTATTTTGGTATTTTGTTGTCACAGCCTGATCAGACGAAAACAAGCGCCTTCTATGTGTAGGCATTGAATTATAATGGTAATCCAGATAGACACAGCACCTGCCCCCACTGTAGTGGCAGCCCGGTGACAGACAGCTCTTGCTAGCTTTTTCAAGGCAAGACCTGCTTATGACGACACATCCTTATGTCTCTGTCAGCAGTGATCATAGCCCCTTTCCTTTACCATCTGCTCAACAAAAATAGTTCTTGAATTAAATGTCACTTTGTGACTAGTGAAAAAAAGGCTGTCACAACCCTAGACAAATATTTTGCTAGTTGTGGGATTAGTTATAATATAAATACCTTAACCATAGAAGTCAATCCCATGTGTTTATATGGTAGCTTTATTAGTATTACAACAGAGAAATTCATCAGGCATAAGTTATTCCCAGTCAGGTTTTCTATTTTTTGTTAGCCTTTTTACAATTGCTTTTATTAGCTATTCCTTCATGATCTCTTGGAGAGCTACCCCATAAAATTATTAATGCTGGTTATTTAGGAGTTCTTTCAGGGCAATGCAAGATTTATGGGCTATGTAGGTGGCAATGAAAACTTCATGGTATTTTTTTTGTTGCATATTTTCTGTGTGCCACATAGTTTAGAAAAACAAAACAAAACAACCTTTAAGAACATTATATGCTCCCAGACCAGCACAGCTTTCGGGGTGTTGCCCAAGCTTGAAGAGTATGGCTTACATATTTCTTCAATCTCCTCACTCTGTTTCTATCAGTCTAAAACTGCTCTGTCGAGTTTGCCAAAGACCTCCAATGGCCACTTCTCAATGGCTTCTTTGCTGGCTTCTCGACTTATCCTCTTGATGGTGGTGTTTTTGACTCCTCATCTTCTCCATTTACCCTTTCTCTAGACAATCTCATCCAATCCCATGGCTTAAACTTCCATCTATATGCCAATGACCCCCAAATTCTGTGCTCCAGACTTACATATGGAAATGCTCACTTGACAATTCTACTTGTATGTCCAACAGGCATCTTGAACTCAGCATTTTTTTAAAGACGTAACTCTTGATTTCCCCCTTTTCACCCGTTCTACCAAACTACCCCTTCCCAGCTTTTCCATCTCAGAAAATGACTATTATATATCCAGTTACTCAAATGCAAACCCAGGAATCATCTTTGATTCCTCTTTCCTTTCCTCACCGCCCTAGGCAGCACATCAGTAAATTCTGTTGACTGATCTCCAAGTTATCCTGACTCTGCTGCTGACCCCTCTACTGGTGCCACTCTGACCCAAGTCACTGTCACCTCTGTCCTGATTGCCCTCCCTGCTTCCTCTCTGGCGTCTATAGTCAAGTCACAACCCAAATGCCAGAAGGTTCTTTTAAAAATATGAGCAGAACATGTCATTCCCCTGTTTAACACACTCCAGTGGCTCCTAGTCACACTCTGAATCATAACCTGAAGACTCCTGCTGGCCCCTCTACGACTCCATAAACTAGCCCTTGCCTACCTCTCCCCCCTCGTCTCCCTTGGTAATCCTACATTCTAGTCATAATACCCTTGAACACACAGAGCTACCTCTCACTTTAGGGCCTTTGCATTAGCTCTTCCCCCTTGTCAGACACGTTCTCTCTCTAGACCATCCCATGTCATCTGTCTTATCATTCAGGTCTCAACTTCGATGTCATCTCCTGAGAGAGGCCATCTTTGACTACTTGGCTGTAGCACCCAGCCTATGCCCCAGTGGTCACTTCTCTTCACATCACCATATCTTATTTTCATCATAGCAGTTATCATTACCAAATTTTTCCTTATTATTTGTTTATTGATCCTCTTTCCACAGGCCTGGAATGTAAGTTCCATGACCATCTTGTCCAATGTTGTATGCCCTGACACGGGCTAAGTCCTTAGCACATGTTTGATGGTTGAATAAAGAAATGATTAAGTATCTTTTACAAAGAGCCAATCCTGTCCATAGGCTGTTACCTGAGTTATAAGACTCAGAGATATTTCAAATTCCCATTTTCCTACCATAATTTCAACTTTCACAGTACTTCATTGGCCACTGTCTTGAAATAGTTATTGTAAAAACAAAACAAAAAAAAACCCAAGAGAATAGAATATTACCTTGTTAATAAACCAACTCATCAAAACACGAGCCTGAGGGGCACCTGGTCAGTTAAGCGTCTAGCTTCAGCTCAGGTCATGATCTCACAGTTCGTGGGTTCGAGCCCTGCATCAGCCTCTGTACTGACAGCTAGCTCAGAGCCTGGAGCCTGACTTCAGATTCTGTGTCTCCCTCTCTCTCTGACCTTCCCCTGATCACACTCTCTGTCTCTCAAAAATAAAATAAAAAACATTAAACAACAACAACAACAACAACAACAACAAAAAACACACGAGCCTGAAATGGAAATTAGATTATTTCTATTTTGGAAATTAGAAGTGAAACCAAGAACAAATAAATTATAATGGATGAGTGAAAGAGAGAATATGAAAAGTTAGCTACCTGGGGGCGCTGCCCAATCAGGATCAATAATGGTGAAAATTAGCAGGAAGGAGAAGCTTGTTTTTGAGAGGCCACAATTGGAGAGAGGGTGAAGAGAGGGTTTGCTGAGTACTTTCCACGTGCTGGCATTGTTAGGTGCCTTAAGGATAGGAGGAAGTGAAACAGACTTTGATGCCAGTGCCTTCTGAGAAAGCTGAATTAGGGTGATTTCTGATGAGGAAGGTAATCATGTTTAATAAATAGGCACAAACATTTCAGTTTTGTCATATCCCCAGTCTTCCAATAACAGTTTATATCTCTACAAGCAAAAATCAGTTAGCTTCGGGGTTTATAAAATTTACTAAAACACAAATGTAAGAGTAAATGTTACTTTGCTGATTTGGAACGGATTCTGGCAAGAATCCCCAGATAAACATACAAATACATTCTTTGTTCACGTCCATGAACAGCCTTTTTATGGCATTTGAGACCTAGTCTAAATCAGTTACCATAAGAATTAGTGTTTCTGATAGGTGTTGGCCTTGTAAAACTGGAAAAAAGGATTCATATTTTCTATAACATATGAATGCACAAGTGATTCATTCTTTGGCTCAGGATGGAAACTTTTTTTTTTTTTTTTTGCATTCTTGATTCATCTTTCTGCATTAGCTTCACAGATTTTTCTCAATAAGATGTAGACACTGGATAGACTTCATTCACAAGGAAACACCAAGATAAATGGAGTGACTGATATCCAGCAATTTGAAACTTGTAAATATTTATGAGAAAATTTTATCTGTCTTTGTGAGGATTTCTGTTTGAAACTTGTATGTAACTATTATATGATCTAGATTCTCTTTAAACTGTGGATTCTAGTTTAAGTATTGCAATGCTACGTGGCAAGATCACTATGAAAATTTTGTATAAAATAGCTACACTGAATCTTGAATAAAAGGACAATCCTGCTTCTTTACTCATATAACCCTTCTCCCAAATAGCCGAGAGCATCACATTTTGGAATTAGTAACCCAAGTTCTAGACCAGCTAGATAATTTGTGGGACCCAGAGCAATATGAAAATATGGTTAACAAATTATTCAGAATTAAAAAAAAAGAGGGATGCCTGGATGGCTCAGTTAACTGTCTAACTCTTGATTTCAGATTAGGTCATAATCCCAGGGTCGTGGGATTGAGCCCTGCATTAGACCGACCACATGCTGTGCGTGGAGCCTGCTTGGGATTCTCTCTCTCTCTCTCTCTCTCTCTCTCTCTCTCTCTCTCTCTCTCCCTCCATCCCTCTCCCCAGCTCACATGCATGCTCTGTCTCAAATTAAAAAAAACCAAACAAACGTTTTTTTAAGGATTACAAAAAAAGAATTTCAAGATGGCAATCCAACAATCACTACTAGGTATTTACTCAAAGAATACAAAAACATTGATTCAAAGGGATACATACATTCCTATGTTTATAGCAGCATTATTTACAAGAGCCAAGATATGGAAACAGCCCAAGTGTCCATTGATTGATGAATGGATAAAGAAGATTTGGTACACACACACACACACACACACACACACACACACACACACACACACTGAAATAGTATTCAGCCATAAAAAGAATGAAATCATGCCATTTGGCAATGACATGGATGGAGCTAGAGAGTGTAACACTAAGTGAAATAAGTCAGTCATAAAAAGTCAAATACCATAAGATTTCCCTCATATGTGGAATTTAAGAAAAATACAAATGAGCAAAGGAAAGAGAGAGAAAGAGAGGCAAACCAAGAAATAGACACTTAACTATAGAGAATAAACTAATGGTTACTGGAGGGGAGGGGGTTGGAGGGATGGGTGTAATAGGTGATGGAGGTTAAGGCATGCACTTGGTGTGATGAGCAGCAGGTGTTGTATGGATTGTTGAATCCTATATTGTACACCTGAAACTAATATAACACTGCATGTTAACTAATTGGAATTAAAACTTAAAAAAAAAAGAATTTCAAAATGGCAATAGCAGAGCATTAGGCCCAGTATGGGGCTCTCTCCCTTTTTTTTTTTTTTTTTTTAGAGAGAGAGAATCTTAAGCAGGCTCCATGTCCAGCACAGAGCCCAATGTGGAGCTCCATCTCACAACTGTGAGATCACGACCTAAGCCTAACTGAAGACCGGGATGCTTAATCATCTGAGCCACCCAGGCACCCCTGGGGTTCTTCTAAGTGTGGACCTTCAGTGACTACATAGGCCTTGAGCCCAAGAAGCTCTGAACTACCTGTTCCTGTCTGCAGCACAGGTAAGAATAACACATTCAATTATGCGTGCTATTACCTTTAACAACTGAGGGAGGGAAATCAACTTATTCATGTAAATTGTGATCTTCAAATAAGAGAAAATAAAATTTTAAAATAATTTTCTAGTGTAAGAGGTTTTCTCCTGACCAGTCTTCTAATTTAAGCTTGGAATTTTATTAAAGAGCTTCAAAATGACTTTAGGGTATTACTCCCAAATATTTACTTGTCCATGAGAACATTTTAATCTTCTCCTCTAGTCTGGTGTTTGCCAGTTCTGGCTGATCATTATAAATACTTTGGGGCCATTAAAAAAAACACAGATTTCTGGGCCCACTGTGGACCTAGGTTGCCAGTAAGAAAGTATATAGAAAATCAATCATCACTCCATTTGTGGCTACTTATCTTGACTTAAGTCAAGTTGACTTAGGCTCTGCAACTCAACGAAAATTAGGAGTTTGTTCATTTCAGCTACTGGGTTGATCCAGCCATTCCCAAATAGAATGCTGTGGGGCAGTGCTCAGAAGGCCTGGGGTACAGAAGTGGCAGGGGGACAGGACGCATTATGAGGAAAAGAATGTAAATAGCTATCATCTTAAAAATTTGCATAACATATATTTATTTTATTTTAAAAAAATTTTTAGTGCTTGTCATTTTATTTATTTTTATTTTTTTACATTTATTTATTATTGAGAGACAGAGAAAAACAGACAATGAACAGGGGAGGGGCAGAGAGAGAAGGAGACACAGAATCTGAAGCAGGCTCCAGGCTCCAGCCATCAGCACAGAGCCCGACGCAGGGCTGGAACTCACTAAACGTGAGATCATGACCTGAGCTGAAATTAGACGCTCAAGCGACTGAGCCACCCTGGCGCCTCTATATATTTTTATTTTAAAAACAACTGTGTAAGCTAGAAAGCCATCATAAGTTATACTTAAATCAGCAAACTTTTAGATTATTTTAGCAGTGCCTGGATAACTCACTCAACGAGTGTCCGACTCCGGCTCAGGTCATAATCTCACAGTTTGTGAGTTCAACTCTGGCATTAGGCTTTGTGCTCACAGGCTCACAGCCTGCTTCGGATTCTGTCTCCCTCCTCCACTCCTTTTCTGTCTCTCAAAAACAAACAAATATTTTTAAAAACTTTTTAATTTAGATTATTTTAAATATGGTATCTCACAGTCTTTTTTTAAATAGGTTTTCAAGATTTTTAGTTGTGGTAAAATACATGTAAACACAAAATTTATCATCATAACCATTTTTAAGTCTACGGTAAAGTAGGGTTAAGTATATTCACATTGTGGTACAGCCAGTCTCCAGAACTTTTCATCTTGCAAAACTGAAAATCTTTACCTATTAAAAACATCTCAGCCGCCCGGCTAGCTCAGTTGGTAGAGCATGAGACTCTTAAAAACATCTCATTTCCCCCTCCCTCGCCCTTGGCAAACTTCATTCTACTTTCCATCTCAGTTAATTTGATTACTCTAGATGCTTGTACAAGCGGAATCATGGAGTATTTGTCTTTCTGTGACGGGCTTATTTAACCTAGCACAGTGTCCTCCAAGTTCATCCATGTCATAGTGTGTGTCAGAATTGTCTAACTCTTTAAGGCTGAATAATATTCCGTCCTATGTACATGCTACATTTTCAAAAAATTTTTTAATGTTTATTTATTTTTGAGACAGAGAGAGACAGAGCATGAGCAGGGGAAGGGCAGAGAGAGAGGGAGACACAGAATCCGAAGCAGGTTCCAGGCTCTGAGCTGTCAGCACAGAGCCCAATGTGGGGCTCAAACCCAAAACTGTGAGACCATGACCTGACCTGAAGTCAGAAGCTTAACCAACTGAGCCACCCAGGCATCCCAATGCCACATTTTATTTATCCATGCATCCACTGATGGATACTTGGGTTGCTAGTCTTTGCTTTATACTCTCAAAAGATCTTATTACCAAGACAATCCTTTGAAACAAGTACAGTCTTCTCCCCCAAAAGAGTTCTACTGAATACAATTTCTCCCTTGTTACCAAGAGCAAATTTGTGTTTTGACTGCCACATTAAAAAAAAAGCAAGTCAAGCCATGGTTAGGTAAAGTATCACTATTGTTTGAGAAAGGTGATATCATTTATCTGAGAGCTTCAGGGTCCCCATTGATAAATGCCATCTAAATGGTGATTCTGTCTTTGTAGCTCATTTGCACCTGGGAGCTTGGAATCAGAAGAATTAATAGAAGGTTTAGCAAAGAAGGATTTCATTTTGAAGACCATTTTTCTTGCCAATGTGACTTCATGAAAAATGAAGTTTATCAAGTTCATGTAAATTCAGCTGGAACCTTTATATACATGTGGTAGTGTTAAGGAAATCCAAGAACTTTCCATAAACATCCTGAATATACTGTGTTATGGGGCTTCTGGCCTTCCCGGTCAGTTCCCTTGCTTCCCTTTCCTTCCACCTCATCTTCTTTGATCAGAAATACATGCAGCCTCAGCCCTAGATGAGGCTTCTGCTTGCTCTGGTAGGTGTGATTCATTGGGGGATAGAAGCATAAGGAAGAATGAGTGAGTAAGCTCCGATCAGAGATCCACAAAAAGTATGTGAAAGACTTAAGGTAAGTGAACAGATACCTCTTAATGCCTGAATTGACAAATGGGGCCAAAGAGAGACTGTTGAAGAAAACTGGCAGAAGTTTAAAGCATAAAATGGGAAGTCATAGGACAGATAATCAGCTTCTTGCTTCTATTTCTTGAACTGAACCAATTTGGACATAGATCTGCTCCTTCAAGTCTACAAACCAATGTGGAAAAGTTGGTTTAAAAAATACTTCAACTGCAGAAACTCCCAGACCTCTCTCCCCAACTCAGCTCCCAGAATCAGATAGTTTTCCAGACCTTACCCTCCAGGTAGGAGACCATATGACTCTTCTTGGGGGAAATTTCTGGCCAGTCCAAAGGGAAATACTTAAAAACGCTAAAATGGAGATAGAGGACGGGGAGGAAGAGAGTCAGCAAGTAATCTATCCATATTACTCTGGACCTAGAGTGAAGATCAAAATTAATAAGCCTCATTCTTGAACAGGTTTTAGTCTCCCATTCTTAGGTGGGGGTGTTAGCAAGCAAAAGAGACAAAAGTTCTCTATGAGCTTTCTAATGAGAGGGAGCAGCAAATAAATGGATAAAATATAGTATTTTAGAGAGCAATAAATGCTTTGGATAAAACTTGGGTAGTAGTGGTTATGAAATGCCATTTGGGGAGGGTACTGCAATCGTAGATTAAGGTTGGCTTCGGGAGGGAAATCACGTACCTCTGTTCAGTCTGCTGTTTTAACCTGGACCACTTTCATTTTCTGAGACAAACTTGCCCGTGCTGGCCTTCCGCCCTTCCTGTATTCAGTTCCCTTGATCTGGAACACTGGACTCCTCATTCCACCTGGTGTGCGAACTTCTGTCAGAATGAGGTTTGGGATTTTGCTTAAAATTAACTGGGTTAGTCTCACTTACTTATTTTTATTTGCATAATCTACGCAAAAAGGAAAAAAAAGTTTCAGATATCTTCCTTACACTTAGAAAACCAACAGCCTTTTTTACTGGTTGAGTTCATTATGACAGCATCAGTGAAGTGTTAACCGGTTAATTATCACAAGGCTGGTGAACTAGTTTAACTTCCTATGACAAACAGTTTACAACGTCCAGTGAAGAAATGCAATTCTCTGCAACACTGTAACGCAGAATGCAGTTCTGCAGGACAGACATGCACAGTCTCCAGGTTATGAATCAACAGCTCACCTATAAAAACATACCTCTCAATATTGTAGGAACACTCTTTGCCCTTCTTAGTAAACAAAGAGAAACTTAACTTTAAGATCATAAGATAAAGAATCATTATGGATTTGACTTCAATGGGAACAGGTGTGTAAACATGCTCTTACCTCCTTCTGTATGTTTCCAAACAGAGGGCAGTGACTAACCCAGTGCGGTGTGCAGCTTGCAGGCACTTCTGTCACAACGCAGAGTTTCTCGTGAAACACCACTGAAATGCCTGTCATCTCAACTCTGATTTTAAACGGGGCAAGAGTCCAAAAGTTTGGAAGTTACACTAATTTTATTTCGTGCTTTATACCTCAGCTTTGTCGTCACTCCTCCAGGAAGCCTTCCTGATCCCCTAAGAGGAGAATTGCAGCCGAACTCCCTCCTCACACCCTTATCACATTGTGATTATCTTTGTCTTTTCCTAATTTTGAATATCTCAGAAGACTGGGCACTTCTGAGAGCAGGAGCTAAGTTTATCTTTTTCTCAGTTCCATCCCCAGGGCCCAATACAGAGACCAGCCTTCGACTGGTACAAAATGAACATCTGCTAAGCAAATGATTAAAAATATAAACGAGGGGCACTGGGTGGCTCAGTCAGTTGAGCATCCAACTTTGCTCAAGTCATGATCTCACGTTTCATGAGTTCGAGCCCTTCATTGGGCTCTCTGCCATCAGCACAGAGCCTGCCTCAGACATTCTGTCTCCCTCTCTTCCCCCACTTTCTCTGTCTCTCAAATATAAGCATTAATAAAACAATAAAGTTAAATGTCGAACTCTCCTCCAACATCACTTTCTCAGTGATGCCTTCTCACAGCATCCTTTCCGAGACTGTACCCGAGTCACTGCCCTCTCTTTACCCTCTTGCCTTTCATGGTGCCTGTAGCACCGTCTGACCGCTGTACATCCTGTCTTCCTGTTCTGTGGGAACTCGGAGAGGATAGGGATCTCAGTTTGCTACAACTGTATCCTCCCTGCCTAGAACAATGCGTAGCTGATGGTAACAGTAAATGAATAATGCTCTTTAAAACAAATGTAAGTTATTAAAGGCTAATGTTAGTAGAGAGTAATTGTTGGAGTAAGGAAGGAGTTAATTAACAATTTTTTAGGGGTGCCTGGGTGGCTCAGTTGATTAAGCATCTGACTCGACTTCAGCTCAGGTCCTGACCTCATGGTCTGTGAGTTCCAGCCCCGCATCAGGCTCTCTTCTGACAGTGCAGAGCCTGCTTGGGATTCTCTGTCTCCCTCTCTCTCTGCCCCTCTACTGCTCACTCTCTCTCTTTCTCTCAAAATAAATAAATAAACATTTAAAAAAAACTACTAAAAAACAAAAACCCACAATTAAAAAAAATTAGAACCCTGGATATGAGCTGAAATCCTATGTTTTGTTTTGTTTTAGCATTTATTCACTTTTGAGAGACAGAGAGAGAGAGAACAGGAGCAGGGGAGGGGAAGTGAGAGAAGACAGAATCGGAAGCAGGCTCCAGGCCCTGAGCTGTCAGCACAGAGCCTGACATGGGGTTCGAACCCACAAACCATGGGATCACGACCTGAGCTGAAGCTGGACATCAACTGACTGAGCCGCCCAGGTGTCCCTGAAGTACTGTGCTTTTAAACCTATTTGACCATAGCCCATAGTAGGGATGCATTTGACATAGTGACTTGGCACATCACGTGAAGTAATACTTACCTTAATGACATGTGATGCTCTTTTTTTTTTTCTTTTCCCTTCCATTCTATTTCATTAAAAAAAAATTCAGTCTGACCCACTTAACTGATTTTCTAACCCAGTCACAATTGAAAAATACTGAATTTTTACCTCATGAAAATAAAATAATGACTGTCTTCACTATGGCACTAAGTTATGTCCTGAACATTCCATGATAGCTCTTTTGATTGCTAAAAATAGACCGAGAATTAGTTCCAGCCCAGTGTGTTTATTTTATTTTTTTAGGTCTGCTGGACATAATTTTTTCATTTTTTTTTTAAATTTTTTAATGTTTTATTTATTTTTGAGAGAGAGATACACACACACACAGTATGAGCAGGGGAGGATCAGAGAGAAAGAGAGGGAGACACAGAATCTGAAACAAGCTCCAGGCTCTGAGTTGTCAGCACAGAGCCCATCTCGGGGCTCAAATCCACCAACCATCAGATCACGACCTGAGTTGAAGTTGGACGCTTAACCGTCTGAGCCATCCAGGCGCCCCTGGACACAGTTTTTTTCTAAATAATTTTATTTAGTTAGTGTTGTTCACAAGGTAATTTTATGCTGTCTAAATAAAATTTCTTTTTCTTTTTTTTTAATGTTTATTTATTTATTTATTTTTGAGAGACAGAGCATGAGCAGGGGAAGGGCAGAGAGAGAAGTAGACACAGAATCTGAAGCAGACTCCAGGCTCCGAGCTGTTAGCACAGAGCCCGACGTGGGGTTCGAACCCATGAACCGCGAGATTATGACCTGAGCTGAAGCCGGCTGTTTAACCAACTGAGCCACCCAGGTGCCCCTAAATAAAATTTCTTAATGTCCCAACATACTAATTTAAATTACTTTTTGGGGCACATTTGGAGGGAGGAGGAAAGGAAATTTAAAAGTCATTATATTTAAAGTATCAATCATAGACCAAAAATGTCTTAGGCAATTTACAATAAATTTGTAGGGCATATAGTTCCTTAGATATCTTAAATTTTTTCTTCATTTTATGATTACATGGGACTTTAGGTGGAAGAAAATTTTAGACTCTGAGTTTTGATCTGAAATTATGTAATAATACATTCTTTAGCAGTGAAAAAATTTGCATCATAGTAACCTTCATTGCGTTAATGTTCATTATCACTCCGAAGGAAAGTATTTGCAACAATACACAAAAGAGGAAATACAAATGACTAACATATGGAAAAGTGTTCAACCTCACTGGAAATAAAAGAAAGACAAATTAAAACAATAGTGAAAAACTGTTAACCAATCAGAAGAGCAAATATTTTTTTAAATTTTGTAATTTTATTTTTTTAAATGAGATTTCTAATATAAGTCAGGGTATAAAGAAGTGACCATTCATACACTGTAACTAGGAATGAAAATTGCTACAACTCTTAGAAAATAATTTTGGGATGTAGCCGTAAAAATGTTTATTAAGGTCATTCTACTTCTGTGAACCTATCCTAACGGTATCATCTGAATTTGGAAAATGTTTTTTTTAACAAAGGTAGTAATGATACTATTACTTATAATAGCAAAAAATTAGAAATGGGGTAATTCTAGCAACTTTTTTTAGTTACCTATATATTGCCAACACCTTTCATGCTAATAGAAGTTCTACCACATTATGTTTAAGAGCTGCATATGTTCTGCATGACCGTACTGACATATATTTAACCAAATTGTCCAGTTTTGATATCTATCAGCCGCTCTTTTTCAAACAGCAGTTCACAATTCTTAGGCCATGAAATAATTTTGAAGGGTCACGACTAACAGTCTTAGTTATTATACTTTCAGTATTATACCTTTATAATATGTTTTGTTAAATAATTGATAGGACAGGTCCTTTCTTAACCATATTCTGTTTTTCTAAATCATATTGGTTAGTCTCATAAATTTAGTCTAAAAAGTTGAGGCTTCAGTTATTTGGGAGACACCTGGGTGGCTCAGTCAGTTAAACATCCAACTCTTGATTTCGGCTCAGGTCATGATCTTGCAGTTCATGAGTTCGAGCCCCATGCTGTGCTCTGTGCTGATGGTGCAGAGCCTGTTTGGGATTCCCTCTCTCTGCTCCCCACGCCCCAAGGAAACTTTAAAAAGGTTATTTTGAATAGGTCTAAGAAAAATACCATGGAAAATTTCACCTTACATTTCCAAATTAATTTAAGAATTGATGGCTGTATAATAATGAATCTTGTTATTCATAAGTGAACTGTGTCTCTTCATTTACTTATTTTCTTTTATGTGTATGAGTAGAGTTGTAGAGGATTCTTCATGTAAGCCCTCATATTTCTTAAGTTTATTCATTGGTGTTTAATATTTAGTTTTGCTATTGCAAAAATATTTCCATTATATTTTCCAACCAAACACAGCCGTCTGCAGGAAAGATACCAGTTTGTTTACAGACTTACTCTCTAACTGAGCATACTGACTTCTAAAAATATTTTCCCACTCACATTGTGTAAGAGGAATGAAAATGGGAGCTCTGACATGTAACTCAAAATGTGCACTTCCTTCTCAATCACATTTTATTGGAGTCATTTTCATCTCGTTAAAATAAGTGGCTGGCCTGGGAAAACAAAAATAAGAGCGCAGGACGTCTCTACCACCGAATCTCTTTCTTGAAAGAGTAGAGTCAACTTCCAAGTAAACATGATCCAGTAACGAATAACAGGACCCACCTGCAGTGGTCTCCTCCATCCCCTGTGTCAGCAGCTGCACGTCCTGAAGCCAGGGTCTCCCTGAGCAGCAAGATCGTAGAGGACCCCAGGGAGCGCTGAGCCCCGTGCCTGCATTGTGACACTGGTTGCCACCTACGGATACATACCTCTGTACATATCATACTGAGTGCTCCTGTTAGCCTCATTTTACAAATGAGAAAACTAGGCCTAGAGAGTTAAGTACTTCTTTCACTCATTCCATTAATAAGTATTGAGCCCTTACTATGTCTGCACTGGGACCTCTTCCATGGCTGGGAACAACAGGAAGCCCTCACCCTCATGGAAGTTACATTTTAATGAGACAGATATGCCGAAACAAAAATGCACCTTGTCCAAGGTCATACACCTGAATTGTAAATCTGGCTGCAGAGCCTGTGGGCTTGACCTATACCTCCTGTCACAGGGAGAGATGAGAACACAGCTCAGAGAAGGTCATCTGCCTGAAAAAGCCTTTGAGCTGGCATGGCATGACCGTGTGAGCTGACCGCAGCCTGGTCTGTGAGCCAGGTCCCACCCAGAGAGAGAATATCCATCTCCCAGAGACAGTTGATTTTTCTTTTTTCTTTAAAATGTTTTTTTAATGTTTGTTTGTTTATTTATTTATTTAGAGAGTTGGGGAGGGACAGAGAGAGAGGAAGACACAAAATCTGAAGCAGGCTCCAGGCTCTGAGTTGTTAGTACAGAGCCCAACATGAAGCTCTAACTTGTGAACCGAGAGATCATGACCTGAGCCGAAGTTACAGGCTTAACCGACTGAGCCACTCATCGATTTTCTTGTAAGCCATGCTTTGGATACCATTCCATTTTATATGTTCACCTTTCTTGACCTCTGCGGCCCACCTACCCATTCAGAGTTCTTGCCTTCACATCCTTGCTAGCTCAAATGCCAGTCAAACTAAAGGTATTAACTGATAAGAGCTAAGTTATTTTAGGGGCACCTGGGAGGTCGAGTTGGTAAGCGTCCGACTTGGATTCAGGTCATGATCTCTCAGAACAGAGCCTGCTTCAGATCCTCTGTCACCCTCTCTTCCTCTCTCTGCCCATCCCTGCTCATTTTCCCTCTTTCTCTCTCAAAAAGAATAATAAACTTTAAAAAACAGCTAACTTATTTTAGCAGAGCCCAATAATGAGGCTGATGTTGCATTTTCACATACTAGTAGACCTGTGTACAGAGGGATAGTCACGTGGAATTAGGCAAAAACTTTCAGTATCATTCATAATTACCGTTAAAAATAGGGCAGCTGGCTAGCGGGCTGTCACCTGAGGCCACATAGATTAACTTTTATTATTATTATTTTAACAGAGATTAACTGTTACATAAAAAAATTCTATTTTATTCCATTTACCAATCCATTACTCCTTCATTAATGAAACTAATGCTCTTCTTGACTTACAAACATAGACATTTGATAACTATACATATTTTCCAAATATCCAGTTAATCTCCATTCACTACTTTCAGGATTTGTCTAGACTTTAAAAATTATTTTAAATGTTTATTTAAAATATAGAGAGAGAGACAGAGCATGTGTGGGGGAGGGGCAAAGAAAGAGGGAGACAGAATCTGACGCCACTCCAGGCTCTGAGCTGTCAGCACAGAACCTGATGTGTGGCTCTAATCCTGAGATCATGACCCGAGCCAAAGTCAGACGCTTAACTGACTGAGCCACCCAGGTGCCCCTAGACTTTAATTTTTTATAAAAGTATTTTTATTGTTTAACTCTTTGGAGTTAGGTAGGCTCTTCTATTAATCCAGGGTTTATTCAAGAGCCCTAGAAAGTTTATGGTGGATTTAAGTTGCTTTTTTTCAACACTGTTAAGAGTTTCAATATAGGAAAAAAATATGTTCTCTGCTATTAATTTAGCTTGATGTCAGAGATTGTTAGTTCCTTTGTAATAAGCATCAAATTCTCAGCTGCAATTTATTGTTGTGAGTTTCACGGTTGCTGTTGGATCTGTGAAAGGTAGACAGGAAAGAGGAACCCCTTGGACATCCTGGAGCTTTTATTAGCACTGCACAGAAGCGTGGTTCATGCCCCTGAATCCTCTGTAATTAAGTGGTTCTCACAAATCTGGTGAGCACACTTGCTATGGAAAACTTTACACGTCTTTTTTTTTGTGGACATCATGTGAAATCCTTGCAAACACAAGGACCTTTTATTTATTGACAAAGGGAACAGTGCTTCTAGACAAGCAGCTCTCTTGTCCTTCTCAAAAATAAGAAAGAGAATCTGTTCCATATTTTGGTGCAGAGTAACCAGAATGAAAACTACATATTGTGTGTTATTTATCCTTTATTTGGTGAATGCTTTCTATCCAACAGTGACAATTATTTGTGTAAACTAGCTTGTGCTTTCTGCAAGTGACCTGAAAAACAGAAATATTCTTCAGTCATTCAGGGTCAAACATTACATTTACTGACCAAAATGAACAAAGTATTAACTTACCAGCCCTTGGGAATTTGAGATAAAGTAAACTGATGGAATGCTTTTGTTTTGTTTTGTTTTCCTACATTCCTGGATGGGTAATCGTGCATTTATCTCGCAACACGGATTAAATGCCTTCTGTGTGCTGGGCTGTGTGCTAGGTGCATAAATAAGACAGGGCTCTTCCCCAGCACAGTGCATTTTTGTAAGGAAGCTGGACAGGTAAGTAATTACAAGGCTGGAGACTCATATTTTAATCAGGGATGCCTGGAGGCACAAGGGAATCCCCTCACCTAGAGACCCTGAAAAGGAAGATGAAAATCACAGCCGAAAAATGCACTTATTTAAAAAAAAATTTTTTTTTATGTTTTTTACTTATTTTTTGAGAGACAGAGAGAGAACAGCGCGAGCAGGGGAGGGTCAGAGAGAGAGGGAGACACAGAATCTGAAGCAGGCTCCAGGCTCTGAGCTGTCAGCACAGAGCCCCACGTGGGGCTTGAACCCACGAACTGTGAGATCATGACCTGAGCTGAAGTTGGACACTTAACCGACTGAGCGACCCAGGCGCCCCCAAAATGCACTGATTTAAAATCTTTACTGATTCCAAGCAGCCGTGCACAGCCCATTACCACTCATTGCCTATATGCAAGGGTGGCCAAAGGCCATAAATGGAGTATTTTAGGGAAAGTCTCTGATGCAGGCAACTTCTATTTTAAAAGAAACCTTCCTGGAGAAGTGCTACCTTCCTGGCATTTCATCATTTGGTCTGGGTGTCTGAGTAGAGCCAAGGATCCCCGCCATCAAAGACTGTAGTAAGGGGCACCTGAGTGGCTCAGTCAGTTGATAGTCAGGTCATGCTCTCATGGTTCATGAGTTCAAGCCCCCACATCAGGCTCGCTGCTGTTAGTGTCCCTCTCTCTCTGCCCCTCCCTCACTTGCAGTCTCTCAAAAATAAATAAAACATTAAAAAAAAGACTACATTGAATTCACCACAAATCTTTAATTAATAATACTTTATCGAGGGGCACCTGGGTTGCTCAGTCCATTAAACGTTGGACTCTTTATTTTGGCTCAGGTCCTGATCTCGCAGTTTGTGGGTTCCAGTCTTACTTCAGGCTCTGTACTGAGCATGGGGCCTGCTGGGGATTCTCTCTCTTTCACTCTCTCTCTCTGTTCCTCCTCAACTCATGTGCATGCACATGTTCTATCTCTCAAAATAAATAAACATTTTTTAAAAAAATGTTTATATTTGAGAGAGAGAGAGAGAGAGAGAGAGAGAGAGAGAATCCCAAGCAGTCTTTGCATTGCCAGTCTAGAGCCTGACGTGGGGCTCGAACTCACAAACTGAGAGGTCATGACTTGGGCTGAAACCAAGAGTCCAAAGCTCCACCAAATGAGCCACCCAGGTACACCCAAAAAAATAATTTCGTGAGTGCCAACTCGGCGTTTTTGGTATCTCTGTCACCTGCTCAGAGAGTCTGTCACTAACAGAGGTGAATTTAGGGCACAGCTAATAAAGCTTCCATTGCTGAGCCACTCACTGGCATGACCCTTTCTAAGTCCGGAGGGGACCCTAGCAATCTATTCACATGCTTGTGTGTTTTTGTAAATGTTGCAAAAGTAAAATATTTTAACAACAATCTGTTAAAATGTAAGGCTACTCTCTCTTTTTACTCTAGCTGCCCCTCCCTTATGCTCCCCCCATCAAGTGGCATTGGAGTGCCTATGGGCATTTTGGAGAGCTGGCTAAGGGGAGGCTGATTTACTATCCTGGCATCCTCTCATCCCTCCTGGCCAATTATCTATCATGGTCATATACAGGCAGCTCACTAAGAACATGGCCCATGACACTCAGCAACCAAACGATGAAGATAGCGTAGGAGGAGTCAGAAGCTAGTCGTGGTACATCTTTCCAAGGCTTACAGCTCATTTAGGAAAGAAGCTTAAAAAAATTGTTTTTAATGTTTATTTATTTTTGAGAGAAAGAAGGAGACAGAGCATGAATGGGGAAGGAGCAGAGAGAGATGGAGACACGGAATGTGAAGCAGGCTTCAGGCTCTGAGCTGTCAGCACAGAGCCCAACACGGGGCTTGAACACATGAACCACGAGATCATGACCTGAGCTGAAGTCAGAGGCTTAGCCAACTGAGCCATCTAGGTGCTCCAGGAAGGAAATTTAATAGAAGATTTAGGGGGCACCTGGTTGGCTCAGTTGGTAGAGCATGTGACTCTTGTGAGTTTGGGTCCCATGTTGGGAGTGGAGATTAGCTAAAAACAAAATCTTAAAAAAAAAAATAGAGGCTTTTCCAAACTTGACAATAATCCTAGAAAGTCACATAATTTTGATGAATGACAAGTTCTGAAACTCAAAGAAACTTAAAGAAAAAAATCAATAATGAAAAAAAGTGGGTTTTTTTTCTGTCTACCATTTTAGGGGAAAGATCAAAATCCTTATTCTCTTAATAAATGGTATATTACCAAACCGTTATCACATGAAGATATCATTAAAAAATACAGCGTAAGTATGTAGGAAAAGGTATTGCAGGGGTGTATCAGGGAGCTAAATAATATAAATATCATGGGCTTCCCTCCCCCCATTTTGTGATGTTTGAGGCATTTGTTAGCTTTTATTATTTGTAATTTGTCCTAATTTCTCATTTTGAATAAATCTTTGTGTTTGTACTAGTTTTGTTTTCATGATTTTATGTTCTTCTACTCTGAAAGAGCCCCCAAATGATAAGCTTCAGTTTCCACAAGATCTGAGTCCAGCGCTGTGTTGTGGCCACCCGGAGTCTCCTTCATGTCACTGAATGTTCCTTCCCTCCTCACACTTGCTACTGCATAGCTTCCCATATGGGAATAGATGTAGATGCTGTTGATGCCCCGCCCTGGGTGCCTTTACCAGCCAGTGTGCCCGCAGCCCACTTCCTGTGAAGCTGCCGCTGACAACTTGCCCCTGTGACGGTCTCTGTAGTCTCTCCCTTTATCGAAGAGCCACTTTTCACCTGGGGTGGCCAAAGATGGACAGGGCTGGGGTCCAAATGCTCCATCCTACTTTGAAGTACAGCTCTGAAGGTGTGGTTTGCAAGCCAGAGCCCTCGCTGGCCAGGCCAAGGTGAGATTCTACCTGAGCGCACGCCTGCTCAACTTCTTGCCTTTCCCCCTCCTGGTTCCCTCACCCTCCACAGGTTTTCCCCAAATAAATCATGTGCATCCAAATCAGGTTCTGACTGTATTTATCTGCTGATGGTCTCTCTCCCCTCCTCACTAGAATATGACATCAAGAGAGTAGGGACTTGATCTGTCTTGCTCACTGCTGCGTTTCTATTGCTTGGTGCTTGGCAGGTAGTAATTACAATAATAGGGCATGAGGTGAATAAACAATGAATGAATATATAAATTCCAGTCACTCCACACGTATTTCTCTAATCCTCATGGCAACCCTGAGAGGCAGATGTTGTTTCTTTTCATACTACAAATGGGGAATTGAGACAGACTTTGGTTAAGTGGCTTCCTCAAAGTAACACCCCTAGAGAGTGCCTCTGGGCTGCTGAGCCCAGCTCTCTGCCGGCCTCATCCTCTGACCTCAAGGGAAGGGATCCAGCGTTTCTCTGTCGCTCTGACCGAGTGTGGGTGTGGACCCCTCCCTGATCTGGTGCAGAACAGATTGTATGGATGACAAAAGGCCACGTGGCACAGAGAATGATTCAGGGAAACTAGAGTCAGGGCCTAACCTGAGGTTCTCTCCTCTGTATACTCTCTGCCTGCCCCCAAGGTTATCACCCTCTGACCGGAAGCAGCTTCCCCCACCAACGGAGGTACTCAGGCAATTCTGTAACACAGAGACTGGGCCCAGTGTGGACCAGACCAGGAGCAAAGGAAATGTCCCTTCTCCCCTACCATGCCTACTTCTTCCCCAGCATCTCGTCTCAGGGCAGCTGACCAGCTGGGAAGCAGCCACTCCCTGCAGGGGACGGACACTCTCACTTCCATGGGACCAGCAAGATAGGTTCATAATATCTGGCAATACATTTCCAAAATCTGTGTTACTTCTCATTATTCTTGAAATTTTATTTTTATTTATTTAAAAATTTTTTAATGCTTTATTTATTTTTGAGACAGAGAGAGATAGAGCATGAGAGGGGGAGGGGCAGAGAGAGAAGGAGACACAGAACCAGAAGCAGGCTCCAGGCTCTGAGCTGTCAGCACAGAGCCTGACGCGGGACTCGAACCCACGAATGTGAGATTTGACCTGAGCCAAAGTCAGAGGCTTAACTGACTAAGCCACCCATGCGCCCCATTCTTGAATTTTTAAAATTGAGATGTAGTTGACATATAACATTGTATAGGTTAAGATGTGCAGTGTGTTGGTTTGATATATTTATATATTGCAATGTAATTACCACCCTATCAGGAGCTAACTCCTCTATCACATCACAAAATTATCAATTCTTTTTTGTGGTGAGAAAATTATGATCTAGTCTCTTAGCAACATTGGAGTTTATAGCATGTATTATTGGCTATAATCACCATGCTCTACATTAGACCTCCAGAACTTATTATCTAGTGGTTGCAACTTGCAATGTTGTTCCCTTAAACAACATCTCCCCAGTCTCCCATACCCGCCAGCCTCTAGTAACTACCATTCTACATCTGTTTTTGCAAGTTTGGCTTTCTTAGATTCCACATAGAAGTGTGATTATACAGTGTTTGTCTTTCTCTGAATTATTTCACTTAGCATAATGGGCTCAAGGTCCACCCATGTTATGGCAAGTGATGGTATTCTTTCTCATGGCTGAGTAATATTCCAGTGTGTGTGTGTGTGTGTGTGTGTGTGGGAGAGAGAGAGAGAGAGAGAGAGAGAGCGAGCGCGACACTGTCTTTATCCATTCATCCGCTGACTGCCACAGGTTGTTTCCTTATCTTGGCTATTGTGAATGATGTGACAGTGAACATGGATGTGCAGATATTTCTTCAAGATACTGATTCCAATTCCTTCAGGTATCTACCCAGAAGCAGGATTACTGGAGCCTACAGTAATTCTACTTTTAATATTTTGAGAACTCTTTTTCCATAATGGCTGTAACATTTTATATTCCCACCAGCATTGTTTAAGGGTTCCCTTTTTTCTATATCCTCACCAACATTTATTATCTCTTATCATTTTTTATAATGGCTACCCTAACAAAGGTGAGGTAATATCTCATTGAGATTTCAGTATGCATTTCCCTGATTAGTGACGTTGAAGACCTGTTCATATTGGCCATTTGTCCATTATTAATTGGACTGTTTTCTTTTTTGCTATTGAGTTGTATGAGTTCTTTATATATTTTGGATATTAACCCCTTACCAGATAGATGGTTTATGAATATTTTTCCCAACTCTGTAAGTTGACTTTTCAAATTATTGACTGTTTGCCTTGCAGAAGCTCTTTAGTGTAATGTAGTTTCTTGTTTATTTTAGTTTTTATTGCCTGGGCTTTTGGTGGCTTATCCAAGAAACCATTGCCAATACCAATGTCAAAGATCTTTTCCACTATGTCCTCTTCTAGGAGTTTTACAGTTTCAGGTCTTACATTGAAATCTTTGATCCATCTTAAGTTAATATTTGTGAGTAGTGTAAGATAGGGGTCCAGTTTCATTCTTTTGTATGTGGATATCCAGTTTTCCCAAAACCATAATTGAAGAGACTGTCCTTTCTTAGACTCTGTGTTCTAATTCAAAAATTAGTTGATCATATATGCGTGGGTTTATGTCTGGACTCACTTCTCTCTTCTGTTATTGACACTTGAAATAACTCTCTCTATCCCAAGCTCTGTGTTTTTCAGTTTCTTCTTAGAAAGGTTTCGTAAAATTTAGTAGTGTGTTTTCATCCATGACTATCTTCTTATAGTAGAGTAAACCAAGGTACATGCATTGAGTGTTTTCTAGTCTGGTTATGGGAATAAGATGAATCCACACGAGACAATTACTGGGTCACACAACATTAAATTGTAATTAAGACAGAGAATTAAATTGTACATAGAAGGCTAAAGTACTTCTGTCTGAATGTCTCAAAGGAGAGGGTGAGATCATTTGTCACTAGCTGCAGTTGTTGGTAAGCCGCAGAAGTGATACCTTTCCTCTTGGCCCCAGGTCACACATCACCCAAGGTGATAAGGGTGAGCTCAGGGTGCTGGCTCTCCATGCGCGCTGTTGTAGATGGGGCTGGAGGAGTCGCCCTTCTGGCTTCCTCCTGCAATTCTCTCATCCTTCCCTCCACATCTGCTTCTCCTTCCTGTCCTCTCACTTCCTGTATTTTTCTTCCTCTTCTCCCTTTTCTAATCATCTAACTCTTCTCTCCTCTTTAGAATTAAAGATTTGGTCATATATTCTGCTTTTAAGGCACTGCAACTTATAGAAGGGAAAGGGCTCTGGAGCCACACAGACCTGGGTGCAAACTCAGATCTGTGGCCTTTGGGCAAGGTACAGAGAACCTCTCAAAGCTCTGTCTCATTATCCATACAAGTGGGGATACTAATTTCTATCATTATGTTATTTGAAGGAATAAATGAGATGACAGACGTAAAGTGCCTGGCACACAGCTGGCTCTCATTAGATGCTTATTTATCTCCTCCTTCCTTTTTCCTTATTTTGCTTTTGCAGTAATATGTCATAGTCATTAAATAGATGCTTTTTGAATGAATACTTAAAAGTTTATTTTGGTAGACCCTCTTTACTTGGAATGATTGATATTGGGAATTATTTAATAATTGCTATTATAACACATTTATTATTTTGTGCCATGCACTGGTAATAGGGAAATCCTTTCTCCTATTATGTCTGATATGAATCTCCCCAAATGCATAAATAAGGTAGGCATTACTTTTATCATTTAAGATACAGTCTGTATTGCTTCCACACTTCATTTTACATATCAAGGAAGTGGGGCTTAGAGGGGCTGAGTAATTTACATGAGTAGAATCTTGACTCCAGACCCAAACCCTGAACCACTAGGTTAAACTGTAGGTCATTTATTATTCATAATCTTTGCAGCCCCATAAGGAGGATAGAGCCCCTTAACTGGAGGATTATTTGTTTCCTGAATGCAAAGTGAAATGATCTTTATTAAAGAGAGTATTAAGTAATGTGCAGTTATACAAAATGGAAAGATTTGAGACAGGGCCACATTGTTCTCACAGGAAAGGATGAATATTAAGGGGTATAGGAGATGGAAAAGCTAGGGATATGGGAGGAAAAGACATTGAGAGAGACTGTAGGGAAGCCCAGAGCCAGGGAAAACAGAAAGGTCTAATGGGAAATTTTGTTAAATTGTTTGCAGCTTAAGATGCAATATAAGCGTTCTCTTTGTATTCCACAAAATCTCTAGTAAGCTTGACATTGTCCTCCAAAGATTTGTGAAAAGCCTGCCCTTGGGACAGATGTGGTGTAGACAGAACCATGTTCCCAAAGCTGGAGAAGAGACTGCTCACGAAGACCTGTAACACCTGAACTACAGGGCAACAAAATCCAGACCACCTTGTCCTGTTTTCTTTTCCCACCTGTTTGCTTCTAATGCACATCTATAGCCACAGCCTTGTCTTCCAGGCTTGTGCCCTTATTAATTCAGCTTCTGCTACAAAATACTGTAGTAGACCCTAGAAAGGATCCTCACGGGAATATGACAAGGGTTTTTAGAAGTTCTTTGGCATCCCATATATGCTTTGATGAAGCAAAGAATCAAATATATGTGTGTTCTGTTATATAAGAGAAATTAAGGATATTGATATTTTGGTCATTATAACACCACCAAATTGGTGTTAGACTGCAACCAAGTATATCCAAATCAGTTCCTAAGTGAACTGTTTTCTAACAAACAGGTCACAAGTGCAACCTTTAAAAAGTAAGTTGGCAAAGGGGCACTGGGTGGCTCAGTTGGTTTAGTGTCCGACTTCAGCTCAGGCCATGGTTGTGGGTTGGAGCCCTGCACTGGATTCTCCACTCTCAATGGGGACCCCACTTTGGATCTTCTGTCTCCCTCTCTCTGCCCCTCCCCTGTGTGCACATGCTCTGTCAAAAATAAAAATAAACATTGAAAAAAAGTAAGTTGGCAAAATCCTAATAATGTGATTTCTCCTCTTACATAGAAACTTTTCATAGATCAGATTGCATATCGCTGTGAGCAAAGTCAAATAGCGGTCAGACCAATGCTTTTGGATTATATTTTAAATGCTAGGTGTGGGGGAAGGGGAAAATGTGATCAAAGGGTACAAGCTTCCAATTATAAGATGAATAAATTCTGGGGATATAACATATAGCCTGATGACTATAGTTAACAATATTCTATTGTATATTTGAAAGTGGCTAAGAGTAGAGTTTAAAAGTTCTCATTGCACAGAAAAATGTAAGTATGAGATAAGAGATATGTAAACTAACCTTATTGTGGTGATAATTTTGCAAAACATACATCAATCCAATCATCACATTGTATACCTTAAACTTATACAGCATTATGTGTAAATTATATCTCAATAAAGCTGGAACATAAATAAATAATAGAATCACAACAACAAAATAATAAAATGACATTAATTCCTGCAAAATAGAGACCAATTGATAGAGGCTGCATATCCCTAACTGTTAGTTAAGGGCTGATAGGTACATTGCTCTGGAAAGTTTAACACAGACCACATAGACTTTAATGTGCATGCGAATGCCTGGAGATCTTGTTAAAATGAGGATTCTGATTCAACAGGTCTGAGGTGAGCCCAAGAGTCGGCATTTTTAACAAGTTTTCGAGTGATGCCAGTGTGGCTGATCCACAGACCACACTTGGAGTAGCAAGGGTTCGGTGTGGGGTAACTGTCTCCTCTTTGCATTTTCTGCTTGATACCAGCAAAACCAACTACTGAAGAAGGATTACAGCAAAGCCTGTAGGTATGAGCTCCTGAACTGGCAATTTCTATATTTAGAGGGAGTTCGGGGAAATGACGCTACATTTACTTTACAAATATTTGCCTTTTTGATATCAAAATTGCTCCATGCTCCTGCATCGTCCACACTTTCGGCAATCCTGGTAGCTACGCAGTGATGGTAAAATCAAGTTTTTGAGGTGTTTAGGTTAGCAAGTGCTAACTTTATGAGCCCACCAGGACTGATCACAAATGGACTCACTTTCCCTGGAGGTTTGCAAAAGTATAAATGTTATTTTTCAGGTCCAGTTAGGGCTTATTCCCTTAGAAGCAGGGAATGTTTCTGGTGGTCCTTTCCAGCTCTGGAATTCCATGAAGTTAACTTCATAGTTATTATTTTTCCAGCGTTCTTTATTTTATTTTTTTAATGTTTTCTATTTATTTTTGAGAGTCAGAGAGAGACAGTACAAGCAGAGGAGGGTCAGAGAGAGGGAGATGTAGAATCTGAAGCAGGCTCCAGGCTCTGAGCTACCTGTCAGCACAGAGCCTAATGCGGGGCTTGAACCCATGAATCATGAGATCATGACCTGAGCCGAAGCTGGACGCTTAACTGACTGAGCCATCCAGGTGCCCCAGTTGTTCTTCATTTTAAACATTTTTTATTTTTTTAAGTAATCTCTACACCCAATGTGGGGCTCGAACTCACAACCATGAGATCAAGAGTTGCGTGCTCTACGAACTGAGCCAGCCAGGCACCCTATTTTTCTATGGGTCTGCCATGAGATTGCAGTTGGAAGTTATATGAGCTAAAGTAGGCAGAATTCTAAGATGGGTCCCTTGATCCCCACTCCCTCATGTTCACATCTATATAATCCCCTCTCCTTCAGTTTGAGTGGGACTTGTGACAGGCTTCTAGCCAACAGAATATGTTAAGGTGAAGGGCTACTGCAGATGTAATTAAGGTCCCAAATCAGTTGAATCTGAGTTAACTGAAAGGGAGATTATACTGGATGGAGCTGATTTCATCAGATAAAAATTCTTATAACTGGACTCTCTGTTAGGTCAAAGATTCTCTGTTGCTGGCTTTGAAAGATAGAGCCATGTTGTAAGGTAGCCTACGGAGAAGGCCACAGGCAAGGAATTGTGGGTGGCTTAGAGCTGAGAGGAGTCCCTGGCTGTAGCCAGCAAGATACTAGGGACCTCAGTCATACAACCACAAGATGAATTCTTCCAAAAATCTGAGGGAGTTTGGAAGAAGATCCTTCTCTAATTGAGCCTCCAGATGAAAATGCAGCCTGGTGAACCCTAGGCAGAGAGTCCAGCCTTGTAGCCTTGTGAGACCCTGAGAAGCCAGCAAAGCCATGCCCACAGAGCCCTGGAATAATAAAAGTATGCTATTTTAAGCTGCTAAGTTTTTGATAATTTGTTATTCAGCTATGGAAAACTGACATGGATGCCTTCTATTGCACTTGCATTATTAAATCCTTTTTAAATGTTTATTTAGGACTGGGCTCCATAGCTCAGGGGTTAGAGCACTGGTCTTGTAAATGTTTATTTATTATTTTTTGGCAGAGAGAAAGCGCATAGCTGGGGAGGGGCAGAGAGACACACACAGAATCCGAAGCAGGCTCCAGGCTCTGAGATGTCGGTGCAGAGCCCGACCTGTAAGATCATGACCTGAGCTGAAGTCAGATGCTTAACTGACTGAGTCACCCAGGCATCCTGCATTATCAAACCTTAATCTTGGTCTGTGCATCTATTTACCAACCAAAATGTCAATTAAAGCTCACCTAGACTGAATTTTGTCTGAACTGCCTAAAATAGAGGAAAGATCTCACTCCACACATCCCTCCACACCCCCACATTTCTAAATTATATTGCAGTCCCATTGGTGATTGGCAGAGAATCACTATCACAGACCACAGAACAGACCACAAAACAATCCTTATGCTTTGCCATGATTTTTCAGCTTTTATGAAAAACCACCACAGCAAAAAACCACTTAATTTTATGCATTCTGGGCAGTATTGCTTGAACATCCTATTGGAGTAGGCAATTAAACTTGACTTGGTTTTAGCAATTAAGACTAAAATCAATCTAAGTTTTCTTTAGTGGACTTTCTAACACAGGGTAGACTCAGAGGACCTTAATCCATGTATAGCACTGATTATGGGCTATGTGCAGTCGAGAATATAAGGGTGATTAAGATAGGACATTTGCCTTCAAGCTACTAGAGATTAGAGGCACGAAAACCAACACTTACAGGGGTACCTGGGTGACTCAATCGGTTAAGTGTCTGATGTCAGCTCTGGTCATGGTCTCGCGGTTCATGAGTTTGAGCCTTGTATTGGGCCCTGCACTCAAAGCACAGAGCCTGCTTAGGATTCTCTCTCTCCCTCCCTCTTTCTTTCTACCCCTCCCCTCCTTGTGCTTGTGCACTCTCTCTCAAAATGAATAAATAAACTTACAAGGCAATGGGTAAGTGAACATTAGAAGTCTATAAGAAAAAACAGTGCCCCAAATCACTCTGCTGCAGTTTATTGTTTACTTACCTCTTTTCCTAAAAGACTGTGAAGGCAGCTACCACTTTTTGCTTTTATAATTCTGTATATCCCACATACTTAGACTGCACATAGTAGATATTTCAAATTGTACTTCATTGAAACTAAAATACCATTAATTAAGATCATATTATTTTATGTCTAACCAGAAAGAAAAAAATATGATGCTAATTAAACTATAACACGCTGGGGGTCATAAACAGATTCTGATTCAGAGATGTTAAAATGTGAAGAAAAAAAGGGGAGGGAGGGGGAAAGGGGCAAAAAGAGTGAAGGGGAGAGAGAGATACAGGCTTCCGGTTGTGGAATGAATAAGTCATGGGAATAAAAAGCAGAGCATAAAAAATACAGCCAGTGATATTATAATAGGGATATACTGGGACAGATGGTCACTACACTTGTGTTGAGTATAGCATAAGGTATAAACTTGTCAAATCACTATGTCGTACACCTAAAACATTGTGTGTCAACTATACTCAAAATTTTTCTTAAAATGTGTGGGAAAAAAATGCTCATCTTAGAATTGATTAGTAGCAAGTAATCACTGAACTGTTTTTATTGAATTTCTAGAGGGCTCATAGGAGTAACAGAGTAAAGATTTCAGAGTGGATTTCAAAGATATAATGTACATTTATAGCATGTTGTCCAGCATTTTATACTGTTGACTCCAACCGGGTTGTCAGCAGAATGACCTCTTGAGTTTCTGCCCACAAGACAAACAAAGCTGTGTGAGACATCTTTAAATATCTTTAAGAGTTGTAGATCTGAAAGCTATGAAAGAATGCAAGATCCCATAAAGTTTAAAAATTTTTAATTGCTACATAGAAAACACATTTACTTATGTTAGAATCCCATCTAGTTCAAAGGTCTTTAGAGTGAGACACTGCCACACACACACACACACACACCCACTATTGGACTGAACTTTGTTCTTCCTCCAATTCATGTGTGGAAGTCTCAACCGCCAGTACCTCAGAATGTGAACTTGGAAACAGTCACTGCACATGTGACCAGTTAAGATGGGGTCATACTGGAGTAGCATAGGCCCTTACTTCAGTATGCCTGGTGTCCTTATAAACAGGAGAAGTTTGGACATAGACAAACACCTGGGGAGAATACAATGTGAACACTGAAGGCAGAGATCAGGATGATGCATCCACGAGCCTGGGGACATCAAAGACTGCCTGCCGACAAACCACCAGCACCAAGACAGAGGCACAAGAGGGATTCTCCCTCAGAAGGAACCAACCCAGCCAACCTCTTGATTTTAGACTTCTACCCTCTAGACCCATGAGACCATGAGTCTCTGCTGTTTCAGGGACCCAGTTTGTGGGTCTTTGTCATGGCAGCTTTAGCAAACTAATAGTTTACATATCTTATGAGCAAAAGAAATGCCACATTCAATCACATGATCAGCCTGGGTGGAAATTGCAGACTTCTGTGAGGAGGCAGAATTCAACAGTGTGAGTCAGGAGACAAGAAGCCTTTCAACATTTTGGAACCCATGACACAATGTCTATAAAAAGACAGGCTGACAGTGAGAAGAATTGGTTTGGATGTCTGCAGCTCCATGCCTCACGTCTGACCAAAATCTCTGACGGTTAGAATCCTCTAGTAACAAAGGTGCAAATTGCCATTTTTAGTGTCTGAGAAACCATAGTTGGGATGC